>NC_046663.1:45162218-45167851 GCF_010883055.1 Belonocnema kinseyi
AATTTACTATTTTCAATGAAATTCGAATGTCTCATTGTAAGAAACAAAACCAGTTTGATGTTTTGTTTTATGGCAGAATTGAATTTGCGTCTTTCAAGCGAATGAATTCCGCAGTGCTCATAATATAATCCTTATTATCTATTTGAGTGGATGCATCATTAGTTTAATGTCGCAGTGCATGTTCAAGGTTCGCGTAAGTCCAACGTGACAAATATAACTTTTGTGTGAATAATTAAATATACATATATAAAATATACTATCTTTCGGAAGCCTATACTACTTCATAAAAATAAATTTGTGCATTTCCATGAAAGTATAACTGCGTCACGATACAGTCATGAATTTTAACAAAACGCGGTATATCAAGCTGACGTAACCACATGTTCGAATCGAGTTAAGAACCATTTCATAATTGAGGGTTCATTTAAGGCTCATTTAATACTCTATTGCCAAATTCATAGCTGTACTTTTTTTATCCAGGGATTATGACGGCTTACTGTTAAACTGATGTTACCATACCTAAAAATAACAGTGTATCGAGTTCTTATCTATAACATAATTATACAATATTTTTAATAAAATAAAGCAGCATTGAATTTGGCAATGTTGAATTAAATTAGCCTTAAATGAGCCCGTAATTATGAAATATGCCTTAACTCGATTCGAATACGCTGTTACGTCAGCTCAATAGGGGCGATTCGGCGAATTTTCAAATAAAATCATGAATCTTCAATCGGAATAGTAGTGTTTTAAACCAAAAAGATGAATTTTCAACTAACATGGTGATTATTTAACTGAAATAATTGAATTTTTAACCAAAAATATAGTTCCAAAAAAATCCGATTGTTTTTTAAACGAACAGATTAGTTTTCTACCAAATAATTGAATTTTGAATTAGAAAAAAAATTAATTTGCAACAAGAAATGGAATAATTACATTTTTAGCCAAACAAATGTATTTTTATCTTAATTGATGAATTTATAACCAAAATGATGAATCCTCAACTGGAATAGTTGAATTGTAAACAAAACAATAAGTATTCAAATAAAACAATAAATCTTCAACCGAAATAGTTGAAATTTCAACAAAAAATTAATCAATTTTACTAAAAAAGATAAATTGTCAACCAAAACTTAAATAATTAAGTTTTAAGTTAAGAAAATCAATGTTCAACCAAAAAAGACGAATTTTCAACTAAAAAAGATCATTTTTCAATCAAAAATTGAATAATTAAATGTACAGTCAGGAAACGAATGTTCATCCAAAAAAATGAATTTTCAACTAAAATTATGAAATATTCAACTGGAATAGTATTTTCAGTGTAAGAAAAAAATTATTTGCAACAAAAAAAGAAACAAATTTAGAATAAAATAGTTTATTTTCGGTAAAAAAAAATTCCTTTTCATCCAAAGAAGAAACAAGTTTGCAATCAAATTTCGCACTTTTCAACCACAGAAATGAATTTTAAAGAAAAGAGTTTATTTTTCAAACAAGAATATTTATTTCCAAACTAAAATCATGAATATTTTACTGGAAGACTTGAATTTGCAATCAAAAAGAAAAAATTTTAAACAATGAAATTAACATTTAAAGAAAAAAATCATTTTCTACCAAAACAATGGATTTTCTATCAGAACAATAGTGTTTTAAAAGCAAAATAGGTTAAATTTCAACGAAATCAATTAATTTTTAATTAAAAAATACAAATTTACATCCAAATTGTTACATTTTAAACTAGAAAAGGGTCATGTTTAACTCAAAGTGGAATGATTAAATATTCATTAGGAAAAATTAACTTTCAACAAAACTGATACATTTTTAACTAAAATGATGAATCTTGAACTGTAACAGTTGAATTTTATTCCTACCAAAAAGATGAATTTTTAACCTATAAGATTAATTTTCTAAAAAAGACAAATTTTCCACAAATTAAATGAATTTTCAAAAAAATATAAACAGTTAAGTTTTTTACTGAAATAGTTATTGAAAATTTGATTGATTTTAAACAAAGTAGCTAAATTTTTTTAAATACATGAATTTGCAATTAAAATTATGAATCTTCCAACAACCAAATTAATTTCTAATGAAAAAAAAGATGAAGTATAACAGAAATTATGAATATTTAACTGATTTAAACTGATTCGCTTTTAACCGCAAGTAGTTAAATTTTAAAGAGAAAAAAAAACGAAAAATGTGGAACAAAAATTATAATTCAGAAATATTTTCTCTTTGAAATACTACTTCTACTTTAAAAATTACTTGAAGTACTTTTTTTTCGAAAATATGAAAGAAGGAGCTCTTAAATTTTGACGAATTCTGGCTTGGAATAGGGATATTTTAACTACTTTGTTCTAAATCTCAATTATAATTCTTTAAAAAATTTCCGGTTCTATGTGAAATCCCGTGTAGAAATTCAAATGGGGAACTAGCCTGGTTCCCAACCATTCGACTTCACTTAAAGTCGGGGCCTGATCGGGTACTAGTAGGGGTCATATGATAATACATCCGCCGCGTGGAATATTAACCAAACTCCCTAAAATTTGTGGAACATCCCCTAAAAGTATGTCAAAATACTTATTATTTACGGAAATCTCCATAAATTTTGTTGAAACATTTAAAAGTGCTCAAATTTACCCAAAATTTAATGGGGAACATTCCTACGCTTAAAAATGCATAAATATATGTAACTAAAATTCCGTAAAAATTTGTGGAAGATTAATTTTGAAAACAAAAACTTCAGCTGGAAGGCAGCAATGGAAGAGTTTCGTTCTGAAGGAACCGCCATGTTGGTCACGGTAGTCTCTGCTCCAGGTAATTATGCTTCGTTACGTGTGGACTGCTGTCTTAAACACTCGACGCGTCATTTCTCTTGCGCGAGAGGCGGCACGTTGCGCCCTTGCGGATTTTCTTTAAAGCTACCAGTCCAGAACCGCAAGACTCAAATGAAGGTGGTAGTGAAATCTGAACTGTACCGTGCTTAATAGTTTACTACTAGGATACTGATATGCACTGCACTGATAAATCAAAAACTTGTTCTTTTTCCAATTTCAACTACATGAAGGATTAGACTTTATTTACATATGGCAAAACTTTCAGATCAATTTAAAAATAAGCATCTGTACAAATTTAGAGTCGTATGACTTTCGGTAGACTTTTCACCTACATCTATATGTATCTTTTCCAATATGGATTTTCTTAGAATTCCATACAAAGGTATTTATAAATGTTCCTAGATATTCGTAATTTTTTAAAAAACACTACAAAAAAATAATATTACGTCTTTTTGAAGATTTTCATCGTTGTTTTTATAAAAAGTTGATTATCGTACAAAATTATTAACTTAATAATTATTTATTAGGTATATTTGAGATGGATTTAACATTAATAAATATTTTCTCCAAAAAACTGTGTAAAATTATTGTTAAATATCTTCTTAGTGTTTTAGAATTAAAAAAATCATTAGTGAACAAAAAGGCCCGACTAGCCCTTGACCAACCACCGACCAGGCCCCGACTGAAATTTTGACAAAATTGAAAAATTGAAATTTTGACAAAAAGCTCAACTAGTCCCCGATTAGTCCCCGACTGGGTACTTTGTCAACATTAATAACCCGACTAGCCCCCGACTAGCTCCCGATTAGTGCCCGACTTGTAATAGGGCCAAATGGGGTTATTTCCACACGGGATTATATTTCTTTACTGAAAACTCAATATCCTAAAATAAAAACGATAATTATTTTCACTCTCGAATTTGAAATTTTCCATATTCTTAATTATAATATAATAATAGTTCATAATATCATATATCAATATAAAAAAAGACTGCTACATTCTTTTATGCGCGAAAAAGGAATGAATAAGGGATAGATAAACTACTTATTTATAAACTTAGAAAAGAAGAAACAATATTTTATCAAACACTGTATTCTTTTTAAATATTTTTAATGATTTTTTAATTAACTAAAGATCTGAATGAAATCAGAGATTAAAATATCACAAATAAAAATTAGATAGATTTTTAAATATAGTGTCTGCCATCAAAGAAATTTTTTAATTCTATGCACTTATAAAAATTCCTTTTAAAAAATATTGGTACGCTAAAATTGATCATTTAAATGTAAAAATATGTAACTATAATAAGTATATCAGAAAAAAAATGTTATTTTTGGTATGGGTAAAGTGCTAGATTGATTTGCACTTTGCAGTCACTTCTTGTGCAATTCAGTAATTATTTATGAATACTATAATCACAAACAAAGATTACCGTATCACCCAGTGGTGCACTTTGGTAAAAAATTCATTGAATACAAGAAATAATTGATAATATTTTTTTAATAACAACATTATATTAATCGCTAAATCTAACATTAATTCAATATAATTCAACTAATTTGGTGAAAATTCCATCTAAATATAAATAAGTGTTTTCAAGGGAAAAAGGAAAATTATTTATTCGTCAATCATTGTTCCATTAGAATAAAGGAAAGACGTTTATCCATGAGAACTATAGATTTATTAAAACTATAGTCACCCTTTCCATTGAGTAATGGTACCATTAACTTAAATTAAAGAATAAATTAAGTTCAAAAAATTCACAAAAAACATGAAATCCCGTAAAAATCATACACGTTGCAAAAAATCTGCCAAGTACAACTACATAATTTTTTGAGTTCACAATTAGACAAGTAATAAAAAAACAAATGTTCATAACAATGCTTTTGAAATATTTTTTTAATACAGAACCCTCTACTGAAAATTTTAAAATAAATTTTAAAAGGCCATTATCATTTTAAAATTGGGTGGGATTAATTATACTTTGTTTTACGATTACTAAAATAGCTTTAATAAATTTATTTTAAAACTATCCATAGAATTCATTATCAAAAATAATATCTTAATATATTTGATTACGAATATGTTTTTTTTTAATTACTTCGTCAACTTTCTTTGACAAATTCATGTTGTACCTGTCTGTTTTTTTGTATCTCGCACATGTTTTTTTGCGGGTATACAAAATTTTTTCTAAATCAAGCTTTATAAAAACATTTATAATGCATAGTTTTCAAGCGACCCATTTCACAAGTTCAAACTAAGAGAGCAGTCATGTTCTTAGAGTTAGGAAGATTTTATTATGGATTCTTCAAACAACTATTCATGTCCCATTTAATAAATAATAGAAATGACTTACATTGACTTTAAATGACACTTCCCTTCGAATATAATTATACAACCGTTTAATTACAGTTTAAAATCACAACTAATCTTAACGTTCTAAAAAATTGTGTTTTTAAGTTGAATTCTAGATTATTTTCAAGTTTTTCCATGTGTTCAGGTCAAACCACCACCCTGGTTTCTAATTAATTATTTTCTTTTGCATTGTGTCCGTATTTTACTAAATGCTTCAGAAAAATGTGCAAACATCGGTAGTTCAGTGTGTTTACAGACTTGTCACGTTCATGTTCATTACATGATTAAACAATTATAGAAATGACTGAATGGAATTCATTTCTTCTTGAATTGTACATGAAGCATTGAAGGCGATTATTTCTAAAGAATAATTATGTCTTAAGATATAATAATAATAATTCATAATTGAGGACAGTATTTTCTTGTATTTGCGACGAAAAATCGAAT
>NC_046663.1:45167951-45173437 GCF_010883055.1 Belonocnema kinseyi
GACAGGGTGTCTTCTCCCTAAGAAAACCTGAAAATGTCAGGGAATTTTTTTAGAAAGCGTGCTTAAATGTGTTTTAAAATTGTAACATAAAATAATATAACAATTTTTTTCATTTGTAAGTGTAGGGTCATATTTTAGTGACGTATTTAACTATTTTATTGAAATTTCATGTATTCAGTTGAAAATTAGTCCTTGTTGATAGAGAATCGAACTTAAGTTGGACAATAATTTTTTTGCTAGACAATTCAACAGTTTAATTTTTTTCTCTCTTAATTATAAATTAAAATCTTTTCTGTTTGAAACATACAATACTACTACATTTTTCGTTGACAATTCATGTTTCTTTGTTGAAAACTCAACTAATTACTTAAAAATTTAACTCTTTTGTGAAAAGTTTACTTTGTGGTTGAAGGTTCATCATTTTAATTGAAACTTCATCTTTTGGTTGCAAAATTATTTGCTTTTTTTTGACAAACCGTTCTTTTTTGGTTTAAAATCAGTTTTTTAACTGAGGGTTTAAGCAGTGTAGTTGAAAATTTAACTATTTTGTGGGAAATTCATTTTTCAGTTAAAAATTTTTGTTTTAGGCGTAAAATTTAATATTCTTAGTTGAAAATTCAGATATTCCAGTTGAATTAAGATCATTTTAATTGAGAATTAATGTTCTTTATGAAAAATGCAACTGCTTACTTTAGATTTAAACTGTTTTGTTAAAAGTCATTTTTTGTATGCAGAATTCTCGTTTTAATTTTTTAACTGATAAATAAATTATTCCAGTTAAAAATTGAATTATTTGTTTGAAAATTCGTCTTTTTAGTTGAAAATTCAGTTATAAACTGAGAAATTATCAAATCCAGTGAAATATTCTATTATTTTAGTTGCAAATGCACTTTTTTACATTCTCATCATTTATGATTGAGAAAGTATTAGAATTGTCGGAAATTTGACTTCACACTTTTTCAACGGATCTCCACGTTTCGAGACTCCCTGAATCCGAAAATCAGTTTTTCACGATAGCGTCTCTGTCTGTCTGTCCATCCGGCCGTCCGTCCGTAAACACGATAACTCTCGAAAAAATGAACGAATCAAATCCATCTTTGGCACACTTTTTTTAGGTCCTAAAAGAAAGTACGAGTTCGTGAATCAGTCATTTTTGATAAAAATTCAAAAAGTGAGCGCATTTTGAAAAATTTTGAGACCACTTTTCTCTGAATTTGAAGATTCTATGTACGGATATTTATAGCATTAAAAAGAAAAAATAATTTATCCTCATGACTTTTTCAGATAAAAAGAAAATTGTCAGAGTTATAGCGTTTTCAAAATTTTTCAAATTAACCGAAAATCTAAATTTGAAGCCAAAAAACGCACGATATGAAAAAAAGTCAAGAGAAGAAAAACACTTCTTTTTGAAAGCCCTATAAGATTATAACAAAATTTTTGGATCTTCTTCAAAAATAGAAAACTCAAATTTTTATTGCACCAAAAATAATGAAAAATAAAAAATTCCATGTTGTGGACAAACTATGTAGGATACGAAAAAAGATGAATTAACAAAAATTGTTATTCTAAAAAAGATCTACATTTTCGTTAAGGATCACTTCTTGATAGAATGCGTACTTTTCGTTTTATTCGTGAAAAATAACGTTGAAAAAATAAAATAAAATCTAAAAAATGTGTGAAAAAACGACGAAAGTTACGAGAAAAAAAAGATTTAACAAAACCTGTTTACAAATGTCAGCGGAAATCGAGCGCACAACGCGAGTGCCACGATGAGAATGTGTACCACAAAGCCTACAGAGCTTTGAGAAACTTAATCTTTGACTGTACTTAATTAAGTAGAAAATTCAGAATATGAAGACGCATATAAATGCCGCCATCTAAAAGAGATCTTTTTAATAAAGTTTTTTTCAAGCATTACAAATGCAAAGAATAATTATCCGAGCGCGAAGTGCGAGTTAACCCATTATCGAGCGCGAAGCTCGATTAAAAATTGATCTCTTTGGCTAAAGATTTAAGAATTTCCTTGAAAATTAATGTTGTTTAACTGCAATTTTAACTATTTCATTTGAAAATTTTATTTGCGTTGAAAATGAGCTTTTTTACTTTTTGGTAGAAAATTAATCTTTTTAGTTGAAAATTCAACTATTCCATTCAAAGATTCATCATTCTAGTTTAAAAGTTGACTTTCAGTTGTAGATTAATCATTTTATTTGAAAATTATCTTCTTTTTTAGATGAATGTTAATTTTTTATCTATAAAGTTTCCTATTAACTTTTTGGTTAACAAAAAAATTGTTTTCTTTAAAATTCGTCTTTCGATAAAGAATAAATCTTCTTGCTTGTAAATCAATTTTTTTAATTTAAAATTTAACTATTTCATTTTTTGTAGAAACGGATCTTTTTTCTTTGAAAATTCAACTGTTTGGTTGAAAATTCATTATTTTTAGTTAAAAATTAAAATATTTGTTTGATTATTCATTTACCTTGTTGAAAATGCAATATTTTTTTTAAAATTTTACCAATTTGAAGCGTTTTAAATTGAAGTTTTGTTTACTTTATTCGGGTTTTCTACACGGAGAAATATTACAGGAGATTAATTCACGTTCTTTAACGTCTCAGACTCTATGATCTAAAAGCATAGAATTCAAGACCTTAAAGCAAAGGGGCGTGGCCTAATACCTGAAACTTCGAGGCCGTTGCTCTAAAAGCAAGGATTCCGAGACCTTAGTCCTCCCGCCAAAGCGTGATAAAATCAAGGAGCAGTGCCGTAAATTAATCTTCCGAAATTTCTCTCCGTGTACACTCACCTGAAAAATATCTTTCATTCAAAATATTAATATGTTAAATATATATAAATTAAAATTTATTTATATAAAGATAAAATAAGTTAAAAAAATTTTATTCCAATTCAGGAACAAATGCTTGAAAGTTTTAATTATTAATTAAACATTTATTAATCAAATATTTAGAAACTTGTTCCAATAAGAAATTACTCATCCTTCCAGAAAGTAAACTGGCGCGAATGGAAAAACAGCTATTGGTTTTTTAAATATATTTTACATCATTTATAATAAATTTGCGAAATTGTATACATATTCTGTGAAGGTTGTTTTAAAAAATGCGAAAAACCTGAAATTTGCAGGGATTTTCTTTCTAGGATTTGAGTAAACACCTTGATACAGTTCATATTAAAAATATTGTTTCAGTGGAAATTGATGATCCTTAATATACTTTTTGTCTCATAGAAAATTTAGTATCAATTTAAAGCTCATTATTCGAAAGTAAATTGGAACTAATATACCATTAAGCACTTTAATGAGCAGGTGGCACGTGTACTTTATTTTGGATAATGCCCGATACTTCCTCGATAAACAATGATTGAAAATCGCGCGTTTGCAGACCTATTTACTTATGAAAGATATAAGAGCATTCATTTGAGCACCACGAATTTCTTCATACGTGTTACTAATTCACTTTTAGGCATTTATTTTCGTCAATTTTACATTTGACTCTCTAAGCTTATTTTGAGTATGGATTTACGAAAGCAAATTCTATGCACCTGTTCTCAAAGACTCAGAAATTAAAAAAAAAATGCCAAAGAAAACTATCGGTGGCACGTTATTCTACACGGTAAACCCCAGGAATAAATTTTATATTTAAATTGGATAAAAATGCTGCAGCACGTTTCAGTCGAGTTCAGTCTTTTACTTTTGTTGAACAAACTTTTAGTTTCTGTCGACCCTGTTGAAGACTTCAAAAATTGTGAACAAACACTATAAAGTATAAACTGACCAAAGTGCAGCATATGCATTCTTTAAGTGTAGATGAATGATTTTTTGGTTAAAATCATTTCAAAAAAGTAAGAAAATTTTAAAAATAAATACCGCGAGGATTTTCAAATTTATGGAGGACATTTTTTCGGTGAACTTAGGCACAGCCGTTTGACATATCAGATATGTCAAAGAAATCTTTTCGTCAGATAAATTTTATCTTTCGTCAGATAAACGTGCTGCAACATTTTTATCAAATTTAAAGATAAAATTTATTCCTGCGGTTTACTCTGTATGTACTTCATACTTCAAATATCATTTTCAATCAAAGTCCTACATGATCGCGGTCTCAAAATACTCGAAAAAAGTTTTTAATCCTATTGAGACATTTTATGCAAATTTTTGGTCTAATATGAAAATTTTAAGTTCACGTGATGAAGAAATGACTATTAAAATTCAATTTCTAGAAAAACAGGAAATAAAAATTTTTTTTAAAATTACTCTGGATAAATATCTTACTGAATTGTATGAAACATTAAAGATTCACGTAACTCTGGAACCTTTAAAACATTGCCTACATTTTGAAAAATAAGTTCGGATTGGTCTTATTGTCCATTTTGATAGGTCTGGGTAATGCTACACAGTAGAGTAGAAAAATTAAAATATTTAATTATTTTGCATTATAAAAGCTTGTAAAATATATGCACTTTTGAGAAACGATTGACAAGATCATCTTGTTTAGAGTCCATCTAGACTTTTATGAAACCAAGAGATAAATTTTTAACGAAAGAGTTGAGTTTTAAAGCGAGAAATTGAAATTTTATTTAAAAAAGTTGACTTTTCAACTCGGAAAGATGCATTTTCAACCGAAAAAGATGATTTTTTAACTACACAGTTAAATTTTCAAGGAAAAAGTGAATATTAAATAAACTAGACAAATTTTTAAACAAGTAATTGAGTTTTTGAACCAAAAAGACAGATTTTTTAGAAGACAATCGAAATTTCAATCCAAGAACTTTTTTATGGAAAAAGATTAATTTTAAATCCAAAAAATATAAATTTTCAAGGAAAAACACGTATTTTTAACAAAGCAGTTAAAGGGGGAGGGTCGGTAAGGCCGGTTTTTGGCCTAATTTATTTTTGGACCAAAAAATCTGAAAAAATGATGGTAGTATCTTATAAGTATCCCAAGTCGATTGCACGCTAAACGGACTACCCTCCACCCCCCAGCCACCCCCACCCCCCTACAAATATAGGAAACACCACTACCCACCAACTGTATTTTCGAGAGCTTTGACACTCTTAAACATGTATTCTGAGGTTAGCTCGGGTTTACTATGATTTTCGGGGTCGCCGAATACAAATCTGGCGTCCTTTGACTTTTATCTCGTCAGGTTCAAGGTCATTGGAAGGTCAAATCGAGAGAAAACGGTAAAAAAAATCCAAAAAAATACGTTATAGGTTTTTGGAGTCGCTAATTACGAATCTGGTGTCCGCTGACCTTTATCGCGTCAGGTTGAAGGTCATGACCTTGAACCTTGAACCTGACGCGATAAAGGTCAGCCGACACCAGGTTCGTAATCAGCGACCCCAAAAACCTATAACATATTTTTTTAAAATTTTTTACCGTTTTTTCTCGATTTGACCTTCAAATGACCTTGAACCTGAAGCGATAGAGTTCAACGGATGCCAGATTCGTAATTAGCGACTCCAAAAA
>NC_046663.1:45173537-45185266 GCF_010883055.1 Belonocnema kinseyi
ATCGTCTCGGGATACTTATAAGATACTACCATGATTTTTTCAGATTTTTTGGTCCAAAAATAAATTAGGCCAAAAACCGGCCTTACCGACCCTCCCCCTTTGCGAACAAAACATATAACTTTTTGACAAAATATTCGAATTTTCAATAAAATAGTTAAAGTCGTTACCATATAGTTAAATAATAATAATTATTATTATTCTTATTATTCTCGATATAACCTAATAATATAGTAAGTAGATCAAGCCTCGGTGGCTCAGTTGGTTAGGCGCTCGGACATTACCTCAGAGGTCTGGGGTTCGATCCCTGAGCCGGTACCTCTGGAAATTTTTCTATGTACCTTTACCCTGGTGGTTCGGAATATATTGAGGCACACTGCTCTCATCAGATCACTTGATTGCATTATAAAAATGCATCCGTGATTGATGATATATACCGGGACAGCCCCGTGTTAAATAATCAAAAATAAAATCCAACTCTCTAACCAAAAATGCCTTCGACATGTTGGGCAGTAGTAACCATCTTAAGCCTTGTGACAAAAATTAATTGTTTAAAACAATTAATTTTTTTTTTATAATTATCGACCTACAAAGAAGATTTTTAAAGAAAATATTCGAATTAAAAATAGTTATTTTTTCAAGCCAAAAAGACGAATTAATTAGAAACCATTTCATTTTCAATCTAAAAGGATGAATTTTTTCTAAAAAAAAAAGAATCTCCATCAAAGCAGTCAAATTTTATACAAAATAAATAATTTTGTAACAAAATAGGTATATTTTTAAATAAAATAATGAATCTTAAACAACAAAAATGTTTTTTAAATAACAAATGAAATTTTTAACCGAATGAATATCAATTTTTAATTTAAAAGAATTTATTTTCAACAAAATAATTAAACTTTTAACCAAAGAGATTAATTGTCAACAAGAACAAAAGTAATAGTTTATATATCAACAAAGATTTACATTCAATTAAAAAAGAACAGTTGGATTTAACAAAAAAAGGCAAATTTTCAACACTAGTGTAATTTTTTTACCAGAGAAGGTTTTTCTAACAAGAGAGAAATAAATGTAAACCAAATTGTTGAAATTTTAAGTTAAAAAGGCGAATTTTATACAAAACATTTGGATTTCAAATCCGAAATATTAGTTTTGAACAAAAACTTCATTAACAAAAAATTGTAATTTTCTACCACAATAGATAAATTTTCAACTTGAAAAGTCGAATTTTTAACTGAACAGTTGAGTATTCTAGTGAATAGAATTATTTGATGAAAAAGTTGTTGATTTCGAAAAAAATATACGGAAAAAATTTGCTCATTAAAATTTACGCAATGAATTCGGTAAATGGAGGACATTACTGCATTTAGATCAAGTTTCCAATTTTTTAAGGATTTAATACAAAACAAAACTATAAATATTACAAAAGAGTTATATAAAATCTCAAGTTCAAAATTGAAAATTGTGATATGTAATAATTCATGCAAGGATTGTATTATTTTCATACCAGTATATTATAAAATAACGCAAAGTAATGTAGACTTTGTTTTCTTTGATTGTAACTGTAACTAAGATTTGGAATCATTTTACCTAACTGGTAGGTTAATATGAATTCTCAACAATCAATTCATATTAACCTACCAGTTAGATAAAATGATTCCAACTCTTAGTTATATATATATATATATAATTGCCTAAATTATTGTATTTTACCGCGTACTCTAACCACTTGGATATCGAAGCACTTGTAGTTTGTTTCCAAAAACTGTGCTGAATAGTTTTACGCTCCTGGTGCTCCTCAGTGACAGAAAGATTGTTAAAATCGCCGAAGTTTTATTGAGTCACATTATTTAAAAATATTCCAGTATTATATAATAAAAAATTTTATAAACAAATTATTTGTTGCAAGAATGTTTTCTACGATTTTCCGTAATTTTACATTTTTACGTTATATTGCGAGACATTTCGATAAAAAAAAGATGATTAAGACATTTTTCTTGTGATTATTGTTATAATTACAAACAAGTTTAATGACAATTTGCATTAATCAGGAATTTTTCGACAGAATTTTTTTTTTCTATTCTCCTTTTTGTTAATAGAGAAACTTTATCATAATCTTAACAAAATTCCTAATTTTTTGATTATTATTATGCTTTTTTAAAAAAAATTTAATAAACAAATGCATTGTTCGGGCATTCATCGGCAGTAAAATTCTTTTTTTTCAATGCTAGTCCTTTCAATTAGGCATTTTAAACAATGTAAGCAACATTATTAATTAGTCGATAGATTTAATGATTTTTTTATTAAACAAATATAATAAAAACGTGCATTAATCAGGCACTTGAGGATATAAAAGTTCGTTTTTCCGATGACAACTTTTCAATTTGGAACTTCAGAATTTTATAATTTTTTAAAACAAATTAACAGACAAACGCATTATTCGGGTATCTGTGAGCGGAAAAATTAGTTGTTTTTTTTATGTCAGTCTTTTCAGTTGGGAAGTTCATGATAATTTCAGTAAAATGTATAATTAGTTGATACACTCTATGGTCTTTTAAACAAATTTAATGAATGTATGCATTATTTGGGTATTTGACAACAAAATAGTTGTTGAAAACAACTCTTTGAAAAATTCTTTTAAAAAATAATTTCTTTATAATAAATGTACTTTTTTATTATATAATATTGCAGCATCTGTAATTAATGTTACTCTATTAAACGTAGGAGATTTCAACATAGAAAAAATTGCCATTTTGTTCATCATATTTATTTATTTATAAGAAATTGAAAACCTTCGCGCTCGATTATGTATTTACCTCGCGCTACGCGCTCGGTCTTTAGATTTTCGCACATTTTTGCGTAAGTATTTTAAAATTAAGACTCAAAACATCCACCACTGTAATTTTGTGATTGTGAATTCACTTTCGTTAAAAAAGCTTAGCTCGAGAGTTTGAGCGCACCTACGGCACACGACTGAGGGCAATCGCACTCCGCGCTTACTGTCGGCGAGATAACTATAGGCATCTGCCTTTGAAGCTTAATAACTCAGTCAAAAAAAAATGCTTGCGCAACAAAAAAAAGTCATTTAAAAGCTGAAAGTGTTCTACGTTAATGAGCTTGAAGACGTTTATGTAAAAAATTTTTGTGCTTAGCAGACTGAAAAATGTAAAAAAGTAAGGTTTTTTGGGTACACTTAAGAACAGTCAAGTTTATAGCATTATTTCTTATACAAGGGGCGATGGAAAAAATTTCAAAACATTCACGAATATAAGGAAAACTATTGGGAACCAGTTGCAGTTGAGAAATTTGAAAAATAAAAAAAATTGTTGCTTAAAAGTACAAAAATGTGCAACTATATTATCTGTAGTTCTAATACAGATAGTAAAGCGATTCAAACTGCAAACTGTAATGGATAGGCTCTGTATTTATTTTCAATCACCCTTAAGGATGTGTTAGTCTTATTTTTGGTGAAAATCGCGATATTTTTAGACTTTTTTTTGTTGGAAAACAAGTGACAGAAATCAGGGTGGGGAGGCTCGTTTTTTTACTGCCGATCGCTGGTGCCTTTCTTTGACCCGTTGCCAGGTGCCATCCAAGCATTCAGAACTAGGGGCCGAAGAATGGCACCAGCGGTTGGCATTAAAACAAAAAAGGGCCCCCCCTGCTTTCTGTCACTTGTTTTCCAAAAAAAAATGTCTAAAAATATCGCGATTTTCACAAAAAAGAAGACTAACACATTCTTCCGGGCAATTGAAAATAAATTACAGAGCCTTTCAATTACAGGTTTGCAGTTTGAATCGCTTTAATATCTGTATTAGAACTGAAGATAATATAGTTGCACATTTTTATACTTTTAAGCAACAATTTTTATTATTTTTTAAATTTCTGAACTGCAACTGGTTCACAACAGTTTTCCTCATACTCATGAATTTTTTCAAATTTTTTCCATCGCCCCTTATACTATATAAGAAATAATGCTCTAAACTTGACTGTTCTTAAATTTACCCAAAAAACCTGACTTTTTTTTACATTTTTCAGTCTGCTAAGCACAAAATTTTTTTTACATAAACGTCTTCAAGCTCATTAACGTAGAACACTTTTAGCTTTTAAATGACTGTTTTTTTGTTTCGCTATCATTTTTTTTGACTGAGTTGTTAAGCTTCAAAGGCAGATGATAGTTTTCTCGCCAATAGTAGTCTTTGCATTTCTTCCGCATTCGGCCACAGACCTTTTAAAATCAAAGGTGAACGGACCGACAACTGTAATTTTGTGATTTTGAACTCTCTTTTGTTAAAGCTCTTTTGGCTTTAACGTACACATTCTCATCACGTATCTCGTGCTACGCACTCGATTTTGTCCCACCTGTCAACTTTTCTACATTATACACGACACTTTTATATCAATTATAATACATTGTTTATGTAACTCTGCCAGGGATTACTTATTAAAAAATTTCATAATAAAAAGCAAATTGTATTTATCACAATTATTTTTGTATTTGTTTCTTATTTTGCTTTAAATTGCGTTCTAAGCTGCTCTGAAACATGTATCATTTCATTTATATCATTACAATTTATAATATGCATAAAAGTGGAATCATACTAATTCTTATTTCCTTGTTCTTACAATTTTTTATTTTTAATGTTGTTTTTAACGATTAAATTAAAACTGCTGCGCATCTGCATAAGGTCTAATACAAGAACCTATATAGGGTCCTATATAGGGTCCTATGTAGGGTCCTATATGGGAGTCTATGTCCTCTTTCGTCTTTCGTCTTTCCTGTACTTTTTCCAAAAAGTTAATTTTTTTATTTTTAATCTTATGTTTTACGATTAAAGGAAAATCTACTCATCCTATCGAAAAATAATTAATATTAAATTTATAGATCTTTTTAGGCGAACAACTTTTGTCTGGTAATTTAAATTCATACCTTGTGTCTTTTTTCAAACAAATTTAATATTTTTATTTAAAATGTTATTTTTCAAGACTATAGCAAAAACTAACTGCCCTATCAAAAATTATAGCTCTTTTTTGGACAAACAAGTTTTGTCTCATTTTTTCTCGTAGCTTATATATCGAAAAGTGATTCATTCTTAATTTGTAGTTGTTTCCATGACGCGCAATTTGAGCTTTTTCATTTTTTTCGTATCTTGCATAGTTTGAACAAAAAATGAAATTTTTGGATTTTTCATTATTTTTGGTACGGTCAAATTTGGAGTGTTCAACTTCTGGACCAAATTAAAAAAGTTGTTATCATAGTCCTGTAGGGCTTTTAAAAAGCAAAGTTTTTCTTCTCTTAATTTTTTTTCATATCATGCATTTTTTGGCTTAAAATTTTCATTTTAGTTTGTTTTGTTGTATTTTCAAAATGCTCTCAATCTGATAATCTTCTTTCTATAGAAAAATGTCGTGGGGATAAATTGTTTGAGTTTCTGAGTACTATGAACAACCGTACATAGAATTTTTAAATCATGAAAAAATGTGGTTTCAAACATTTTTGGTACGATCCAATTTGGAATTTTCAACTTTTCGACCAAATTAAAAATGTTGTTATCATAATCTTGTAGGGCTTTCAAAAAGCAACATTTTTCTTCTCTAGACTTTTTTTTGTATCGTGCATTGTTTGGCTTAAATCGTTCATTTTAGTTTGTTTTTCTGGATTTTGAAAATACTATAACTCTAGTAATTTTTGATTTTTCAAAAAAAGTCATTAGGATAAATTGTGAAAATTTTTGAATTCTATGAATAACCGTACAGAGTATTTTTGAATTTTTTAAAAAGTGGTCTCAAAAATATTCAAAATGTGCCCACTTTTTGAATTTTCATCCAAAATGGCTGGCTAACGAACTTGACCTTTAGTTTAGGACATTAAACGAGTGTACTAAAGGGCAATCTAATCGATTAGTTTTTTCAAAATTTATCGTGTTCACAGACAGAGAGACATACAGACAGACACATTCGTAGAAACCTATTTTTCGGATTCAGAGGGTCTCAAGGCGTGGACATTTGACAAAAACGGGGGGGGGGGGGGGGGGGGGGGGGTCAAATTTGACACAAATCTAATACCTTCTCTGGTGAGAATGTAAAAAAAGATGACTATGATTCTAATTTCAAAAGTGTATGTAGGTTATTCACTTTAAAATATTATTAGATAGGAAATTTAAAGCAATTAAATTTTGAATGCCTAGTTCTCGCATGATTTTTTAAAAGCAAATTGTTGTATTTTCTTCGTAGATTAATTTGGAAAGAGGGTTGGTTGACAAATTGGGAAGCTATACTCTCAAAATATTCAGTGTTCGATGCTTTTTTAGAATTTTTAAATTTTGCAGGATTTAAAATGTACTTTATTATATATTAAAATAGTTACATTTTGAATATGTATCATTATTCAATTAATAATTCTGAATATTTCATTTCGACGTTTTTAATTATGATGTTGTGTCACAAATTAACAAAGTTTTTTCATTTTTGTTGATTTAAAACTAAAGTTGATAATAACTTAAAAGATATTTAAATAATAAATATTTACCCTTAAGCGTTCCTATGTTTGGTTAAGAATTTTTAATGGTTTATTTTGCATGTTTATATACACTACCGGTCAAAAGTTTGGGTTCACTTAGAAAAATCGTTTTCTTTTGTATTTATCGCTTTAATTATACCGGAGCAAAAAAAATGTTTTTTAAATAGTTTGTTTTTTTTTGCGAAATTCTGTCTAAAATAAGCCCAGGGTGATGCCTATTCGTCTCGTTTTCAAGTATATATTCCAAAAATAGTGTAAATAATCAATGTTTTCTTAAATTTTCAATAACTTTCGAAATAGTCAACGTTATACAATGTTCTTGGGCTTATTTTGAAGCTTTTTTTCACCGTGTTACATCAGCTTACGAGTATGAATCGTAAAAAATATCTTTTCGAATTGCAAGAACTTGAAGTTGTAATAAAAAAGTTGGATAAATTTAAAAACATCTCACCTGAAGGCAAATCAGAATAAAAGTTAAATAAATATATATTTTGAGGAAGTTACATAGAAAATTCATGATTATATGTTTTATATATTTTACAAAAATATTTTTGTTACTAAAAGTAATATTTCAATTTTTCCAACTTTTTGTTACAAATTCAAGTTCTTGCAATTCGAAAAAACATTTTTTGAGATTAATACTCTTAAGCTGTTGTGATACGGTGAAAAAAAGCTTCAAAATGAGCCCAAGAACATTGAAAAACGTTGACTATTTCGGAAGTTATTGAAAATTTAAGAAAACATTGAAATTTATCCTATTTTTGCAATATCTACTTAAAAACTAGACAGATTGGCTTCATCCTGGGCTTATTTTAAACAGAATTTTGAAAACACCAACCTTTTAAAGAGACATTTTTTTAGCTCCGGTATAATTAAAGCGATAAATACAAAAAATAAAACGATTTTTCTAAGTGAACCCAAACTTTTGACCGGTAGTGTATTTCTACGAGTAACACACCAATTCGACCTCCCAATAATACAAGCAGCTCAACTGTGGCCGAAAGCAGATCTTTCGAAATGAAGTAGTTTATGTGTACCCAATGTTACGGGCACACGTGACGTCGAAAGACGGGCCGACTGCACTTTGACGGTCTTTTTGTAACAATTAACCAGAGTCAAGTCGACAGTCTGCTCATACTCAGGCCAAGGTTTGACCGACCGTCGGGTCGTATCGTACCATAGTTGGGCCAGAATTGGATCGACGGTCGGCTTTTCGCTCGCCGCCCACGTCAGTCGCAGCGTCGGTACGACCATGGCACATTGAAAACATCTCAGTCGGCCTAACTCTGGTGACCGTAGATCGGTTACCATAGTAGGGCCGACTTTGGGCCGATGGTCAATCTCTGGCATCCGACCGAATTCAACTTTCTACCATGTAGTTAAATTTCCTATGAAGAAGATGAATTTTTTACCAAAAAAGAATAATTTACAACAAAATAAATAAATTTGCAACCGAATTGTTGAATTTAAAATAAAAATTGTTAATCTTCAACCTCTAATTGAATAGTTAAGTGTTTATAAAAAAAATAGCTTTGAACAAACAAACAAAACAACTTTTAAGATACTAGTTATAGTTAAATCTTCAATCAAAATAGTAAAATACATTTTTAACCCCCTACGCTACAAATAATCGCAAAACCTGTTGACCCCCTCTCCCTTGTAGTGTGACGCAGGTTTTCAACGGTTCCCACGCATATTTTTTAACTAATAATAACTCTTTTTTGCATGAGAATATTAACGAAAAGAAACAAGATTTTCTAAAATAATGTTTTAAACTGAGTAAAGTTTACTTAATTGGTCCTTTTTAGTCAAGCATATTAACTGGATTTTGAGTGACCAAGCCGTAAATTTTGAAGAATTAGAATCAGATTTAAGAATAATAATATTTGAAATTGAGTGTCCTGAAGTTCACTTAATTTATGCTTTTTAGTAAAGACATTAACTGGATTTTGAGTAAACAAGCCGTAAATTTGGAAGATTTCCAATGAGGCGCATTTGAAAAGTCATTGTACCGCCTACGAATTGTAGTTGGCAAAACTAGACATGATCAGGCGCTCGTCTTCTATTTTTGATAACATGCATGATTATTATGTTATATATTTTTCAGTTTTATTCCTTACTTTTTATATATCGCTTTCCTATTTTTAAAGAAATGCTTCCTTTTAGTATTTTTCGAATATTATAAATATTAAAATATATACTTATTCACGACATAATTTCATTATCCAATGACTCATTTGTTTTTGACGTTTTATTATTTCAATTTTGCTGAATAAGCGACAATGAGTATCGTGGACTTCATAATAATTAAAGAATTTTCAATTCATAAAGTTTAACGTTGAATAATTGCAGGTCATATCTTGATAAATTATATAATTTAAAAACTATAATGCTCGAAATTAACAATTATAGAGCCTTCTAGTTTTTTAAATTTATTTATTTTTGTCCATATTATAAATGCAATTGTTCGAAATTGATTAATTCAAATTAAAAACCTTAATATCTGAGGAAATTTTCAATCTAAAAACACGCAATATTAAATATTTTGAATAAGGAGGATTTCGAAATTACACCACCCTTTAAAATTTTGCAAAATCATTTCGAATCTCGTAATAGCAATTTTCAGTTAATGGTCAATAATGGAAAACTTGAAATTGAAAGCTTGTGAACTAGAAGAACTTTAAATAAATGTATTGAATAATTTCTTCTTTTTTTTATTTCTTAATCACTATCTCTACTATAAAATTCATCATTATGTAAGGACAGTGAAAACCTTCAATAGCCCTTCCTTCTATAGCTCTTCTGAAAATCGACGCCGCGCAGCAGGTAGGTGTAACAGGAGCTGCGCGGGGTGTGCGGTTGTCCCTCAGGCGTGAACTAACAGAAGCGGAGCGGGCTATAATGAGCTAGTTCCCACCCACCGTCAACCCCAACATCGGAGCTATAGAAGAGTTTCACTGTATAATGCATACTCAGTTGGAAAATTAAAAAATGCCTACAATTTCCAATTGAAAGTCTTAAAGTGATGTCAGATTATCTAAATGATACCGGCAATGTTGGTACATATTTACAATTACAGTTTAGACGTATTATTCAAAAACTAATGAACTAAATAAATTTTTCATACCAGATAAACTTTTCTCCTTCTTTTCTTGCATGTATCTATCATGAAAAATCCATTTGAGTAATTATTTGTTTAATGAAGTTAAAGAAATTTATAGTTGAATAATAATAAAATTTAAGAAGTTTAAAATATAATAATTTTATAGATAAAGACTGTATGAAAAAACATTTTAAATGGTACTAAAGGACGAAATTGTATAAGAAAACAATTGAGTTAAATAACATTTTTGTTGATTTTTCGAAAGATATCGTTTTCAATTGACCGAAGTATCATACCCGTGTAGAAATTTAAATAGGGAATTATTCTGGTTCCCGACCATTCGACCCCTAGTCGGGTCATCTGACTAGCCCCCGACCATTAGCGTCACGATAGATTAGTCGGGGGTAGGGACGGTCAAACCGGTTCCGGTTTCTTTGAAGAACCGAGTCTTAGTGCCTGAGAATCGATTCTTTGGAAACGGTTCCGAGCGGTCGGTTCTCGGTTCCGGAACCGAATCTCCAAACGGTTTTTCGGTTCTCTCCTTCCACCAAACTTGCAGCCGGCAGCACGGCGCGACAGGCTTGAGTTGCGAGTCGCGAGCAATATGACGTCACTGCAAGCAGTATCAAGTCAACGCATGCGCATTTCGATGCGCACTATTAGGTATTTCCATGGACATAGGAATAAGATGGGACTAGCCACATGCTCTTTAACCAAGGCGCGGGGATTGATCAGAAGTTACAGGGGGGGGGGGGGGGCAACTTGAATTGAAAATTCTGCGAAGGAAATTCGAACAAGAAACACAGAAATGATGATAAGTAATAAAAGTAATATTAATTATGGATGATATAGATGAAGTAGTCAAATGATGAATTAGAAAATAATAAATAAAGAATAAGTAAATATAAAAATAATGATATGAAATATAATATTGAATATTCAATATAAAGAAATAATATAGGAAGCAAATAAAAATAAAAAATAGATTGAGAAAATTAGTAAGTAATACATAATATCGAACTGTATAATGATGAAGAAAAAACACCTTTTTTTGCCGGAATACAACTATTTTAATAACGAATTATTGTGATGTAAACTCCTACAGCTACTCCAATTCTGTCCGCCCATTCCTGTTTTTCAACTGGATCATTCGGAAACCTTTCATATAATGTTTACCATAAGATAATAAACAAATTTGTTTCAGGTTACACGTAGCTCTAGTTAAAAATAATTTACATACATAATTGTCGATTTAGACACTTAAGCATACACTTTTTAATACGCAGCGATTTTAAATACTTTTACAAATTTTAATATAAAAGAAATCAAATTGCAATGGGGGGCTCTACGAACTGCCCATGGAATATCTTCCAATCCTCGCAAATTCAGTTCCGTCGGAAAGGCTTTTCTCGAAAGCGGGGCTGATAGTAACGAAGCAACGAAACGGGCTTTCTGGGAAACATATTAACCAGTTGGTATTTCTTTCGTCAGTAGAACGAAAATTTTGGATGTGTTGAGATGCATACATTTAAAGGTTGAAATTGTAAATATATGTAACCACTGCCGTAATTAGCAGACGGGTTAATTAAAAAAATGATTTAAAATAACAAAATTTAATAATCTAATTATTCTTTATTAGTTATTTAATTATTCTTCATTTAATTAATTAAATTATTATCATTATTTAATTAATTTTATTATTATTATTCAATTAATTTTATTATTTTAATTATGCGCGGGCTTTTTAGAAAATGCGCAGTAAAAAGGGTTATGGGGAACTGGAGGAATCAGAACCAAGCCTTGAAAAGAACCTATTCTCGAGAACCGGAATCGAGCCACACGTCGGGGGCTAGTGTGGACTGCTTTCTTAAACACTCGACGCGTCATTTCTCTTGCGCGAGAGGCGGCACGTCGCGCCCTTGCGGATTTTCTTTAAAGCTACCAGTCCAGAACTGCAAGACTCAAATGAAGGTGGTAGCGAAATCTGAACTGTACCTTGCTTAATAGTTTACTACCAGGTGTATACATATGAAACCGGTATTTTTTCAAGAAAAAAACACATTTATTTCAAGAGAATGATAACAAATATTTTATTCAAAGTATGCGCCC
>NC_046663.1:45185366-45186561 GCF_010883055.1 Belonocnema kinseyi
AATACGCCAATTAGCACAAATGGTAAGTTCCAACAGTGCCTACAAGTGTGCCTACTGGCCGCTAGATGGCAATACCGGTTTCATATGTATACACCTGGTACTAGGATACTGCTCTTCACTGATTAATCAAAAACTTTTTCTCTTTCCAATTTCTACTGCATGATGGATTACAATTTATTTACATATGGCAAACCTTTCAGATCAATTTAAAAATAAGCATCTGTACAAATTTAGAGTCTTATGACTGTCGACATCAATAAATCTTTTCTAAAAAAAAAAAAAAACGGTGTAAAATTATTGTTAAATATATTCTTAGTGTTTGAGAATAAAAAAATCATTACGATTTTTCAGATATTACCTCATTTGATAAAACCTCGCCGAAAACTCGCCACTAGCTCCTGACCAGAGCCAGAACATTATCCGCACGGAAATTAGTGAACAAAAAGGCCCAACTAATCCTTGACCAAACACTGACCAGGCCCCGACTGACATTTGGACAACAAAAAGGCCCGACTAGCCCTTGACCAACCACCGACCAGGCCCCGACTGAAATTTTGACAACAAAAAGCCCAACTAGTCCCCGATTAGTCCCCGACTGGATACTTTATCAAAATTAATAACCCGACTAGCCCCCGATTAGTGCCCGACTTGTAATAAGGCCAAATGGGGTTATTTCCACACAGGTAATTGTAAAGAAGATTTTTTATTTTTTATTGTTATAAGGCATTTTCAAATAGAATGCTTTCAAATTAAACACTTACAAACTGACCTTATTCAAAATCAAATAATTAAAATAAATTGATGAATGTTATATTTGAGGCAATTAAAATTAAACAGATTCAAAACGAAGTCTTGATAATAAACTATAAAAGCTTGAGTTTACAAAATTTTAATTACCTGCAATTAAATGGCAGAAATAATCTGCACAAATTTTAATCAACAGATCTTGCCAAAAGAAACCTCAAATCAATGTTTGCGATGTATTGAAATAACTCTGGAAATAATCAACATTCTTCATAGTTCCCCGAGTAAAAATGCTTCGACCTGAGTTCGACTTGAATTGCCCCCAATCAAGACATTCTGAAGTCGAAAAGTTCGACTTGGGCATGTCTCAGTTTTAAGACCTGTAATAACAAAAAGGGTAATTCTGACTGTAATAGAAGCTTATCTTTGTTAATGATTAAACAATCTTGTT
>NC_046663.1:45186661-45195976 GCF_010883055.1 Belonocnema kinseyi
AATCAACTTGTTTACACATTTTCATTTGTATTATACTTGTTTGACGATGATATCGAAAATGATGTGTTTTTTAAATATTTCTAACGGCTCAGGAGCTTTTAGAAAGTTACCAATTTTATTTGATTGAAAAAAATTGTTAAGGGTTATACCCGTTCAGACCCACAGATTCTGAATTTTTTAACCCAAAACTAACTAATTTAATAATTACAAATTTTTCGGTAATCAATTTTAATCTCATTTATCGGCCGAGAAGGTTCGTATGGAGACAAGTTTACCCCGACCTGGAAACCTTAGAAATATCCTCGAATTTTTAAATTCGTCTAGTATAACAACTCTGACATTTCAGAACCTAACTCTCAGAGTTGGATTTCCGATAAAAAGTAGCCTATCAAAAGTTACCAATTAATTTGTATCAACATAATTAATTAACGAAATTCTGTTGTTTGATTGACTGAAAAAATGCAGGGGGTTATAGAACTATCAGAGATTAATCATATCTGTTAATTTCATCTAACCATCAAACTTTGTTTATATAGAAGGTTTTTAAGGACTGAATGTTGTCATAGTTCTGTAGCCCAATAACATTTGATAGTCTAATTTTTATCACGACACGAACTCTGAGAGTTAGCTTCTAGAATGTACCCCTGTAATTTTTGAGTTTGCAAATAAATGAGAGATCTATTTATTGCATGAGAGGGTCGGAAATAAGTTTCTAGACGGATTGGCGACGAAGACTCTTTGGCATTGCCCTTGAGCATTTGAACCTTGAAAATGGACTTAAACATTGTGTAATCGAAAAATAAAACGTTGGCACGACCAGCTTAAGATAGTTTTACTTGTCGAGTATAAAATTTGCAAAGTCAAGTAGGTCATTAGGATCATCAAATGTGGTGATACCTGATGGAAAAGGAAAACATTTCACCTATTAATAAAAAAAATGAAGGATACCGTTTAGCTTCTAAACTATTGTATATTTTGTTGCGGTGCGGCAAAATTCCACTTCACCCACTTGAAAGTTACCACAAGAAAAATTAATTTCTGTTTTTTTTTGTGTTCATAATGTTTTCACGTTGCATCTTTTACCATTTACATAAACTGTTTGATGGAATCAACAAAAAATTTTTGTCGTTGAAATTTCATATTTTCAAGGGAAGAAATCTGCGCAATTGTCTTATTACACTTCTCTTGATTAGACTAATGGATTTTTTGAAAGGTGTTGAATATTATCAGACTGAAGATACGAACAGTCAAAAGATTTTGTCGGACAATAAGTTGGATGAAAACCTGACCATTGACACAGTTCACGTCATCGCATTCCAAGCACAATGAATATACCGTACATATCTATACAGGTTCAAGTATCCCAGGTGAAGGTTGAGGAAGGTCGCGATTATTTCAGAAACACTGGAAGGTTGACAATCTGTATTCATTGCTAAGGTTTAATTTCGCGATTGTTGGGCACGAGAAAATACAAAGGGTCCAGGAAAAACCTGTAAATCTGCGAAAAGTCGGTGATTTTCAAAAAATCTTGCAGAAGTCAGGGACTTTCTTTTTGGATGGAAATTCAACTATTTGGATGAAAATTTATCTTTCTAGATTGAAAATTAACTTTTTTGTTGAAATTACATTTTTTCGGGTATAAAAGTAAACTGTTTTCTAAAACATTCGACTTTTTGCTTTAAAGTTCAACTGTTTAGTTGGAAATGCAAGTGTTTCCGATTGAAGTTTAATATTCTTTGTTTTGAAATTCGACGATTTGGTTGAAAACTCAACAATTTTATTCGAAATACAACTTTTTTTTTTGAATTAAACTTTTTTGAGAAATTAACTATTTATTAAAATGTCATCTTCATGGTCGTAAATTCAACGGTTTTATTGAAAATTCGTAATTTTTTATACAAAATTAATCTTTTATGGTAGAAATCTAATTTTTGGTTGAAATAAATCAATATGGCGTTTTCACATTTTAATTTGAAATTTTCTTATTACGTTTATGAAAGATTCTATTTTAAAACTATCAAAAAATGAAGATTCTAATATTTATAAGGTCAGGAAAAACTAAAAAAATTGGTCAAGGAAAAATTAGGGAATTTTTAAATTGAACTTTTGAAATCAGCCTGTTATAATATTGTTATTGGTAATTTATTTGCATTGTATTTATATATTTTATTCGATTGCTTGTTTCTGGCGATTATATTTTTCGTTAAATATTTTATTATTTTTCGACAATTTTTTAAATTTGGTTAAAAAGTCATCCTTTTTGGTAGAAAATAAACCTTTTCTTATCAATTCATGTTTTGGTGTGGAAAATTTAACTAAATTCTTTTTTGGTTGTAAAATCACTATTTTTGAAAATTTGTCTATTATGTTTATAAATTCATCTCTCTTGGTAGGAATTTCATATTTTTTGGTTAAAAATTAAATTATTTTGTGGAAAATCTACTTTTTTATTGAAAATTCTTGTTTTTGTGCGGAAAATGGAACTCTTTCGAGCGAATTCGCGTTTTTGGTTTAAAAATTCATTAATCTAATTAAAATTTTCTTGGCGTCCTTGATTTAAAAAACTTTCATGGATGAAAATTCAACTCTTTTATTGAAAATTCGTCTTTTGGTTTTAAAAATTCATCTCTTTTTGTAGTTTTGCTCACTCAAAAATGTAACTGTGTGGTTACAAATTAATCTCTCTTGGTTGACGATTCAACTATTTTATTAGAAAATTCGTCTTTTTGTTTGAAACTGTAATGATTTGGTTGGAGGGTAAAACACCATTTTTAAACTCTTTTTTGTGATGTTGAAGATTCATCATTTTAGTTGAAAATTCATCTCTTTGGTTCGAAATTAATTTTTCCTAATTTAACATTCAACTACTTGGGTAAAAGTCGAACCACTTTGTAAAACATTTTTTGTTATTTTCAAAATTTAAATATCTTTTAAATTAGATTTTTTGTTCAAAATGTATTTTTTAACTCAAAACATAACTTTTCCATTTTAAATTAAAAATTGATCTTCTTTGTTGGGAAATTCAATTATTTTACGTAAAATACGTTTTGGGTTGAAATTTTAACTAGTAAATTGTTAAAAATTCATTTTGTTTAGAATTCATCTTTTCGTTTGAAAATTTAACTTTTCCAGTTGAAAAATGAACTGTGTTTGGTTTAAGTATCGTTTTTTATTTCATCTTCTTGAAATTCATATTTTCTAGACGAAATAAATCAATTTGAAATTGTTATATTCCGTTTATAAAATATTATATATTTTAAATGTTACAAGATTAAAGTTCTGGTCATTGAATATTAATGGTCAGGCATAATAAAAAATTTGAAGACAAAAATCAGGGAAATGTGAGGAAATCTTGAAAACTATAAGCTTTTCTTCCATTCTTTCTCTTTTTTACATTTTTATCGAGTGTAAGGAAAGGATTTTCAATTTTGTTCTGAAAGGAAGATGGAATTATTTTTATTTCTTATTTTATTTTTGGTAGTTTGAAAGGAATTGAAACTTTGTTTTCAATCTTTTTTCTATAGTGGAAGGGGTTAATTTTTTACTTTTAATATTTTTATTGGGTTGGAAGGGAGGAAATTTCAATTTTCAATTTCTTCTGAATTGGAAGAGGAAATTTTTTAATGATTCTTATTGAGTTTTAATTTATAGCATTAAAAACAACAGCGTTAATTAATATTATTTAACCAGAAATCTTTGAATATGTTAAATTTACAAAAGTTAAAAATTTTGCAGTTTAATGGCATCTAGTTTAAATATGTTCAATGGAAAAGTGTTAAAAGCTTCCATTTTATACTTGTAAATTATTGACCGTTTTAAATACAAATTTCTAAATTAAAATTTTTATGCTTCCATTTTAAAAATGTACAATTGAAAAGAGTTCTTCTTTGACTGCTTTAATTTGAGGTTCAGTTTTGATTACTTTAAATGAAAAAAAATGTCAGCCTTAGGAGTTCGAATATTTTAATTTCAATGACCATAAAAAAAAGAAATGATCGGGAAGTTTTTTCTTTGATTAAAACGGCCACTTTGAATGAATATGTTTCATTTTGTATTCGTGATAATTTGAGGTCAATGAAATATCGATAAATCGACCTATCAGCATATCAGTAAAGTATTCATCTAATTAGTGCGTTCTTGCATCCAAATTTTAAAATGTGTCACCTTAACACGGAAAATTTCTTTCATTTTCCAGTTTTATCTGGTTTTATCTACTTCTCGATAAAAGCATATCAATCTGATGGACTAATTTTTTCAGAAGCCCGATTTACTGTATGTATGTTGTAACGGTTTTAACTTTTTTGTTACTTTCGAAGCGCTGCTTTTATATGAATAAACTGCTTTATTACTCATTTTCATTGTACACGAAAAGAAATAAGTTGTTCAAACTTTATTTGACTGTCTACGACTTTACGATAGGCCACGAATTTTAAAAAATTCCGTAGGGGAAACCCCCCTACAGTGGATAATGCAATCGAGAATGGATAATCAATAATTAAGAGCAAAAGTAAAATAAAAGTAATTAATTTGAATTTGAATTTATGAACGTGTATAGTAGCTTGACTGTTAATTAAATTAAAATAATTATTTTACATATATTAGTATTTTTAATGCCCCATACTCTTGTTAAAGTCAAAATGATTTCTTTGATTTTATTTGATAAACCCCCAAAATAAAACACACAAAAACATCATGTTTTAGCAGACTTCACAGCCATAAATGCTATAAAAAGGGAAAATAGGGTGATTTTTCACGAAAGTAGGGAACTGAATTCTTTTCAATAAAAATAATGTATCGGTAACATGGAATTCAGAATGACAGGCTCACATTTCTAGTCGAAATATATTGCATTTACAACCAGTTAGTTGAATTTTCAAAAAAATATGAGGTTTCTACCAAAAGAAGTCAATTTTTAACGAAGCATATGAGTTTTGAATCCAGAAAGTAACATGCATGATAACAGTTAAATTTTAAAAGCGAAAAAAAATCATTTTTTACTAAATAGGAACCTTAAAGCCAAAAATACCAATATTTTAAAAGACAGTTTAATTTTCAATCCGAAAGGACGGTTTTTTCTCGAAAGGACAATTCCACAACAAAAAAGTTAAATTTTAAACAAAATAATTAAATTTCCAGCAAAATAGTTGAATTTTAAAAACAAAAAAAAAATGAAATTTTTAACAAAATACAGTGAAACTCTTCTATAGCATCGATTTTGGGCTGACGGTGAGTGGGAAATAACTCATTACAGCCCGCTCCGCTTTTGTATGTCCACGGCTGAGTGACAACCGCAGACCTCGAAGCCCGCGAAGAGCTATGGAAGGGAGGACTAGTGAAGGTTTTATCCTAGTTACATTTTTAACTAACATGATTAGTAGGCAAATTTTCAAAAAAATAATTTTCATTTCAATGAAATTGATACTTTTCTTTTAAATCAGAAATCATTGAATTAAGAAAAACAAATGTTTTCAATAAAAGAATTGAATTTTCCACCAGGAAAAATTTTCTTTTCATGAGAGAAAAAAATGAGAACCAAATTGTTAAGATTTCAAGCCAAAAGGCGAATATGAATATTCAACAAAAAAGTTTCAAACAAATAGTTGAATTTTCTTCCAAAATAGTTAAGTGTTTAACCCAAAAAGACGAATTGTCAACAAAACAATTAATTTCTCAACAAAAATAATAACATTTTAACCTAAAAAGATGAATTACCAACCAAAAACGGTTGGATTTTCAACCAACAGGACGAATTTTCTACAAAGCAAATGAATTTCAAACTAAAAGCGACCAATTGTTAACCAATAATGGAATAGTGAAATATATAATTGAAAGAATTGATTTTCAACCAAAAAGAATAATTTTCAACAAAATAGATTATCAATTATTATATTTTTCTTTGAGAGTTAATACTTTTTGATTAAAAAACCTAACAATTTTGTTTAAGTCATAAAATTTCGTCCAAAATTAATTTTTTTAAAAAGTGCTGTTTCTAGACGTGCCGAAAGATTGGGGGAATTGGAAAAGGGGATGGACTACTCTTTCTGAAAATTCGGGACATAACATGATATTAGAGCGTCTTCTTAGATGACAGTTAAATAAACTTCCGACAACTTTTTTTGTATAATAGAAAAATATTCACTTAAAAAAATGAACATATCGCTTTTTGACCTATATTATACGAAGTAGATAAGAAAACTCGTTTGAAAACATGATCTAATCTTACATACTATTTTCGTATCAAGCTTGCAGTCGAAGTACGAAATGAATCTGTATTGATATCGATTTAGATCGCAAATATAAAAGGTTTCGTGATTAACGTGGTTATCGTAAGCCAAACCCTCTTTAATGAAACCGTGATGACTCGTAGACGATTTGGGACTGCGTCTAGTAATGTAAAAAGCTTTGATGTCAAGCTAGCGATTAGTTTGTTTCTGACAGCTTTTGAAAGTGAGTGTCCTGTTAACATTTGCCAAGACTCGATGAACTGGAATATCGCGCTGTCATAAAATTGTTTTAATTGAAAGGTAAACCTTTTACGAAAATTAAAAGCAAAACTATAGGTTCAGTCTATGGAGATACTGCTCGATCATTTACGACCGTGAAACCCTGGACGGCTGACTTCGAACGGGCTAGAATGAGCATTTTTGACGAGGAACGATCTTGATGATCAAAAACCACATCAATTGGTGAGATGATCGACTGCGTTAATGAAATCGTGATCGTAGATTAAATTTGAGAGAGATAGCTGAAGCTAATTTACGAAAATGACCAACTTGGGAAATTAACTGCGCAAAACATATGACAATTTGCGGCTCAACGAGCCGCACAACTTTTAATCTGAAATTTTTTTGAACACATTGATAGCTTTTTTACTAAACATCAAAAACCGGAAATTTTCATTGTACCGAAATCAATCACTTTTGAAACTAAATTCGCGAAAACTCGGCTTCTGCTGGAGGAAATGATCTCGGTTTTTTTCTCCCAAATGCAAAACCTCTATCGATGCCAATCATGTTTTAGAAACAGATTTTTTTTATATTTGCAACTTGAAAATTGTTTTAATCCATTGCCGCCAGGAATCGTTTCCACGGACTTTGACGGAAAAAAGTCTACAGAAAAGTTTTGCGGACCGAAAATTTTCAGCGGCAAAATTGTGGTTTGCAGTGATTTGAGATTTCTAAATTTTTGTCTCAGAGCCACAATATATAAGCAAAATTAAAGTGACAAAATTGGCAATTTCAGCTTTATGAATTTTGATCTCAAGAAAAAATACAGAAAGAGACATACTATCAGTTGAAATGATTGAAACTTAACATTTCTCTTCACAACGGGATATAAAACACGAATGAAACATTATTTCTTAAATATCACTCCCTTAAGTCTGTTTTATAGAGTCCTTAACCGATCTTACTAGGGAAAAAATGGGTGTTGTGAGTTTTTTTCGCTAATTATGATTTTTTTTACGTCTTTCTAATGCAAATTGTTGCTAATACATCAAATACTACTCCATACTCATAATTAGATGTTCGCTATTGTTAATAATATTCAATCTGGATGATGCTACAAAGTTGCGGTTTATTTTAATTTTCATCTTTTTGTCCAATCTCCAAAAGATGCAGCTTTTGTTGTTGAAATTTTCACCTCTTTGTCTAATTTCTAATTAGAGTGAGGTGGATAATTAATTGAAATAAAAAAATTAGTAGTTTAAATAATTTATTAATATCGTTAATGATACTCATTTTGAATAATGCTGGAAAGTATCGGTTATTTCTGAAAATTTAAACTTTTTGTCCACTTTGTGCACATGACATGAAATCTTCAAGAAACGTTTTAAACAATTTTTCAAGAATAATCATATAACCTTAAAAACAAATGAACAAGTAAATTTAAAAAAGAAACGTTTATTTAACTAAAAAAGGCAGAGGAAAGTTCAACATTTGAGAAAAAAGCAATATTATTGCACTTATATCAGAGAAGATAGTTATAAACAATAATAAATTAATTAAAGAACTATTTTTGTTTAACTTGCATTATTTATTACCATACTAAGTGACAACTGGATAAAAAGTGTAACATTTCGAAAAAAAACCGCAACTACCTAGCTTCAATATAGGAGAAGATAGTTATAAACAATAATAATTTGTTTAAGCAATTAGTATTTTTAGATTTTGAAAGTATTACCTCGCTCGAAGTGCAAATTGGACAAAAAGTTGAACATTTTAGAAAAAACTGCAATTTTCTAGCAATTATCCAAATTGAATGTTATTAACAATAGTAATAAATTATTCCAACAAATAATTTTTTAACTTTAATTAATGATCCACCGCTATCTAATTGGAATTTAGACAAAGAGTTGAAAATTTTAGAAAAAAACTGCAACTTTCTAGTACCATTCAAATTGGATAGGGTAAGGGGGCACAGCGTCAACCAGTGGAGCAAAGGTGATCTTCCTTTTAGCATGGCTATTAATTAAATATTTTAGTTCTACTTTGCATCAAATAAATCTATTTTATTAGAGAGATAGTGGTACTTAGTAAAATCCTGAAAATTGACGTTGCAAAAAAAAAATTCGACAGAAAACAGTTTTTACCACGAATGAATGGAACTTTCGCCGAAAGAAATATAAAGTTTTCAACTTTATTAACAATATTTACAGTATACAAATTTTATATTTTGACAGATAATAAAATATCACACAATATAATTATATTAATTAGACGTAATTCGAGTCCAATATATAATAAATCTCATAAATGAGACTTGGCCAGGGAGGAAAACCCGACGAAAATAATATTTACAAGTGCTTAGGTGAAACACGTGTCACAAGTTTCGCCGATAAATGATTCGCAATGTAAAACAGCAAGTTTTCTTGTGGGCTACATGGAAGAAACTTTTAAATACAATTATTATCAATCCGGTCGGCAGGCAGTTTTCTTGTATTGATACAGTAGAAACATTGCGTAAAGTCCGCCATTTTTCTCCGTGATTAAGATAAAAATTCACAACGCTGAAATGGCCAATTTTCTCACTTTATTTGTATATATATTGTTGCTCTGTGGAAAAATTTGAAACTTGCAAACCAAAATTCTTTAAAAAATTTAATGCTGACCATTGCTAAAAAAAACTTTTAAATCGGTTAAAGTAGTCTGGCTATTGGATCGATCCGATGAAAAATCATTAAAATTAGTTGTTTTTTTTCGTAGAAAAATAAACTCTTTCACATAATACGAGGGTAGTTCAATAAGTCCTTAGAATGAAGTATAAAAACAATTTTTTTTGGGTAAATTTTTTTTTATTTTTCAACATAATCTCCTT
>NC_046663.1:45196076-45197830 GCF_010883055.1 Belonocnema kinseyi
CGGCACCCATCTTGCCGATAGCTTGTTCATGCCTAATTTTTCATGTAGAATTGAAACAACTGCACCTATAGATATCCTTGTGGCCTCAGCTAACTCACGCACCATCTGTTGGTCATTCTAAGGACTTATTGAACTACCCTCGTACCTTTCTGAGGGGCCCTTCCAGGTTAAAATTCGAATTGTCACGTTTTAAAGTTTCCAAAATTGGTCAATTTTGGCTTTAAAATACGTTGAATATTGTTAGGAAATCTGTTTTGGGGACAGAAAATACAATGTGAAATTTGATTTACTGCTCATTTGTACTTGTTCACAGTGTATTTAAGCTAAGTTTTATCATAATATACCGAGGTAAATTATGACGAGAACGGCGTGGCATTAACTAACGTTGGCAGACAGCTTCTGCTGGAATCGAGAAGTGCGCGAAATTTCAAATCATGGTTTTGTAGCCTGTGTATTGCAGGTTAAGTTTACTTTTTCGACATGTAGTCATGCTGCCAACTGCTGAGCTTGAACAATGATTTTTACTCGGATCGAGCCAAATCAGCATTAAAATTTAGATTTTATTATGGCTTTAAAAACATTTTATTTATATTGATCTGCATACAAATTTAATACCCAATTTATTCATTGTTATGTTTGCCAAGTTTGGTATTTAATTCCAAATTTGAACAAAAAAAATCGACATACCTTTGACTAGCTTTTCCAGTAGCCAGACTACTTTAAAAAATACGACCTGTGGGCGATTATGAACAATAAATTCCTATTCCAGACCACTGTGGTCGGTAGGATGGCCCCGGTCAACTCGAGTCGAGTGTTCGTGCAGCTATACAAAATCGCTTATATCTTTTAAACAAACTGAACGATTTGGCTGAAATGTTGTATTTTTCCGGCAAAGTCTGAGGAAACGATTCCTGACAGTAATGATTTGCAATAATTTGCATGTTTCAAATATCAGAAAAAATCGATTTTTAAAACATAATTGGCATCGGTAGAGCTTTTACTGGTTGGAAAAAAATCGAGGCCATTTCCTCTAGCAGAAGCAGAGTTTTTGTGAGTTTAGTTTCAAAAGTAATTGATTTCGGTACAATGAAAATTTCCGATTTTTAGTTTTTAGTAAAAAAAACTATCAGTTTAATAAAAAAATCTCGTAATAAAAGTCAACATTGTCATATTTTTGAATTTCCCAAATTAGTTATTTACGGAAATTTCCCCGCGTTTCGGCAACGCATGGCGTACTGGGAGAGCGAATCTGAGCGCTGAAGATGTCATGGAATACGCACGCTCAATTGGTCAAGATATGAGAAAGATGAGCGCGCGTCGGGTGCCACGTTTATAAAAATTCATTGTCACCCAGGTTCACTGTTGATTAAAAGCAAGAGCGCCTTATGTGATGGCAAAGTTACACGCCCGAAAGTACAAATTAACGACTATCTACTGTAATCTCCACATTTGGCACTGTTTGACATATTTTTGTTTCAAAAAAAAAAAAAATGGCTAGGGGATAGGACACTTTTTTCAGATGCTGAAGTGATAAGTACCATTAATGACTATTTCTCTAGTTTAAACAAAAGTAGTTGAATTTAGACAAAAGTAATTGAGTTAAGACGAAAGTTCGTGAGTTTAGACAAAAGTTATTTTATTGAGAGGATGAAAAATCTAGTGCAACGTTGGACCAAGGGTATTGAGTTAAAGGGAGACTATGGTGAAAAAATAAATCTAATTTTACTTTAAAAAAAAAAATTGTCTTCTCAGTT
>NC_046663.1:45197930-45235725 GCF_010883055.1 Belonocnema kinseyi
TCGACTCGGGATACTTATAAGATACTACCATGATTTTTTCAGATTTTTTGGTCCAAAAATAAATTAGGCCAAAAACCGGCCTTACTGACCCTCCCCCTTTGCTTCACCCTGGGCTTATTTTTAACTGAATTTCGAAAACAATCAACCTTTTAAAGAGACATTTTTTTAGCTCCGGTATAATGAAATCGATAAATACAACAACAAAAAAACGATTTTTCTAAGTGAGTCCAAACTTTTGCAGGGCAGTGTATTTTAAAGAAATTAAACAAAAAATTAGAAAAACATTGCAATGTTAAAGATTCTTTCCTAAAGTTATAATACGCTCAATTTCCATGAAGATCAAAAAACAATAATCAACAAAATTCCTAATGTTGAGCGGGAGTGTTTAGATAGATACTTGAACTCGGTAACGACTAGAAACGTGCTTTTCGCATAAAATACTACTAGTATTAGCCAAAACTTTTCGACTTTTAAAATAAATCTATTTGGACAGAATTTTTAAAACTAAAAGTGTTGATATTGGCTGGGTTCCACTTGCAATAGATTAATTTTCTATAAAATCGTTAAATTTTCAATAAAAAAAATTGTTTGTCAAGAAATTATAAAAAATGTTAATCAAATCAGTCAATTTGTAGGCTAAAAAGGATGAATTTTCTATAAAAAAAATTGAATTTTCAACCCGAGAATCTGGCTTCCCAACAAAAAACTTCAAAAGTAGTTCAACTTTCAACCAAGGAGTTGAATTTTCAACCTTGAATATGAATTTCATACGAAAAATTTAATAGTTGATATTTCAACAAAAAAATATTTTTGTTTAAAATAAAAAACAATTGGATTTAACCATTCAAAAAGAATTTTCAACAATATACATCAATTTTCAAACAAATATTTAAATTTTCGAGCCAAAAATATGACTTTTCAATAAGAAAATTAATTTTTAATCAAATTAGAATAATTTTTAAACAGGTAGTTGCATTTTTAACCTAATAAAGTAAAATGTATACAGGAGATGAATTTTTAAATAGAAAAGATGAATGTTCAACCAAATGGTTACATTTTTTACAACAGAATTTAATTTTGAATCAAAAAAGAATAATTCTTATCCAAAAATTTAACCAAAAATAAATAGATTTTCTTATTGGGTCCTATTAAGTAATTCAGTTTCGATTCAAGTGGAAAAATGGGAAAGGGAGGTTATAGATTAAAGAGTAACATTTTAAATAAACGTTGAAGCTTATTTTTAATACTGTTAAAATATTATGTCAGAAAACTGGAAATTTTGCCTAAAAAAGAAAGTTAATTTTCTATTGATCACGTGTATTTCGGACTATGTGACTATTCCGCTTTTAGAAAATTAATCTTTTGGTTAAGAAAATTATCTTTTGAGTTGAACTCATTTGTTGCAGATTTGTGAGAATCATCATTTTATTTAAAAATTCATCTTTTTGTTTAAAAATGTTAGTTTTTTCTTAAAAACTGGTTCTTTTGCTCGTAAGAATTAATTTTGTAAACTGAAAATGTAACTTGAATTTTTTTATTCGAACATGATATGTTGAATTAAAAATATATATTTTCTAGATGAAAATTCAATAATTCGATTGAAAATTCCTTTTTTATTTTTAAATTCGTATTTTTTCAACATGAATTTAATCTATAACCCTGTTTTATCGAAAATTCAAAATTGAGATTAAAAATTAATCTGTTTTGATTGAGGTTTCAACTATTATGTTGTAAATTCATATTTTTTGTTTGAAAAATCAACTACTTAGTTTAAAAACTATTTTTTTTTTAATTGCTACAATGGATAGATTTTTTTAGTTGACAATTAATATATTTTGTAGAGAATTCATCTGTTTGGTTTGAAAATTCAATAATTTAGTAGAGAATCAAACTATTTGGTTGGAAAAATTAAAAAATTCGTCGTATTTGGTTTAATTTAGCAGTTTGAAAATTCGCTTTTTACTTTTTTTTAAACTGTAAATTTTGAATTCCATTATTAGTTCAAAAAAACTCTTTTTTAGTGGATAATTCAACTATGTGCTTTAAAATTCATATTTTTGGTTTGGAAATTCATTTATATGTTTGAAGATTGAACTGTTTTGTGAAAAATTTGTATTTTTTTTAGAAAATTCATCATTTATGGAAAAATTCATCTATCTGGGTTCATAATGAACATTTCTGTTCGGGTGGAAAATTCAACTGTTTTTGGTTAAATTTTAATCTTCTTTGAATGAAAATTGAACTAGTTTATTCAAATATCAGTTTTTGCAAGTAGGCTTCACATCGTTTATTATGTATGACTAACCTATAGTTGTGCTTTACCTTGGATAGGATATTGCGTTCTTCATTTCTCGCACTAACCATCTACTAGCGTTGTCTCAAATGTGCAACATTGTAAAGAAAATTAGAAAAATATGACAGAGGAGTTTAATCATTATGTCAGAGAATTTTCATTCTTGCACAATGTTGCGCAACATTGTGCACAATTTCTAAACATTTTTTGGCAATCTATAAAAGTTTAACATTGATTAAAACAAGAACCAATTACATTGATGTGCTTTCTATGTTTCTATATCATTTCTACTTTTACTTTAATAACAAAAAACCCTATAATATCTATATTTGAGAATATTGTATAGGATAAAAGCACTAGTGATTGGTACTGCGCCAGTTATTGGCATCCCCTCTACTTTTTAATTATAATTAATACTATAATTATAATTTAATTAAACAATATTTCTCGCAGTATTTAAAATTCTGCAATTTTTAACAGCGAAAACCAAAGTGATTTTTTTGACAGAAGTCACATTTCTTGAGTAAAAAAATCTCTGCAGTCGTTTTGAATGTACCTTGATACTGCATGATATGATACTCATTAATAATATATTTATCGTCATTAAAATTTCTATAATTTTAATTTAAAATTATAGTTTTGAATACGCAGTTCTAAAATAATTTAATCTCTGTGGTCTTGGAACTAAAGTTTTTTCTGAAATTAATTTTTAGATTAGTTTTTGGAGGTTTCTAATTTTAAAATTCGCATTTTTGTTGTTTTTAATAAAAATATATTTGAATGTCAGGACCCGTACGCTTATTTCGGAATTCCATATTGAAAGCTTTGATAGTTTTGAATTTAATAATTTTAGATGAAAATGTAAAGCAATTTCGAATTGAAAAGCTTAAAATTATACAACTTCAAAAATTGTAATCATATTACAGCAATGTCGATTTGCAGTTTTTTTAATTTTTAATTTTCAATGTAATATCTTAAAATTGTCGGATTTTTAGTTGAAGATTTAAAAAAATAAATCATTTCGAATTGAAAAGTATTTTGTTGGGAAATTTTAAGAATGAATAATAATTATAGAGAAAGATCTAAAATAAAAAATTTTTTAATTGAGTTTAAAATAAAAAAAGATCAAAATTGAGCTATCTGAAAGGGTAACATCAGTAAGTGAATAATTTCGGTCATTTTAAATGATTACAGCTTTAGAGTTCTGATTTTTCATGTTGAATGCTACATTTTTAATTTGTCCTTTTCTTAGGTTTTAATTTTCCAATTAAAATTGAATTGGTTGAATTTTGGAAAATATAATTAGCAACTTAAACATTATTCTTTTTCAGTGATCAAATTTACTTCAAATAATCGCAATTTTTAAGGGTACAGTACAAAAAAAGTTTTAATATCACAATTTAAAATAATGATATTCTTTCAGTTTTAACTGAAGTGCGCATTTGTTGAAGTTTGAGCGTTCTGGAGTAGATTAAAAAAAATTGAATGTTTCCTATATAAAATTAATATTTATTTTTGAAGTTTTTTTTTAGAACAATTCATTTTTTGATTTTAGACAAAATTGTCTATTCAGCATTAATGTTGAATTATAATTTTGAGATATAAATCTACAATTAATCTCTCTTAATAAACAAAATCATAAAAAGCCTTATGCGGATCAAGAAACATTTTTTTTTAATATTCGTGCGCGGTGAAATAAAAACTTTGAAATTATCTAATAAATTTAAAAAAAAATTGTACGTGTTTTATGTTAGTGCTTTTCACTGGAAATTAATATTTAATAAATATATCTTTGATATAAAATCATAAAGTTTCGAAGAAGACTTAAAATTTATAAAAGTTTTAGGTTGTTTTAAATTTTTAGGTATTTTTTCCACCAGAAATGAGCATTTTTAAACAAAAATCATTATTAATTGCCGATAATTTTAGGTTCTGATAGTGTTTTATAGTGGAAATAAATATTTTTAATAAACCTTTATTGTATTTTAAAGATCGCAAATTTTTTAACAGCTCACATATTTTGGCTTTGTTAGCGTTTTTAAGATTAAAATTTTTTTTACTTAAAAAGATTAATTTTGAACAACCAAAAAAAAATTGTCAACTAAAATTACGAATTTCCCACCAAAAGTGATATTTCAATAAAAAATATTTTAATTAAAAATAAAAAACAGCTGTATTTTACCAGCAAAAGCGAATTTTCAACAAAATACTTGAACCCTTAATTCAAACAATTTAATTTTGAACCAATCAGCTGCATTTTTAATAACAAATTTAAAGTAAATAGTTAATTTTTGTATCAAATTGCTGAATTTTTGTGTCGAAAATACGTTTTTTCTACATAACATTTGAATTTTAAACAAGAACGATAATTTGCAACTGAAACAGAATAATGTTTAACCTGACTGCTGATGTATTTTTAACCATAAAAGATGAAATTTCCACAGAAAGATATAAATTTTCAAACCAACAAAGTAGTTAAATTTTTAGTTAAAAATATTAAGTTTTAAAATAAACAAAAAACGAATTTTTCAATTCTTAAGTAAAACAGATTGAATTCTGAAGCCAAAAATACGAAGTTTTAACAAAAGTGTTAAATTTTCAACCAAGAATTATGACTAACAAATTGCCAAAAAATACGGATTTTCAACAAAATACAAAAATTTTCAAGTAAATAATTTTTGTACCAAATTATTGAATTTTTATGCAAAAAAATACGATTTTTCTACAAAACAGTTGAATTTTTCACAAGAAAGTTAATTTTTAACCGATTCAGATTTATTTTTAACAAAACTGTTACATGTATATCCATAAAAGGTTAAATTTCTACAGAAATAAATAAAATTTAAAACTGCAGTCAACAAAATTATTGAATTTTCAACCAAAAAAATATTTGTTAGCCTAGAAAGAAAAAAAAATGCAATCAAGGTTTAGAATTTTTTAATCAAAAAGACGAATTTTTGACAAAATTGTTGCGTTTTTAAAGAAATAATTCAAGTTTCAACCAGATAATAAATTTTCTAACAAAAAATGTAATGGGGTGCTTTTCAACCGAAAACGATAATAAGAGAAAGAAAACGAGTAATAAATATTGAAATTTATTTTTAATGCTTTTTAAATATTTGGTTAGATAACTGAATATTTTGCTTATAAAATAAAGTTAATTTTCCATTGTACACTTTTTGATTTTGGTGTACGCACTTATAAATTCGGACTACACAGAAGTTTAATACTTGCAAAAATTTATGAAACTATTTTTTCAAATTTTTGACCCTTTTTTATTTTTGGAATGCATCCGAGGTCTGTATTTTGATAAGAAGCTATAAAAATCAGTATATTATTTTTCTCTAGTAACTTCAAGTATATGGAAGTATTAAAAGTTGAAGCCACTGATGCAGACGTGACATTGCGTGGAAATTGTTAAAAAAAAACATTTGTTTCATATGCATAATACAGCATATGAAGGCCATGTATTAATACCCGTCCAACTAGCAGTATTCTCACGTTTTAAAATATGGCTCGTTAAGTATTACCACCTGACTTTTCGTGCATAAAATTGTACAGTTATGTCAAGTTGTGTGCGCTATTTCTTTTGCAAAAATAAAAATTATTATCTGATGTCAATTTTCTTGTTGATTGATAAAAGCCTTGTTTTACGCATAATCTTATTCTCTCTTTCAACAATTGCGAGGTTGCTTGGAGGGGAAATAAGCGCATTATTATTTCAAATAACTTTTTTGCAGGACTGAAAGAGGTCGAATTTTTGTGTCTCGTAATAGAAAATAGGTGGAATGTTTCAGAAATATATCGCTAATTCATATCCCATTGCTATAAAGTAGTTATTCGGCTCACAAACAGCCATAACGAGTGTAAAGTAAAGTAATTTTTATCTTTGCGGGGAGTCGGTTCCAATATAGATTGCAATTCGTTAACCTTTCTTTGTCCAATCTGGTCTATTTACATTCTACATGATTCGAGAATACCACATTTTTTGTCTGGCTTAAAAATTGCAAAAATTATGACTGAAGAAATTTACATGTGGAAAATTATAGGGGAACTATGCGAGGCCAAGAGAGACCGCTAATGTGGCGCTGGCAAGAAGGTCTATTATGGCGCTGAGTAGAAGTGAAGTGTTTTTTATGGTCAAATGCTACTCTGGACAAGCTAATCCAACGCTGGTGTACTATCAGCGAGAAAATGATAGGCATTTGCTTTCGAAACTTAACAACTCGTCAAAAAAAAAAAAAATGCTAGCGCAATATAAAAATATTCATATGAAAGCTAATAGTGTTCTACGTAAATGAGCTTGAAGACGTTTGTGTAAAAACATTTTGTGCTTTGCAGACTGAAAAATGTAAAAAAAAGTAAGGATTTTCGGGTACATTTAAAAACAGTTAAGTTTAGAGCATTGTTTCTTATACAAAGGACAATGGGGAAAATTCATGAGTATGAGGAAAACTGGCACTTGTTTTCCAACCAAAAAAATGTCTAAAAATATCGCGATTTTCACCAAAAATAAGAATACCACACCCTTCCGGGTAATTGAAAATAATTACAGAGCCTATCCGTTACAGTTTGCAGTTTGAAACGCTTTAATATCTTTATTAGAACTGAAGATATTATATTTGTACATTTTTGTACTTTTAAGTAACAATTTTTTATTATTTTTCAAATTTCTGAACTGCAATTGGTTCTCAACAGTTTTCCTCATACTCGTGAATTTTTTCAAATTTTTTCCTGCGCCCCTTGTATAAGAAATAATGCTCTAAACTTGACTGTTCTTAAATGTACCCGAAAATCCTTACTTTTTTGTACATTTTTCAGGCTGCAAAGAACAACATTTTTTTGCATAAACGTCCTCAAGCTCATTCACGTCGAACACTTTTGGCTTTCATATGACTATTTTTTTATTGCGCTAGCATTTTTTTTGGCTGATTTGTTAAGCTTCAAAGACAGATAAATGCCTATCATTTTCTTGCCGATAGTAGATGAGCTAATCTAGCGCTAGTCAGTCGGTCTTGTAAAAATCTATTATAGGTGTTTGACGTTAAAAATTATTTCAAAGACTGACTAGCTGATGAGAAAAAATCAGTTTTTCTTAGAATGATTTGTCATATCTGGCTCTTTTTGGAAATGTAAAAAACAAAATATTTGAATGATACACATAAAATATTTTTGGTCCCGAGAGGCCAGCCAGCACCCGAATATATCGATTTCATTTTTGATTAAAAATTTATATTTTCAACTAAAAATTGAATCTTTTCTACATGAAAATTCAAATATTTGGTTGAGAATTAATTTATTTTGTTGAAAATTTGTCTTTCTTGGTCTAAAATGTATTTTTTTTGGTTAAAAGTTCATCCTTTTTGGTTGAAGATGCAACCGTTTGTTCGATGATTGATATTTATTGGTTGAAAATTGATTTTTCGAAATTGGTAAGTCTACTATTATATTTTAGATTCAGAATTAATTTATTTTGTTTGAATATTCGACTATTTTCTTTAAAAAACATTTTTTTCACAAATGCAATTAATTGATGGATGAATATTAAACTATTTGTTTAAACTGCTTTGTTAAAAATTCATTTATTAGTTGAAGATTCAACTGTTTCGTAGAAAATTAGTCTTGTTGGCTTGAAAATCTTTTTGGTTGAAAGTTAAACTACTTTGTTAAAGATTGTATGTTTTGTTGTTGAAGGAACATTATTTTAATTAAAAATGTCTCTCTTTTGTTAATATTGAATTACCATATTGAAAATTTGACTATTCCATTTTTGGCTGGAAATACATATTTTTAGGTAGGTTATTCAACTATTTGGTTAAAAATTTATCTTTCTAGGTTGAAAATTCAAATATTTTGTTTAAAATACGTTCTTTTGAAATGAAAATTCTTCTTTTTTGGTAGAAAATGTATCTGATATTGTTGATAATTAAAGTGTGACCAACAAATTCATCTGTTTGGCTTGAAGATTTAACTACATATTCTGTTAAAAACTCAACTGTTTTTAGTTGAAGTTTAAATATTTTTTGCTTGAAAATTCGACAATTTGGATGAAAAATCATCTGGGAAAGTGGAAAATTCAACTCTTTGGTTAGCAATCTTACTCTTTCGTTGAGACTTTATCTATTTTGGCAGAAAATTAATTTTTGTTTTGAAATTCGGGTAGTTACTTACCGTTTTGTCGATAGAGCCTTTCTTCGAAAGTATTTCTCCCGATTTCTCGAATATCATTTTAGATAGGCTAATCAGTGTCTTATCTATCTCTGAATTTAATTAGAATGTCTAATTACTTTTTTTATCGATTCACCGAAATAAAAAAATTCATTTCTCACCAAAAAAGTAGATAGCTCCTTTCTTCAAAGGTACGGAACAAAACAGGTGCATACCAATGAGATCAGTTTCATGGGCAAGTATCACTTTTCGTCTGGCCCCGAGCCTGGATTTTGTTATATATATCGTATCATATTCATGATACAAGATCTACAAACGTAATATTATATTTATTTCCTCGTTGCTGACAAGACAATACAAAAATATTTGCAATTCACAATCTTTTTACGTCGAAACGCTGAATTATCCAGGCTTGCTTCCATTCTTTATAACCTAATGTGCAGAATTCCTGAAAATAAAACAAAGAATCGAACGACCAAATTGGGTCAACCACTACAAAATGTTCCTATTGTAGTTTGAAAAAAGATAACAATTTTCCTAATAAAGAAAATAAAAAAATATATTTTTGTTGAAAAAAAAAAATTAAAAAGAGGAAAGAAAAATGAGAAGGTAATTAACCAAATCCCCTTCCTCCTCTTTTTCATTTCTTTTGTATTTTTTATTTTTATTATCAAATCACGAGAACAAAAAAACATTTGTAAAAAATAATCACTAACGTTTCGGCACTTATACATCACCCTTATCAAGGCAAGGAAAACTTGAGGAGGCAGGAACAACTAAGAAACCACGAAGATCTCCCTGATACCTGAGAATCATGTCAAAATCTAGTCTGGCTTGATTTTCAGGTATCAGGGAGAGAGCACCGTGGTTTTGTTGCTGTTCCTTCCTGATTAAATTTTTCTTGCCTTGATAAGGATGCTGTATGAGTGCCTAAACGATGGTGATTATTTTTTACAATTTTTTTTTTATTTGATAATAATAATAAAAATGAAAAGGATGAAAGAAATAAAAAAGAGAAGGAATGGGGTTTGATTGGTTGCCTTCTCATTTTTCTTTTTGTGCAAAAAAAGAAGTATTTTCTTTTTTAGGAAAATTTTTGACCTTTTTCAAATTAAAATAGGAATATTTTATGGTGGTTTTCCAAATTTGGTCGTTGAATTCTTTGTTTCATTTTCAGGAATTCTGTACATTAACTTGATTATTGAGTGGTAAATAGGATTATAAATTTGATTTTATTCTAATTTAAATTTCTTAAATTATTCTGACTTTCTCAAATTGATCATTCTGTTTTAAAGGTATCACAAAAGAAAACTGGTGGCAGTGTTTAAAAAACTGCTGCATTTCTTGGACTCACGACACCATTGGGTTTTTTTTACACTTTTTGTACTATGCAACTCTTTAGAAAAAATGGCGCTATTAAAATGAACTAGTGAAATTTCACTGGTTGAAACAGCCAAATGTGTATCATTGACAATCAGTGAAATTTCACTGGTTCATCGATTGGAGAAGATTTCAAAGATGCCGAGGATTTCATGGAATTCTATCAAATTAATAATAGTAGTTAATAATATTTAAACATTTTTTTAAATTAGATGTTTAACGTCGCATCAACTACATTTTCATTAGCGACGACTTTGATTGACAATTGTTTACATTATTCCTATATGTTTATAAATATCATTATTTGTCGTTGTTAACATTGCTAATCACACAACTAAATTTGTTCCTTGAGATTTATTTCTTGAAGAAAATTTAAAAGGTTCTGAAACGTTGTTCGGTCGTTGAGCATCTTCTTCACTTCTTTAGGTAGCCGATGTATCCTTCTCAAGTTAAGGTATTTTGGGCATTCAATTAGAAGATGTTTGACGGAGAGAGTTACTTCACAATCTTCACATTTATTTGGGTCTAATTTTGAAATCAGATTGTTGTGGGTTAAATGGGTGTGTCCAATTCTAAGCCTGGTTAACGTCACTTGGTTCTTTCGGTTTTCTAGCAGGATGTTGCTGTTTTTAAGGGCTTGACTTTTTATTTCATGAAGTTTTGTCGTAGGAGGTTTTTTCCATACCTTATTTCAGATCTCAACGGTAGTTTCACTGATTGTTTTGCGTAAGTCTCGCGGTTCAATTTTTGTGAGTTCATCAAGTTCGGAAAGAGTACAGGCTGACTTCGATAGTTTATCTGCTTCCTCATTTCCTTGAATTCCTATGTGTGATGGAATCCAGAAAAGAGTTACTTCTTTTCCCTGGTAGTGTAACTTTGAAAGTAATTCCTGAATTGCTTGAGCAATGTGATCGAATTTTATGTAATTTCGAATAGCCTTGATACCACCAAGAGAGTCAGAGAAAATGATAAATTTGGTTTGGTTTGACTTTTCAATGTATTCCAGAGCTTTCAGTATAGCGTAGGTTTCACATCGAAATATTGGGTAGGTATCAGGTATCTTGAACTGTAGATTTGTTTCCGGAGTGACTACACTACATCCGGTTCCTGTGCTCGACTTGGACCCATCCGTATAGATATATACATAAGTGGGGAGATTCAGAGTGGTGTTTGCGAAGGTGGCTCTGTACTCGGTAGGATTGGTTTGACTTTTTGGTAATTTCTGTAGATCCAAGTTTATTTTAGGCTCACGCAACTCCCAAGGAGGTCTTCTTTGGGCAATTTTTTGTAATTTTAGATTAGCATGTTTTAATTCTTCTTCTATTCTAATGTAGAAGGGACGTGGGTAGTTGGGGCATTGCTCATATTTCTCTTGATGGTTTCCTTCAAAGGTAGCATCATATGCGGGATATTCTGGCGTAGAAGATAATTTTACGGCAAAAACCAAGCTTAGTTTTTTTCTTCTAATATCCAAGGGAGGTTCGCCTGATTCGCTGAGAATACTACTTACAGGATTGGAGCAGAAAGATTCCAAAGCCATTCTAAGTCCTGTGTTATGAATTGGGGATAATTTACTTAAGACGCTAGATCTGACAGAATTGTAAACTACTGAATCATAGTGTAATTTGGATCTCACTATTGCGTTGTATGTATTAATGAGGAGTTTTTGATCAGCTCCCCAGTTTTTTTTCTCTAGAGTTTTAATAATATTTAGTCTATTTTTGCAGTCGTCCTTTAGTTTTTTAATGTAGAGTTTCCATGTAAAATGTTTGTCGGAAATTAATCCAAGAATTTTTATGGTGTCTGTGACCATTAGTTCTTGATTGCTGAGGTAGAGGACTGGATTCCTAGGTTGGGATCTTCCTCCTGAGAAAAGTATGCACATTGACTTTGTTGCTGAGAATTTGTAACCGATAGTATCTGACCATTCTTGGAGAGCGTAGAGACATTTTTGCATAAGCTTTTCTGTAGTTTGAAGATTCATTCCTTGAAAGAAAAACGTGATGTAATCTGCAAACTTGCTGCTTTTAACTGGGCTTGTGAAGCATTTATCAACATCATTAAAGGATACTAGGAACAGTGTTACACTGAGTACTGATCCTTGAGGAACACCATTTTGAAGTTCTACTTTTTTGGAGAGATATCTGTTTGCGCACACTTGTATATATCTATGTAGAAGAAAGCTGTTTATATATGCCAACATTGAGCCACCTACATTTTGGTTTAAGAGCACTTGAATAATCCAATTTCTCCAAATCATTTCATATGCCTTTTCAATGTCAAGACACACTGTAAGGAAATGTTGATGATTTATTAGGGCATCGCAGATATTGGCTTCCAGGTTTATTATGGGATCGAGGGTGCTTCTGTTTTGTCTAAAACCACTCTGGTTTACATAGAAAAAATTCTTCTTTTCCAGATACCATCTTAGTCTTTTGTTAATAATTTTCTCCATTAGTTTGCACATAGTGCATGTTAAGGCAATAGGTCTGTAGTTGGTAGATTAGCGCTTATCTTTCCCGGGTTTTGGGATAGGGATGACTATAGATTCGCTCCACTGTTTAGGAAAGTCTCCGAACGTCCGTACAACGTTGAACAAATCGAGAGGGTAAACCAAGGCTTTGTTTGGAAGATTTTTAAGAAATATATTCGGGATTTTACCTGGACTTGGAGTTGTATTTTTGCATTGCTTTAATGTAGACTTAATTTCTCTGATTGTGATGCTGGAAGTAATTGGCGAGTTGTCGTGCATGTTGAAGGTTTGTTCCGGGTTGCTGTTTACATTTTTGAAATTTAGGAATTTAGGGTTGTAGTTTGAATCACTGGAGTTTTTTTCAAAAGCGTCTTCAATTTCATTTGCCATTTCAATGGGATCCGATATAATTGAATGGTCTTCTTTTAGCAAAGCATTAATTGTGAGTAAGGATGAAGAACCTTGGATTTTATTTATTTTTTTCCATGATGTGGCACTAAGCGTATTATGTTTCAATGATGAAAGGTGTACTGCCCAAGAGTATTTTTTTTTAACTTACATGTGCTACGTGCTAAAGATCGGAGTTTTTTAAACTCAATTTTATTTTCCTCGGACTTGTGTTTTTTATACACATTATATGCATGCTTTTTTCCTTAATAGCTTTTCCTACTTCTTCGTTCCACCAGGATACTTGGTATTTGTAGGTTCTGAATGAAGATTTTGGTATACTCGGAGTCAGCTGCCTCAGTGATTAATTTGATAAAGTTTTGCACAAGATCGTCTATCTGATTACAATTTGCCTCTGATGTTTCAGCCAATTTATCGATGTTTGAATCCAAAAAGTTTTGGAAGTTTGTGCAATCGGCTTTATTGATTTTCCATTTTGGTTCATAATTATAGGTATTTGAGTTAAGGCTTGGCATCTCAAGTAGAATAGGGAAATGGTCACTGTTGTAGAGGTCTTCTAATACTTCCCAGTTTAATCGATTTCCTATGGATGAACTGTAGAGCGAGAGTTCGATGACGCTGAATGTACCGCTTGCAGTGTTGAAATATGTCAGTTTGGTCTTATTTAGAAGCAATATATCAGGGTCACTCAATAGCTGATCAATTGTACTTCCTCTTGCATCTGTGCGGCAAGAACCCCAAAGAGTGTTGTGGCTGTTAAAATCACCAACTATTATGAAAGGTTTTGGTAGTTGGTTTATTAATTTTCGAAGCTCTTGAAGGTTAAAATCGAACCAATTTGGGATGTAGATATTACATATACAAAAATCAATTTCTGATAGTATTTTTACTGCTACTGCTTCGAAGTTTGTATTCAAGTTCAATTCTTCAAAATGGATCTCGTTTTTATGTAGGTGGGAACACCACCACTGGCATGGTCTGTATTGGTTCTATTTCTAAAAGCAGGAGAATAGTTTCTTAAGTTTAAACAAGATGAGTTTTTAAAATTTGTTTCTTGTAAGTAAATAACAGCTGGATTGCTGTCTTTAATGAGTAATTGTAGAAATTCGATACGAGGATAGAATCCATTTAAATTCCATTTTATCATTTTAAGATCCTTTTTCGCATAATATTTTTATTGTTTTGCTCCTATCTTGATCCATTCTATTACTCGCCGTGCCTTTTTTAGTTTGTTAATAATTCTGGTATGTCTAGATTTGACACTTCGGTCTTTGAGATGGGTTTACAAATCATTCATCATTGAGATGAGAGGTTCCAAATTTTCGCAGTAATCCTTGGAAATAGAGGCTGGATTGGTAGCACCTGTTGCGTTTTCGAAAAAAAATTTATATTGTAAATAATTCATTATATACTTGTCCTTAGATTCCTCAATGGTCTTTTCAATAGGGGCTAGCGTCTCTTCTGTATTTTGCTCTGTCAGGGATAAAGCAGTTTTAGGTTTTTTATTTTTCTTCTTTGGTTTTTTATTTGCTTCAATTAATTCTGCCTTATGATAAGAGGTCTTTTGGTCCATGCCGTCGGGTGATTCGTTGGCAGTGACAATGGATAATGTAGAAGCTGTATCAGAATGCAAACGTTTGTATCCAGTGTTAAGGTTGTCCTTGAAGTTAACTTTTGGTGGGGGAAGTTCAGGATAGTCGATTATTCCGGAAATTTCGGTTTGTTTGTCAACTTCCAGAACTGAATCTTTGGAAGTACTTGGTTCTATATTCGTGGGTGTAGTTGCAGTTTTTTCTTGTTTACTTTGACATTGTTTGGCGATGTGGCCAACTTGTTTGCATATAAAGCACTTTATAGTATCTGTCGAGGGGTAAATCCAGTACGAAGTTTCTTCGAAGTTGATTTGAAGAGATTCTGGTACTTTTAATTCATCTTCAGGATGGATATAGATTTGTTTTCTGAAACTGAGGATATGAGCATATCTGGGATTGGACATCCCAGCTCTCATAAAACTCATGGATGAGCTTGTTCTAATATTTAATTTTTCAAGGGCGTCAGTAAGAACATAGTGCGGAAATACTGGACACACCTTAGATAGGATCTGTCGTTTGAATTTCATTAGTAAAGGTCGAAGTTCCAGAGTGTTATCTTTTATCACAATACTTGTATGTTTGCTGGTAAGGTCGTCTACTGTTTGTTTACTATCTAAGTACATGCAAACTCTATTACCTGAGACTTTCGAAACAAATATAATATTACTTGGTGTAACCAGCTTTCCGACTTCCTGAGTATATTTATCAATAGGGATATCTGATATGGATTCGATAATTATAGCTTGGTCCTTTTTTGGGAACTGATCTCTGACTGTAGCTGCTACGTAACTATGTGTAAGAGGTGGTTTGTTGACTTGGTTTAGATTATTCGATGTAGATGCACTTTGGGATCCATTTGGGTTGTTAATCATCTTGCTTTGGGGGCTGCACCTGAGTTCAACTCTCCCACAAAGTATTAACTTACACTTTATAAGAAGACACTATTTATCCACAATTTCGATCACGTAATTTTAATACGCCTTCAAATGTAAACACGCGTACCTTATGCTCGAAACACAACCGTTCTCGACAACGGCCGAGACGGAACTGAGTTAATAATATTATACACAATATTATTGAGAGATTCATAGGATTTCAACAAACAAAAAAAGGATTTCGTAAGATTATCAGAAATTTCTATAAAGTTCGAATGGTGTAAAAAAAATGGGAGAATATTCCAAGGATTTCCGAGAATTTCAACAAAATTCAAGATAAATAAATTTCAGTGGATTTCAAAATACTTCAACAGATTTAAAAGCTTTTAGTGTTTTAAAAGATACGATTATTATTATTTGACGATTTTATGAGAGATCTATATTTTATACCAGATTACAATAATAGTTCATCCCTAAATGTAATATTTAAACAAAATCAAGGACACTATTTTCCTACTATTTTTCAAAATGTATTCTACTAGTGACATCATTTTGAATTTCTCAAACGAGTCCGATGCTTGCGCTTGCAAAATGTAAGCAAGTTTGTCACATTTCATTACAACTGATTAACAAGTAAAAATGCAGCAAGGTACACACAAGTGAATCCAATACTGATTCAAAGGTCACATTTCGGAATTTTAAATTGATAATCTTTTCAAATGACTGTTATGAAAATAAATTATTGTTTAAGTTTGAAGTCGTTTATTTTAAAATTAGTAGTACAGGGCTTGAAGCAGGCGGCTTTTTTCGAATTTTTAAAGAAGCTTTTTTCCGTTTTTCGTTAAAGATCGCCATACTGAATTTCAATTTTAATCCCAGTAAAACCTTTGGAATTAAAAATAAATACCAGAAAAATCTTACCGCTTTAATTGAGAAAATTGAATAATTACTCCTTAAAGTCTTATACTAGTCATTTTTAAAATTATTTTGGTTAGAAATGGAACAATTTCCAATTTCGTGAATCTGTATTGAGAAATTTAATTTTTTAAATCGAAAACGTTTTTAATCGATTAATTTAAAATTTAATCACCGTCTTGATCGTTTTCATTAAATTTTTTTATGGTAGAAAAGTAATTTTTTAATGGTTGCAAATTCATCTTAACAAAAAATTAATTTCTGTTGTTGAAAATTAAATTGTCTTTTTAAAAAAATCTTCTTTTCGGTATGAAAATTCAAACAATTGGTTCAGAATTTATATATATTTTTTTAAACCTCGCCTCTTTAAAATTTTTAATTGAAAATTCAACTGTCCTTTAAAGAATTTGTTCTTTTGCTGGGGTTTTTTAAAATTCAACTATTTGGTTTACAATTTTTTTCTGTTTTCATCGAAAATTATTTTTTTGTGTGGAAAATTTGGCTTTTTGGATAAAAAATCGACCGTTTGTTTTAAAATTTTATTGTTTTGTTTAAAAGTCTTTATTTTTTTGTAAAAAATTCTACTGTTTTGTATAACACTCATCTTTTTGGATAGAAAATTCAGATTTTATTGTGGAAAAGCCATATTTTAATATTCGATATTGAATTTAATATTGTATATATTATATATTAATTTTATTTCAAAGAAGCTATTTCTTTATTATTCCCTTTATTTTCGTGAAAACTCTCCTGTTGTGAGGGCATTTTAAATATAAAATTTTTTTTTTAATAAGTGATAAACTTCTCTCGTTTGAAAACAATCCAAATTGAAAATGTTAACAGAAAAAAATTTTAAACCTAAATTCAGAATCCTTCATACTGGATGAATTGCGTTAAAAAATACTTGATTTTGCAAAGAATATTTGAATGCCAATGAGAATTATGCCCTAAATATTCCTAAATAAATAGTGCTATTATTTCAGTAGTTCAAGGTCTGATACTGTTTTCTTTATTATCTGTAAAAATTTGATGTAACTGTATTCATGAAAATTGATGCTAATTTAGGCAAAAAGAAACCTAAAGCATTTTAGAACTTTAAAAGTTTTGATTGGAATAAATTTCAAGATTATGTTTATAAAAATTTACAGTTTGAATATCATATAAAAACGAAATAAATCAGAGCAAAAATATATGATTAGGAATTCACAATTGAATCAGACTTTTCGGAAAGTAAACCCTTTAGATAACTGTGGAAACTAAAAAACCTATTTACAAAACAAGAACAAAAAGTCCACCACTAAATACAAATCTTGCATCCAAAACTCACGATAGAATAGTTATTAGGGTTGTTAGGAAATATTTAAATAATAATATAATTATATAAGAATAAAAAACTCTATGTGAATTTGATCTTTTTAGAGTAATTTTGCGTTCACTCATAGCTTGAGGTTTTTTATGGTTATTTTTTTTCTCGCTACACTAGAAAAAGGACAATTATTGTTATATAATAATGAAATTTCCGGTTGTTAATATTTAATTGGCAAAGTTCGTTAGAAAAATACATAATTGTATATTATTTATAACACTTATTGTCATTATTATGATTTTTGAAAATTATGAAATTTCGAAAAATTTCCAACTTAAAAAATAAAAAGTTGAAACTTCCTAATAACAGTACCTGGAGTGTATTGCATGTTGCTTATCTCATTGTTTCTACTCTGAGGTCCGATTTGACAGCTGCCTATACTTCAACGCACTAGTGGCCTTCGCGAAGCATTAACATGTATTATTACCTGGATTTTTTCCGATCTTGGCTTGTGACCCTGAAAAATGATGGATAAACCAATACACCAATCCTTCTTTGGCTGAGGCGATATTCCTTCTCAATTAAATTCCCTCTAAAATACAAAAAAAATTTATAAGCAGACCAGAGTTGAAAATTATTATTTTTGATTTGAAAATACAACTATTTTGCGGAAAACTTCTCTTCTTAGCTTGAAAATGCAGCAATTCGATGGAAACATTTTCTTTCTTGTTTCAAAGTTTGTTTCTTTTATAAAAAATATAATTTATTTTGGTTGAAAATTCCACTATTTTATTGAAAATTTCTTTTTTTTTCAACTGTGTTTTATTTCAGTCAAACTCTTTTTTGGTTTAATAATATCAATTACAGTGAAGTCTCGCCTACTTCAAGTTACACTTATTTTAAGTCCCCCATATACGGCTATTTCAAACTGCGCAGTCCCGTCATCTCCCACCATGGTTTCTGCTCGATCTCGCCCGCGTCAGCGGCTGAATAAATTAAAAAGAGGCCTGAAGAGCGGGAAGCCCTCGTTCGTTTGAATTTAATAATTTATAATGACGTCATGGGAATGCAAAAAACTCTTTCGAGCAAATATTCTAAACCAAAAATAAGTCATAAATGTAAAAATAGTAATATTTTTGAAGTGTTACATCCATTTTCTCAGTAATGTTCCATTCTTTTGTCGATTGACGACCTTTCAGTGTCATGAAATAAAACAAAATTTCAGATAGTTGGTTGTAGTTCGTGGAACTGAATCGTCTCGAACCGATTTAAAGAACCAATATAAAAGAACTATGCTAACCGTCCTGGTGTCTGCACCTATCCTAGCATGATCGTGACGCCATGCTACAATACTCAATAGTCCGCGAAATATTTGAATCATTTTTTGATTCTATTATATTAATTTTTAGTTCGAAAATTGTGCTATTTCAAGGAAATGTTATATTGTTTACGTCGTAGTTAACACAAACACTTTAGAAATTCTGACATTCATTAAGCAATGCTAACTCATCGTGACTTTTTCAACTGCAGATGCACCGAAAAGCGCGGCACTATTTAAAATTAGGAAGTATAATCTTTGAATGTTACATTAATAATAAATTATTTAAAGAAATAAGATATTTCTTAGATTCAATTTAGTTAATATTTTAAATGTGACAATTTTTAAAAAATATTTATCTATGTTATTATTGATAGTAATATGTATTTTAAATAGACCCGTGCATTTCGGTACGTGAGCAGTTGAAAAAGTTGCTTACAGCGCGCGCACCGATACAAGGCCGGTGCAGCCAATGATCGTCGCTTGACAAAAATAACCTGAGGACTCGTGGTAGGAGTGGTGGCCCCTCCAGCCTTGAAATTCTCGAATCTGTACGTTTGGCGGCCCTTGAAACAAGCGAGACTCGACTGTATTATATTTTTCGTTAAGAATTCTTCTATTTTGGTTAAAATTTATGTATTTTGTGAAAAATGTAATTTTTGATGAAAATTCAAATTTTCTATTTGACAATACAACCGTTTTGTGGAAAAATTTGTCAGCTTGGCTTGAAAATGCATCAATTAATTCGAAACTTTTTTCATTCTTGTCTCGAAATTCGAATTTTTTTGTTTCAAATTTTGTTTTATATAAAAAATCGAATTTATTTGAGTTTAATATTCAACTATTTTGTTGAAAATTCTTCTTTTTTTCTAATTCACATGTGTTTGATTTAAATCTAAATATTTGTTTAGTTGAAATAATATCAACTATTATATTTTTTATTGAGAAATCCTCTATTTTGGTTTTGATTTGAAAATACAACCGTTTTGTTGAAAGTTGATCTTCATGGCTTGAAAATGCAAGGCCTCAGTGGATATTTTTTTGTTTTCAAAATTCTACATTTCCTTTTAAAATTGAGCTCTGTTAGTAAAAAATTCAATTTGTTTTGGTTGAAAATTCGTTTTTTTTCAGGTTACAAAATCATCTACTTGGTTCCAAGTTAAGCTTGTTATAAAAAAATCATTTTATTTTAAGATTCACCTCTATTCCATTTTTATTTAAAATGTATCATTCGTCAGCAGAAAATTCCTCTAAATATATAAAAGAAAATGCATGTATTTTGTTGAAAATTCTTCTTTTTAGTATCAAAGAAAAATTATACCTGAAAATGGGTAGAGATACCTGGAAGCACCTGGAATTTTCTTCGGAATTTGAGCGGGCGCCCTAAAAATTTAGTAAATAAGATTATAGGATAAACTTTATTCAAACTTAATATCTTACTAAAGTTTAGAAGTATATTTTATATCTTGCATACTTAAACAAAAAAATTATTATTAAACCAAATAATAAGGTGTACTTTTTTGTGTTTCAGGTACGTATGACTCATACAGTGGATATTTTCTATTGCAAAATAAAATTTTGTGATCGTAGTGGTATGTAAAAGATGGTATTGGACAATTTCAAACCCCTTAAATCAACATTTTTTAATTTGGACTTCATTTGTTCAATTGGACTCATTTTAATTTTTCAATGAAAAATCAGGGTTTAAAAACTTGGAATTGTCAGGGAATTTTTATATACCTGGAAAATTTATGAAGTCTCAAGGAATTATTTTTAGTCAGAAAATAAAAATGGATATTTTTGGGTTGAAAATTTAACTTTTTTGTAAAAATTACGTATTTTTGGCTTTGAAATTTAACAAACGGAAAGAAATTTCCAGTTTTTGGCTGAATATGAATTTTTTTTTAAATAAAATGTTTAGTTAAAAATCCATATTTTTGGATTGAATATTTAATTGTTTTATCACGGTTTCGTCTTTTTGACTTTTAAATTTCAAAATTTAATACAAAATTAAACTATTTAATTAAAAATTAACTTTATTTTTGAAAATTAATATTTTCGGGGTTCAAATTCCACTTTTTGAAACCGAATCCGTCCTTTTGGTTTAAAGACTTAACAGTTTGTTAGAAAATTCAATTATTTGGTAGAAAATTAATTTTTTTTGTTGAAAATTGAATTTTTGGTTGAAAATTTAACCTTTTTGTCAAAAATTCAATTTTTTTGCTGTAAATAAAATTTTTTGTTAAAAATTCATATTTTTGTATAAAGATAATTCACAAATTTGATAGGAAATTTGAGTATTTGGTTAAAAGTAACTTTTTTCTTAACAATTTATTCAGAACATTCTTTTTTTGTTTTTGTTTTTTTTAATAATTAATCTCTTTATTTTCTGTAATTTTAGTTGAAAATGTATCTTTCTCAGTTGAAAATTTAACTTTTTTGTTGATAATTTGTCTTGCTTGGTAGAAAATTAATTTCCTTGATTGAAAATTCATATTTTTGTTTACAAATTCAACTTTCTCTAATTGTCTATTTTGTTGAAAATGCAATATATATTTGGAGTGGATTGCGAGTAAAAATAATGAAAGGAATTATTTCTTGCAATCTTATTATAATTCTATCCGGAAATCTTGTGATTAATATCAAATTTTTTCTGAACGTTCTAATTTTAAAATTACGTTCTTTTTTTATTTCTCTAACTGGAATGAGCGGAAATAATTATCGGACGCTTACTTCCATGTCGACTTCCTTTGTTGTTTCATTCACTGTCATCTTGTAATTAAATCAATTTTTCTTTACAAATTTATTATCCGCCAAGTCATCAATATCGCAGGATAATGATTAGAATCAGATCCTAAAATTGATAACAATGAAATCTCAATCTTTGAAAATAGGGTTTCAATTATTTCATGTTTAGAAAAACAGCAAATTTTGTAGAGTGATAATTATCAAGACTATTCGTTGTGCCAGAAATAGTAATAAGTCATTTTCTTGGAATAAACTAATTTCTTTGTGCATATTACTCAGCATGGTTACTCATGAAGGCGAATAAATAAGGCGAATAAGCGAACATTCTGACTTTTTGTACGAAAAAATACTGGTCGCCACTGAAATATTCCTAAGCAAAATTAAATTGCGCTGGAGTTTATTATTGATCATTCACCTATCTATTCTCCCCGTCTCTCGATTTTCCACCCTGACATTGCCAACACCCTTCATCGAATATCATTCTTTTTTTCTCTTGGGGATTCAAACAAGCCGAACAGAAATGCCAATTCAAATTCGCTGTATAAGTCACTATTTTTACTTTTTTTGAATAAGTTTGAAAGATTGTAGGGCATTTTCAAAGATTCCACGGAATTTTTAATAGATTTAAATAATCTTAAGTGATTTCGAATGATTTGGAAAATATTAGTTTTTTTTCAATTCCAAGGAATTTTCAAGAGCATTAAAAAGTTTCACAGGCGTTGGAAATATTTTAGGGTATTTTAAAAGATTCCTAGGAACTTTGAATCGATTTCAATTATTTGAGAATACTCCAAAATATATTAAAGAGTGTAGGGAATTTTTTAAACTTCCAAGGAATTTGAATGAACTTTAGAAATTTTCCAGGGATTTCAAAGGATTTTTCAAGAGCTTTCATCAATTGCAAGGGATTTCAAAGCATTTTAAAGGATATTTAAATATTTCAGGGTATTTTCAAAATTCAAAGAAAGTGTCAATCGACTTTAATTATTTTAAGACATTCAAAAAGATTTTAGGATATTTCTTAAACTTCCAAGGAATTTTAATGAGCTTTCAAATGTTTCAAGGGATTCCAAAGGATTTGTAATTTTTTTAGGATACTAAAATTCCAATGAATTTTCAAGAGCTTCAATAAATTGCAAGACGTGAAATGAAAAGATTCTTAGAAATGTTTATAATTATCAATAATTTAAAGGGATTCCAAAGGATTTTTAGATTTTAGGTTTTTTCCAAAAGCTTCAAGAGCTATAACAAGTTTAAAGGGATTTCAAAATATTGCAAAGGATTTGAAATATTTTAGAGTGCTTTTTAAATATTCAAAGGAATTTTCAAGTTTTTCAACAAGCTTTAAAGGGATTTTAATTATTTCAAGGGATTTGAATTATTTCAAAGGATTTGAAATAAATTAGGGCATTTAAAAATATTCCAAGCAGTTTTACATATATTGAAATTATTTCAAGGTATTTTAAAGGACATTTTTCCTGAACTCTTTCGAAATAACAAGAAAAAATTATATACATTATTGTCACTTTTTCGGTTTTAATGTCACTTTTAAACATAAATGATGCTTTGTCAACCCTTAGGAATAAATAAAAAAATATCAATTTAACTATAAAATAGTTTTATTCAGTTTATAAAAAATTCTATACTAAAAAATTTTTAATTATAAAATTTTTGTATTTAATTATTAATGATCAGGGAAAATGAGAAGTATTTCGGCCTGAATTAATCTTCAGATACTTAAATTACCTCCTCACAGCTTTCTTTTTAATTATTATTTAAATCAGGGTCTGTTTCTAGAGGCTTAGAATTTTTAAAAGCAATTCGGTGAGTCAGGTCGAGGACTTGGCAACACCGTGAGAGGCAGACTGCTTTTTATGGGTCCCTGACATTCCCCTTGTCCTCTGTTTCTCTCTTTTTATATCGTGCCTCGGAGTTTGGACATTTTTTTTCATGTGCGGCAGTAAGTAGATAGAATGACGCTACCAATCGATCCACAAACTCGCCCAATCGAGTGTATACCTATGTTTTAACAAAGTCACTTTAGACAACTTCATGTCACTTGAACTAACTTCATCTTACTTCAACTTACTTCAGATACTCACGAGTAAATCAATATTAAACTTTTGTCTTGCACGAAGCTTCTGGGAACATAAAATTGTGATTAATATTCAAGAAGGGTTGCTTACTACTATTGAATTTCAACACTTCATCTTTATTATATATTTAATACACTCCGTTTGCAATAAATAAAATTTCGAATAGGTGAAGGAGACGCTTTAAGGTCTGCGGAATCCAGCAATATGCGTTTTGTCTTTTTCGGATGTTTGAAATAACTTTGTATTCGGCTTTGAATACGATCCTAACCCAAGTGGCTGACTATTGATGTCTTTTTCCCCTTTCTGTCTGGATGGCACACACAGATATAGATTCAATATATATAGTCGCGACGGCGGCGGCGTTTCGAAGGTCACCTTCCTCAACCCTTACCAACCCTTACACAGGTCGAAATGGGGTGTCCTAGGGCGAACGAATAGACTTCTCCCTCGGGAGGAAGAGAGAGGAAATTCAAGATATACGACAGCAGTGAGCAGATGGGAGGGATGTGCAACTCGTTGTTTTTTTGTGTCTGAAGAGCTGGCGGGGAAACCAGCGAGCCTCAACCAATTTCAACCGAAAAGTCTTTGCACTCACCGATTTTTTGCAGGATGTACAGAGTGGTCCAAAACAATTCCTCGCTTCAGGGTTTCTGCATAAAGCTTTATGCAGAAAACGTTTCTAAATTTTCCTAAATAGGAACAGGAATTTCAACAAAAACTGCATAAAGCTTTAGTCGCGTGTTTCGGAAAATTCTGTTAAACCTGGAATAATAATTTATTTACGCAGCTTGATGTCATGATGTACCATTTTAGTAGTTAGTTTAAGGAGAAGATGATGCCAGTATCTTTTAAATACTTTATTGCAAAACTTCTTTTAGTTTCTTATTCTCGTCCTAATTTCGAATCCTTTTCACGCTTGAATCATTCAATATCGGAAAAAATAGGTTTACTGCATCGGTATACTTCATCAAAGCTTTTGCAGTGCGTTGTCACGATCATTTATATTTCTGTTAACATTAAGGAAATATAGGAAATTGTGTAATTTTCAGATACCGGCTTTCGGTTCTCTGAAATGGACGTAATTGGATATTTTCGACTCGGAATTGCATTTTTCTAAGAAAATACTAATTTGTTAATATTCTTTAAAATCCAATGATTTCACTAACATTATCTAACCTTTTTTGATGAAAAGCAATAACATATAACAAAAAATGGTTTAAGATTGTGAATGGAAAATGTTATCGTAACCTAAAATTCTTCCTAAATTGTAAGTGTACCCATTTCCGGTGAAAATCGCGAGCTTGACCTAAACTGGGCCAAATTCATTATCTTCGTTTTAATCGAGTGATTTTGATTAAAAGTGTCCTTTTCACATATAAAACACACAAAAAATCCGAAAGTTTTTAATTTAGCAGATGTGACTGGTAATCTGAAAAATCTTATGATTTAAAAAATAAATAAAAGTAACACTTTTAGATGAAAAACGCTAATAACATAACATAATAACAAATTGATTCAAGTTTTAAATCTTCCTTGAAGTTTAGCGATTTTTGTTGAAAATGACAAGTTTCCGGTGGAAAAAGTTTAACTTAATATTAAATTTTTCGAAAATTCTTAATCTTCTTTGAAATATGTATATCGAAATTTCCAGTAAAATCTGTTAGCTTCACCTAAAATTCCAAACAAATTTGACCGATTTTCGGCTTTCAAGGTTTCGAAATAATATTTCGAAGCATTTCAAGGTTTTTTAAACCATTTAAAATTAAAATAATTAAACTTATAATTTGAACAGGAAATTTTCAATGTTTTACAAATTCATAGTTGGAACTGGAATTTATCCTGAATAATAATAATTCTGACTTGGAACCGGGAATTTTCAAATTTGAACAGATTTCAAGCTAGTACTGGAAATTTTCGAAAAGGAAGAAAAATCTCAATTGGAACATGAACATTTTCCAAAAAATTCTAATGCTGATTTGAAGCAGGGCATTTCAAATTTTGACCAATTCCGAGTTTTAACTGGTATTTATCCAAAAGAATGATAATTTTTCTTGGAACAGGGAAAATTAAAAATTTAAATGAATTCCAAGCTGGAACAGAGAATTTATTTAAACAATTAATTAAAATTCAAAGTTGAAACGGGATATTTTCGAGAAAAAAAAATAAAAATTATGAATTTTTATAGGGAATTTTACATAAAAATTCTAACTCTTAGTTGAAATGGAGAATTTTCAAAAAGAATTAAAATTCTTGATTTGAACAGGGATTTTTTCACAAGAATTTTTTTTTGAGTTGAAATGAAGAACTTTCTTAAAGAATTAAAATTCTAGATTTGAACTGGAAATGTTCAATTTTTAACCAATTCTGAGGTGAAATTGAAATTTGCCCAACAGAATTTCAACTCTCAATGAAAAGTCGCACATTTCAAATAAAATTTGAATTAATTGTTGAAATGAGATATTATCGAAAAAAAGTTTAATGGGAGGAATTTCCAATTTTTAACTAATTCTGGACTGGTATTAGAATATAAAATTGTTTAAAATGGTATAATTTTGAACAGTTTAAAATTCGTTGATTGATTCGTCAATTTAGAGGATTGAAGATGTTAACGTTGATTTATACTTTCAGAACTTAATCTGTATTTTTCAACTCTACAATTTACAAAAGTTTAAGATTTTGAATTTGGCAGTTTAACTGCATTTAATTTTGAATTGTTCAGTTGAAAAGTGTTAGTAGCTTCCATATTATAGGTGTAACTTATTGAGCATTTGAGTACAAAATTGTTGAATGAAACAACTTTTAAAACTTCAATTTTCAAAGTTTAAATTTATGAGTTCGACTTTGAGTGCTTTCATTTGCATTTCAGTTTTTATTACTTCGAATTAAACAATTTTCAGATTTAGTGTTCGATTCATGAAACCTATAATCAATGTGGAAGTTTCTTACCAGGAAATAAAAATCATCTGCAGTGTCCTTTCTAAAAAATCATCTCTTTGCCATGTTTTACAAGTATTTAAATTTCCAAAGAATTTGCAATATCTGTCAAAAGTTTCAATAGATGATTTTTGAGAAAAGAATCCCACAAATGATTCACATGTTGTGCTGGAAAACTTTTACTGCATACTGTACTCTATAATTGCATTCTGCAAGAAATGGTGAGTGCAAAGACTTTTGAAATTGGTTGAGGCTCACCAGGAGGGGAAACTTGGGCGTTGTCGAGGGAATAGGTGGTGGAGGAACCGAAGTGAACAGAAGGGTTCGGGTCTGGGTCTGTTGACTGAACTTAGATTCCAAAGGCTCACGCGTTGCTGCAGTGAGTCAGGTCAGGCAGGCGCAATGCAGGGTTGCCAGATGGATCTTTCAACAAATTGCGCAAGTTTAAACAAAATTAATGGCCACAAGATTTTACAGCGTGGCCACAGGTGAAGGAAAACCTGAAAATCAGGGCATTTTGTTGGTCAGAGAAAAGTCAATCACTTTTTTTAGATACCAGTAGTCTTGCGCGCGCCTATTTATCTTTTTATGAAAAAGAATAAACCCAAAGCCTATCTTTTCTATGTTATACATATTTAATTAATGTTACAAAATTTTAGTATAAAATAATAGAACGCACCAAGGGATGAGTTCTGTACTTGAAACTGTAATTAATCTTTTATAATAGGATTTTAACAAATTTTATATTTTTTGGTAGAAAATTACATTGAACTATTTTATTCCAAATGAGCTTTTTTATTGAAAATTCATTTACACCTTATATTGATCAATAGCATTTATTACAATTTTGTAACTCACGTTGATGATAATCATATTCCTTAAATAATGAACTTTGCATTTTTAAACCACAATTTTTATAAATCAATTTAGCAAAATTTTTGGACGCGTATTATAATAATCAATTTTCTTATAGGTAGAAAAACACACGGAATAAGCTTGTTTCCACTTGGTAAACTCTCTCCTGAAAATTTTGGTCAATTCTACCCTTTAAAATCTTTCTTGAAAATTGAACTAATAATTATTATATTTCAAATGACATTGAAATTAATGGAATTATTTATTAGAAATAACACTTTAAACCAATAAATACTTGAAAACTTATCATGTGGGGTGAAGGTGTTGTGAAAAATGTGGCTTATGGAGGTAGATGGAGGGCAAAGGTGTTATAACTGTTTTACAGAAAAATATTCTTTTGACTTAAAAGTTGAAGCATTGGGACACATTTTTTTATTTCCTAACTGACAATTCTTTATTTGTTGGAAATTCGTTTTTCTAGATGAAGAATTCATAGTTTTAGTGGCAAACTAATCTCTTTGGTAAAAAAATGTACTTTTTTTTTTTAATTCTTTTTTTTCGGAAATAAATGGATGTTTTGTGCGAAAAAGTAACTTTTCTACTTTTGGTTTAAATTCGAATCTCTTGCGGAAAATTAATCTTTATGATTGAAAATTCGTATCCTTATTTTTACAATGCATCTCTTGGCCGCATCTGCATTTGTAGAAATATCAAATATTACATTTTCTATCGAAAACCATATTTGCATTTTTGCATATAAATAGTACAGGTTAAAAGTTCAACTACTTTGTTGAAAATTTACATACTTGTTCGAAAATTCAACTCTGGTTAAAAATGTAAATAGTTTGTTGAAATTATTTTTTTCAAGATGTTCACCACTACGTTTTCATTGAGAATTCTTTTTTTTTTTTTGTAATGCAACTCTTTTTGTTAAAGCTTAATATATTTGATTGGAAATTTGGCCATTTAATTTGAAATTTATATTTGTAGGTTGAAAATTTAAGTAATTGTTTCAAAGTTAAACTATTCGGTTGTAAATGGAAATCTTTCATTAAAAAGCCAAATTTTTAAGAAAAGCGTTTACACTGAAACTGAAAAAGTTGAATTTTCAGTTTTAAAAAATTAACGAATTTTCAACCAAATAGTTACATTTTCATCCAAACGCCTAACATTTTAACAAAATAGTTAAACTTTTAAATAAGTAGATAAATTTTCAACCAAAAACTAAAAAATATGATTATTTTAAAACAACAACAGCTGAATTGAACCAAAAACTGCATTTCCAGAAAATTTTTTAATTTTTAAGCAGAGATAAATTTTTAACTAAAATAATGAATCTTCAGACAAAAAAATTAATTTTTAAAAGGTCGTTTAATCTTAAAACAATTAGAGAAATGTTCAACAAAAAAGATTAATTTTAAACCAAAGAAATAAAGAATTTTGAACAAAAGAATTAAATTTCCAACTAAAATGATGAATCTTTAGCACAAACAAATATACATTTTTACTCAATTAGTTTAACGTTTAATTAAGTAGTCGAAGGACATACAAAGACCGAGCCCGAAGCGCGAGATGCATATATTATCGAGCGCAAAGCTCTAGAACGAACAAAGAAAAAAGAAAAATATCTACAAAATTGTTGATTTTTCAACAACAAAAAGGATGCATTTTTAGTGTGTTCATGATCAGTACGAAACTCAAGTTTCTATCTAAAGAGATGAGTTTTTAACCAAGAAACAATTTTCAGTCAAGACTGAAAAAAAAATCTAAATTGTTGAATATTTCCAAGAAAAAAATTCAAAAAACTGTTTCCTAATAGTTGACAAATCAAATTATTGGTTGAAAATTCGTCTTTTTTGTAAAACATTAATCTTATTGGTTAAAAATTAATCTTTTGAACGTAGAATTTATTTTACAACGAAAAAAAATTTCTCGTAATATTTAATCTAAAAACAAGATAGTTCCCTTCCTGGTCGATTCAGCGACTCGAAGTGCAGCACCTACCTGATGTTAAAAGGATTCGATCTCCTTTGAAATAATTTTCATAACACTGTTTTTTTTATTGAAAATTAATTTTTTTTACAGAAAATTTCAACTATGACATTTTTGGTAGAAAATAAAAATTTTTTAAATAAAGTGATCTTTTTTCGTTAAAAATCTAACTAATTGTTTAAAAATTTATGGATTTTGTTAGAAATTCGTCTGTTTTAGTAAAAAACTAATCTTCTTGTTTGAAAATTCATTTTGCTGATTAAGGATTCAACCATTTTTCGGATAATTCTTATTTTTTCAAAATTAATTTAATGAAGTGAAAATTTAACTTTCCATTTTTTGTTAAAAATTTATTGATATTTTCAATTTCAATCTGTTTTGGTAGAGAACTCAGATATTTTCTTTTAATTACACTCCTTTAAATTGAAAACCATCCCGTTTTTTCGTTGAATATTAAGTTCATAATTGAAGCTTCATCTGTTTCGGTTTAAAACGAACCTTTTTGATTGCAAATTTAATCATTTTCTTCAAATTTCTATATATATTTTTTAAAAATTAATTTCTATAATCGTAAAATTTACTTATATTACTTTTGGTTGAAAAATGATATTTTTTTGAACAAAAATCATATATTTATTTGAAACTTTCTAGAATTTGTAGAAAATTCGTAATTTTTTTTAAAAAAGTAATATTCTTGGTTGAAATTAATATTTTTCATAAGGATTCAGTTATTTAAAAAAATTCCTTTTCAGATTGTCAAAAACCAATTTCTTTAAAAGAAATTTCGATTCTACTATTTTTGTTGGAAATTGATATTTTAAATTGGAAATTGACCTTTTTTACTTAATAATTCAATTTTTTTAATTTGTCTATTTTGGTAGAAAATTAATCCTTTTAGATTAAAATCGATCTTTTTTCGTTAAAAATTGAACTATTTGGAAACAAATTCATCTGTTTTCATACAGTATTTGGAAGTTCAGAATTTTGTTGATAATTCGTTATTCTTGGTAGAAAAATAAACTTCCTAATTGAAATTTCATCTTTTTTTCGAGGATTCTATTATTTTGTTAAAAATTCCTTATTTTGCGAAAAATTAATTTATTTAAGAGAAAAATCAATCATACCATTTTTGATAGAAAAATGATATTAAAAAAATGGATCTTTTTTCGTTAAAAATTTAATTTTTTTAAACCGTCTGTTTCAAGTAGGAAATCAATCTTCGCGGTTGAAAATTCATCTTTTTCATTGAGGGTTCAATTTTTGTTGTTGTTGAAAATTCCTTCATAGTTAGTTAAAAATTAATTTATGTAAGATAAAATTGGATTATACCATTTATACTAGAGAATTGATATTTGAAAGTAAAAATTGTTCTTTTTTAGTTGAATATTCAACCATTTGTTTGAAAAAGCACACATTTCGATAAAAATTTTAGTTTTTGGTAGGAAATTAGCCTTCTTGGTTTGAAATTTATCTTTGTGATTAAAATCAAAACTATTAAGTTGCACATTCCTTTTTTTTTTGTTAAAAAAGAAATTCTTAAACTGAAACTTTAACAATCCTACTTTCGGTGAAACATTGAAATTTCGAATTATAAAAATTGATATTTTTTTGTTGAAAATTCAATTATTTGTTTCAAACATCGTCTTTTTTATATCAAATTAATGTTCTTGGTTGAAAATGTGTCCGTTTGTTTGAAAGTTCAACTGTGTATTATCAAATTCATCTATTTTGATAAATTTTAACTGATTCGTTGAAAATTTACTTGTTTGTTGTTAAATATTAATTCTTTTAACTAAAAAGGAATAATCCTATTTCTGGTGCTCTATATTTATATTTTAATTAAAAATTTATCTTTTTTAGTTAAAAACTCCACTATTTCTTTAAAATTTGATCTTTTTGTTTGAGGATTCAGCTATTTTACTAAAAATTTAAATGTACAATTTTAGGATGAAAAATTATTTTTGTAATTGAAAATTAGTTTTTTTTAGTTGAAAATTCGTAATTTTGGTAGAAAATTAATTTTCTTTGTTAAAATCTTATCTTCTTTATTAAGGATTAAACTATTTTCTTGATTTTGTTTGTTTGTTAAAAATTAATGTCTTTAAGGAAAATTTTAATTATATCATTGTTGGTTGAAAAATAATAGTTTTTTGTAGAGAATTAATTTCATGGGTAAAAAATGAATCTGTTTTTTATTATTTTAACTTAGATGTCCAAATTCGATTTTTTTTTGTCTTATATGGAAAAAAAACGTCTTGCATTATTTACTATAAACAAAATTTTATCGCTAACGATTCTTCTAAATAATGTATAGAACCAGCTTGATTTCAAGTGAATTCTATCTTATTCTAAATACTTTTTAGAATATTGTTCTTGTATTGAAAAATAATTTAGTTGAAAACAATTTGCATCTTTATAGGGTTTCTTACAATTTATAATAATAACTTTCGTACAAACAGATTATTTGAAAAATAACAAAAAAGGAATAAAATAATACAAAATTTAATATAATTACATATACGTCACTGAAAAAATAATTTGTAAATAACTTTTTCGATTGAAAATTGTGTCATTAAATAAAAAATTGATGACAAAACTTTTCCGACTAAATTGGTATTATTTTCTCATCAATTGTACTTCTTTAAAATAAAATAATGTTTTAATATTACTGCAAGATTTATCAATAGTTCTGAATAAAATTAAACAAAATTTAAATTTAAAAATGAGTAATTTTCATTTTGTATTAATTCACATATAAGATATTAATAAAAAAATAATGCTTCCAATTGAAAAACTGCGTACATACAAGATATTGTATACTTTTCACAGATTTAATAAAACTCACTGATGAAGGCCACCATTGGTGTGCCGAAACTTTTGAAACAACTTAATTAGTTTCAATTCACCTGACCCTAAAGCCAAAAACTTACATCAACAATTTCTACAAAATTTTGTTATTTATTACAAAAAATTTATTCAATCGAAAATTAATCTGTGTGATTGAAAATTGATCTTTTTTGTTAAAACTTCTACTGCTTGGTGTCAAATTCATCTGTTTTAGTAAAAATTTGAAATAATCTGTAGAAATTTTCATTTTTTTTTATTGAATATCAACTTTTATAAACTAAAAACTGCATTATTCTATTTTTATTGAAAATTTGATATTTTGTATTGAACTTTGATCTTTTTTAGTTAAAAATAGAATTGTTTGTTTGAAAATTTATGTATCTTGTTGAAAATTTGTGTTTTTTGTTAAACTTATAAAAATGCTTTCTTGAAATCTCATCTTTTTGATTGAGAATTCAACTATTTTGTTAAAAGTTCCTTTATAGTTAGCCTAAAATTAATTTATCTAAAATAAAATTGGATTATACCATTTTTGGTAGAGAATCGATATTTGAGGTTAAAAATTGATCTTTTGTTGTTCCCACTTTTGGTGGAACACTGAAATTTAAAATTAAAACTTGATATTTTTGGGTTCTTGGTTGAAAATACATCTGTGTGCTTGAAAGTTCAGCTATGTATCATCAAATGCATCTATTTTAGTAAAATTTCAATTAATTTGTTGAAATTTAATTGTTTGTTGTTAAATATTAATTCTTTTAACTGAAAAGGAATTATATTATATATATGGTTTTTTATATTTATATCTTTAATTAAAAATTAATTTTTTCATTTGAAAATTCGTCTTTTTGGTAGAAAATTATTTTTCTTTGTTAAAATCTATTCTTGTTTATTGAGGATTCAACTATTTTCTTGATTTTTTTGTTTATTAAAAATTAATGTCTTTAAGGGAAATTTTAATTATATCATTGTTGGTTCAAAACTAATAGTTTTTTTGTAGAGAATTAATGTTATGGGTAAAAAATTAATCTGTTTTTTATTATTCTTAACATAGATGCCCAAATTCGATTTTTTTCTCTTAGATCGGAAAAAACGTCTTGCATAATTTACTATAAAAAAATGTTATTCACTGAAAGATTCTGCCATATAATGTGTAGAACCTGCCTGATTTTCAGTAGATTCTATTTTATTTTAAATACTTTTTATAATATTGTTCTTGCATTCAAAATTAATTTAGTTAAAAATTATATTATTTGTTAAAAAAGATTTTTTTAAATAGAAAATTAATTTTTTTGTTAAAACTTTTACTATTTGTTGTCAAGTTCATCTGTTTGAATTAAAATTTTAAAAGAACCTGTAGAAAATTTCATTTTTTTTTATTGAATATTAACTTTTATAAGCTAAAAACTGAATTATTCTATTTTTGTTTAAAATTTGATATTTTTTATTGAAACTTCATCTTTTCAGTTAAAAATTATTTTATGGGTGAAGAATTAATCTGTTTTTTTATTATTCTCAACATAGATGTCCAAATTCCATTTTTTGTCTTATATCAGAAAAATCGTCTTGCATAATTTACTATAAAAAATTGTTAATCGCTAAGAGATTCTGCTATATAATGTGTAGAACCTGCCTCATTTTAAGTGAATTCTATCTTATTTTAAATACTTTTTACATTATGGTACTTTGATTGAAAATTAATTTAGTTGAAAATTCTATTATTTGTTAAAAAAGATTTTTTTAAATGCAAAATTAATCTTTGTGATTGAAAACTCATCTTCTTTGTACTAAAACTTTTACTATTTGGTGTCAAATTCGCCTGTTTTGGTTAAAATTTTAAATAACCTGTAGAAAATTTCTTTTCACATTCTCATCAGAAAAGGTATTAGATTTGTGTAAAACTTGACCCCCCCCCCCCCATGTTTTTGTCAAATGTTAACGTTTTAAGACCCCCTGGATCCGAAACACAGGTTTTTACGAATGTGTCTGTCTGTAAACACGATAACTTTTGAAAAAATTAATCTATTAGATTGCTCTTTGGTACACTCGTTTAGTGTCCTAAACTAAAGGTCAAGTTCGTTTCAAAAAGTGGGCACATTTTGAATATTTTTGAGACCACTTTTTTAAAAATTCAAAAGATCTCTGTACGATTATTCATAGAATTCAAAAAATTTAACGATTTATCCGAATGACTTTTTTTGAAAAATGAAAAATTACTAGAGTCATAGCATTTTCAAAATGCAGAGAAACAAACTAAAATGAACGATTTAAGCCAAACAACGCATGATACGAAAAAAGTATGGAAAAAAGAAACGTTGCTTTTTGAAAGCCCTACAGGACTATGATAACAACTTTTTTAATTTGGTCGAGAAGTTGAACACTCCAAATTTGATTGTACCAAAAATAATGAAAAATCCAAAAATTCCATTTTTTGGTCAAACTATGCAAGATACGAAAAAAATGGAAAAGCTCAAATTGCGCGCCCTGGAAAGAACTACAAATTAAGAATGAATTACTTTTCGATATAAGCTACGGGAAAAAATGAGACAAAACTTGTGCATCCAAAAAAGAGCTATAATTTTTGATAGGCAGATAGTTTTTGCTTTAATCGTCAAAAATAACATTCTAAATAAAAATATTAAATTTGTTTGAAAAAACGACACAAGGTATGAACTTAAATTACCAGACAAAAATTACTCGCCTAAAAAGATCTATAAATTTATTATTAATTATTTTTCGATAGTATGAGTAGATTTTCTTTTAATCGTAAAACATAAGATTAAAAAATTTTAAATTAACTTTCTGGAAAAAGCACAGAAAAGACGATCGTAAAAACAACATTAAAAATAAAACAATTATAAAAACAAGGAAATAAGAATTAGTATGATTAAATTTGTATGCATATTATGAATTGTAATGATATACATTTATTGAAATGATACATGTTTCAGAGCAGCTTAGAATACAATTTAAAGCAAAATAAGAAACAAATACAAAAATAATCATGATAAGAACAATTTGCTTTTTATTTTGCAATGTTTTAATAAGTAATCCCTAGCAAAGTTACATAAAAAATTTATTATAATTGATATAAAAGTGTTGTGTATAATGTAGAAAAGTTGACAGGTTGGACAAAATCGAGTACGAAGCACGAGATACGTGATGAGAATGTGTTCGTTAAAGCCAAGAGAGCTTTAACAAAAGAGAGTTCAAAATCACAAAATTACAGTTTTCGGTCGATTCACCTTTGATATTAAAAGGTCTATGTCCGAATGCGGAAGAAATGTAAAGACTAAGAGCGGGATGTGATTTTAGGGTATTTTAGGGTATTTTTAATACACCAAACTCTCGCTTCCAGTCACTCCGTTCTCAACCTTCCTAGAATTGCTGGCTCACGCAGTTCCTCAGGGGAGTAGGGCGAGAGCGGTTTACGTTTCTACCCCCCCCCCCCCCCCCCCCCCCCCCAAATCAGTCCAAGGTCATTTTAAGGCAACCCCCGACACTTGATTAAAAGCGAGAGTTTGCTCTACTCAAAAGAAATATTAATCAGGTTTAAAATGTTTCAAGGAATTTCAAAGGATTCGTAATTTTTTAGGGCATTAAAATTCAAAGAATTTTCAAGATCTTTAATAAATTGCAAGGGATTTTAAAAGATTTTAAAGGATTTGAAATATTTTAGGGTATTTTAAAAGATTCCAAGGAATTTGTTGTACTATATTAAATTCCTACTTGGTATTTCCACTCAATGTAAGTAATTCCGATTATTATCTCGTTTTCTGCCTGTAAGCTCAATCTCTATTGCAACACGCAAAAGAAACCCCGAGTTTCCCCAAACTTATCGAAATTTCTAAAGATGATCGACGATTACGAAGGTATGCTATCTTAAGGGCACAGAAAAATAAGGATATTTCGGGAATTTTGTTGGAACAAGAAAGAGATGATTCAAAATTATGTAAAATGTGATTTATAATACTAGTAATAAAGTACAGAAAACATTTTTTTGAACTTCGTTAATGACCAAATGACGGCTGCGCAGCATATTTCCGTGGGAGCCTTTTTTTTAAGATACACTTTTGAAAAATAGTTTAACATTTCATGAAAAAAATCGGCACAAAATTGTTTATAAAAAAAATATTGGTGAGGATTATTGTTCGAGTTATATTTCCGACAAGTTCCAAAAAAGTGGTTTCGAGAAAAACGCGTTAAAGGCAGTTGTGCCAAAAGTCAGATATCTTAAAAAAGAATAGTTTTTCTATGATTTCAAGAATAAAAATATTATAACTAATGTCATTTCAGATAAAAAAAAATTATTTAAAAAATGTTCAAATCCACAAAAAAACATGAATTTTGACCATATTTTTTGCAATTGAATTTTTTCTGGCTGTCGCTTCATACGGTTTATTTTTTCGGGAAAACATTATTCAGAACTCTACTGTTTCCAATTTTAAAAATAACTAAATAATCTTAAAATATGATTATTTGTTAAAAAAATGTTTTTTTTAAAATTGTTCTAACGATTTCAGCCATAGAAAAATTTTCTTTCAAAAGTGAAAACAGTGGAGTTGTTTTAAAGAATGTTTTCCCAGAAAAATTAAACCGTCATTTATTAAAATGCAATCATTTTTCAAAAATTAGTAGGAAGCGACGGTCAGAAAAAATTCAGTCGCAAGAAACATTGTTAAAATTAATGTTTTTTTGTTGTTGTAAATTTAAACATTTTTCATACAAAATAATGTTTTTTATTTGAAATGACATTAGTTATAATATTTTTATTCTTAAAATTATAGCAAAACTTTTTTTTTTACATTTTTTCAAAATTTCCTATTTTTGGGGTATTCTAAAGGATTTGAAAGATTTTTGGGTATTTTTAACATTTTCAAGGTATTTTAATGAGTCTTTAAAACTTTAAAGGGATTTCAAAGTATTTTTTTTAAATCCAAAGTGTTTTCAAGGGATTTTTAATATTCGGTTTCTTTTAAATTCTATGTCAGTATAATTACAAAAAATAATGATAGCCGTACATTATTTTTATAGTCAATAATATTCTACTTACAATAAAAAATAAGCCCCTTTCTGAAAATTTAATAGTCGGCTTTTATTGTATCTGTAACCTTCATATTGCGCAGTTTAAAAATCGTACTTTTAAATATCAGTATAACGTCAAAAATATTTTTTATCATGAAAAACAATTATATTAATCTGTTCCACGTTGCTTCATATAATATAAGTTAGAGGAGAATATAAAACAACACAAATATTCAAGAAATTGTTGACTTGTGTTCTAACGTAATTTATTATTACTTACTATTGACCGACAGCTTTCGCAAACTAACAGCCATGATGGAATATATACAGAAAAAATAAATACTTAAAGTTATATTCGACTTAATTTCAGATTTCACTTGAATTATTCACAGATATCCTTGCGACATTCCAGGATTGTAGAGTACATTCAAGTTTTACATTTTTTGTTTTGTTGTGGGTACACTCGTCACGATCATACGAGGGTGGATTGATAAGTTTCCGGCCTGACCAAGAAAAACAACGTTTTTAAGAATTTTTTTTTTTATTTCTCAACATAATCTCCTCCAAGGCTGA
>NC_046663.1:45235825-45245333 GCF_010883055.1 Belonocnema kinseyi
ACAAGCTATCTAAGGATGGTACTATAGAACGCCACCTCAAGGTAGGCCTAGTGGCGCCATATCTTGGTCAGGCCGGAAACTTATCAATCCACCCTCGTATGTTCACAGTTTTGACTATATAGCTTGTGTTGTTTTTCTGGCAGAGGCGTAAAAGGTTAGAAGGTTTTGGTGTGCTCGGCGATTTTCTTCTTTCGAAAAAAATGGGGCAAAGAGTTTGCATTAAATTTTGTGTGAAAAATGGAATCCAGTGCTCTAAAACTGTTGAAATGTTGACAGTTGCATACGGTGAGTCTACTCTGAGTAGGAAAAATGTGTATAAGTGGTACAAGCTGTTCCAAGAAGGCCGAGAGGATGTCGAAGACGAACCTCGCCCTGGACGTCCCAGCACGTCAACAACAGATGAAAACGTTCAAGCACTGGAAGAAATGTTGTTGAAAAATCGCCGAATTACCATCAGAGAAGTTGCTGTAGATGTTGGCATATCGGTTGGCTCATGCCATGCTATCTTTTCGGACGTTTTGAGCATGAAACGTGTGTCAGCGAAATTTGTTCCAAAACTGCTTAATTTTGATCAAAAGAGCCATCGCATCACCATCGCTCAGGAAATGTTGAATGAAGTAAATAATGATCCTGATTTTCTCAAAAGGGTTATAACTGGGGATGAATCGTGGGTATATGGTTATGACGTCGAAAACGTCGGAAACCGAAAAAGGCACGTCAAGTTCGGTCAAATTTGAAGGTTTCGCTCACTGTCTTCTTTGATTACCGTGGCGTAGTGCATCAGGAATTCTTACCACAAGATCGTACGGTCAATAAGGAGTATTACCTTCAAGTTATGCGCCGTTTGCGAGAGGCTATACGCAAAAAACGTTCGGAACTTTGGAAAAACAATTCGTGGCTTTTGCATCACGATAATGCACCTGCTCATTCATCGTTGCTTGTGAAAGATTTTCTGACCAAAAACAGCACCACAGTCATGCCTCAGCCTCCATATGCACCGGATTTGGCCCCCAGTGACTTTTTTCTTTTCCCAAAACTGAAGAGACCCATGAAAGGACATCGATTTTCAACGACTGAGGAGATAAAAACTGCATCGCTGAAAGAATTCAAGGCTACACCACAAAATGATTATCAGAAGTGCTTCGATAATTGGAAAAAGCGTTGGCACAAGTGTATTATATCTGAGGGGGATTACTTTGAAGGGGACAACATAAATATTGAGGAATAAATGTATATTTTTTGAGAAAACCATAAAGTCACCTTATTTTTGAACACACATCGTATAAGATAGAATCTAATTTTAGGGTTTTGGCCACGTTTTCCGGCTCTTTTGGGAATATTTTTGGTGAATGATTAATCATTTTGAGTTAAAAACTTTTTTATTTGTTCAAAATTCTTCTTCAGTTGAAAATTCAACTACATATTTGGTTAAAAATTCCTGTATTTTGTTGAAAGTTCCATCATTTTCAAGCTTTTCTTGTTGACTAATCCATCTTTTTGTTTAAAAATTCATTTCTTTGGTTGAAAATTTAAATATTTCGTTGAAAATGTATTTTATTAAGATGAAATTGATTGAGTTCAATGAGAAGTTGAAAAATGTTCTGTTTCAGGTAAAAATTGAACTATTTTGTTGAAAATTCCAGTTTTCTTCTAGTTAAAAAATGACTTTTCTGACATTTTAACTATTCTATTTTTGGTTCAAAATTGATCTCTTTTAGTGTAAAATTTACCGTTTGGGTTAAAAATTCAACTATTCGGTTTAAAATTATTTTTTTATGTGCAAGATTCATTATTTTAGTTAAAAATTCATTTACTTTGGTTGAAAATTCATATTTTTTGTTTAAAAATTCAACTTTCTTATTAAAAATTCATATCCTTGTGTTAAAAACTTAACTGTTTTAAAGAAAACTCATCTTTTGGGCTTCTGAGAATTCATTTTTTACATTCTCATCGAATGTCCACGTTTTGAGATCCCCTGAATCCGAAAAACAGGTTTTTACGAATGTGTCCGTTGGCCCGTGTGTGTATGTCTGCATGTCTGTAGATTTTTAGTTTGTTAGCACGATAACTTTTGAAAGAATTGACAGATTAGATTGGCCTTTAGTATACTTTTTGAGTGTCCTAAAATAAAAGTCAAGTTCGTTAGCCAGCCATTTTGGATAAAAATTCAAAAATATTCATAGTATTCAAACAGACGAACAATTTATCCTAATGAATTTTGTCGAAAAATACACTTAAATGACCATTCTATGCCAAATAACGCGCGATATGAATAAAGCCAAGAAAAGAAAAATGTTGCTTTTTGAATGCCCAACGAGATTATCATAACTTCTTGAATTTTCTTGAAAAATCAAAAATTCAAATTTTGCGTAGTTTCTTACCACTACTTTTGTCTTTTAATTTCTTTTTCATCTCGTGTGTAGGGTTTCAAAAAATTTATCTTTTCATGTTTTTGATGCTATTTTTTATGATTTAAACTAAAAACAGAACTGTCAACAAATGATACGTGACAAATAAATTATGTTTACATTGTCATCAGAGAAGATACTAGATTTGTATAAAATTTGACCTCCCTAGTTTTTGTCAGAAGTTTCACGTTTTGAGACCCCTCTATGCGAAAAACGGGTTTTTACGAATGTTTCTATCTGTATGTCTATCTGTCTGTCGTTATATCTGTCTGTCGTTATATCTGTCTTTATGTCAGCCTGCCTGTCTGTGAGCACGATAACTTTTGAAAAAATTAATCTTTTAGATTGGCTTTTGGTACACTCTTTTAGTGTCCTAAGCTAAATACCAAGTTCGTTAGTCAGAAATTTTGGATAAACATAGTAAAAGTGAGCCCATTTTTTAGATTTTGAGTACACATTTTTTCAAGATTCAAAAATTCTGTGTACAGTTGTTCATAGTACTTGAAAAGAAAAACGTTATTTACTATGTCCCTACAAGATTATCATATTAACTTTTTTAAATTTTTTCGAATAATTCAAATTATGACAGCACGATAACTAATTAAAAATAAAAAATTGCATTTTGCGGACAAACTATGCAAGATAGGAAAAAAAATGATAAGAAACATTTTTTACATTCTCATCAAAGAAGGTATTGGACATGTGTAAAAATTAAAAACCCGCCCCCTCCCCCCCAGTTTTTGTCAAATGTCCACGTTTTGAGACCCCCTAAATCCGAAAAATAGGTTGTTACGAATGTGTATGTCTGTCGATCTCTCTGTATGTATTTATGCCTGTCTGTCTTGTCGGCACGATAACTTTTGAAAAAAAATTTTATTAGATTGGCCTCTACCCATGCAGAAATTGCCAAATGTTTGTCTTATTTCCGATTTGGGCCATATCGGTCACACAATTTTGTGGTTGTTAAATTTGGCCCCCTCTAGACCCCGTCTTAACAGATAAGCTTGCCAGTAGATGGCGCTTAATTCATTTCGGGGACTAAAGTGGGTTGACTCCAAATTGCCCAAGTTTCAATGTAAAGTGTCAAGCGTCAAAAATATTTCAATTATTATTTGTAAAAGTGACAAAATAAGTGGGAAAAAATGCCAAAAGTGAGCACAAGACGAGTGCGTAGGTATATTATACTTCAAAATATTCCTGAATTACGTGTGGAACACTATAATAAGTAAATTTATTAAGAATGTTAAGATGAAACCTAACCTCGAAATGAGGTTATTTATTTATAAGAAAAGTAGAAAAAGTAATATTTCATTTGTTGAATGTGAAAACGAATTAGATCAAAAATGACATCATAAACATTTTTATTTTCACGCATTTTAGGTGATTTGATACAATCGGAATGCAAATACAACCTTCTTATTTGTATTCGCTTTTATAAAAATAACTTAAAGAGCCACTGTGATATTATAATCCGCTTATCATGCACAAATGCTGGCTGTTATATTGCGTCTTTTGACTTTTTCCGTTTGTTCGAAAAAAAGTGTCTGACATATTCCAATTTTTTCATATCGCGATCTGTTAGATAACCTGATATTTATATTCTAAAATTTTCAGTTAAGAAGGTGATTTATTCGATTTTAATATTATTTTATTTAAGCATCCCTTTTAATTAAGAATAAGAAAAATAAATTAATATGGGCCCGATCGGGGCCAGTCATGGTTATCTCTGGGCGCAGCGCTTGGGCCCCGATCGGGCATCGGGTTTCATTTCTAGTCTGGCCCCATCTAGATAGCCTGATTTGGGCCAAATTCTGCCCGATCTTGCCCCGATCAGATCCAAATATTGGAATTTGTGCACGGGTAGTACAATCTTTAAGTGTCCTAAACTAAAGGTTAAGTTCTGTAGCCAGCCATTATGGATAAAAATTCAAAAAGGGAGCGCCTTTTGAATATTTTTGATATGATTTTTTCAAAAATCAAAAATTCTCTGTAGGGCTATTCATAGTATTTAAAAAGTCGAACAATTTATCTGATGACTTTTTTCGTAAAATTAAAAATGATGTGAGTTATAGTATTTTCGAAATTCCAAAAAACACACGAAAATGAACCTTTTAAGCCAATTAACGGACGATATGAAAAAATGGCAAGAGAAGAAATAGTGTGATTTCTAATTGCCCTAGAAGATTATCATAAAAACTTTTTGAATTATCTTGATAAATCAAAAAATAAATTTCAACAACATAAAAAGTAATGTAAAATCCAAAAGCTACATTTTTTCATGCAACATTCTCACAGTATTTCAAATAGTCTCAAATATAATAATGCATTTTCAAAAAAAAAAAATATATATATATATGTATGTATGTATATGTATATGTTACAATAAAACGCTGAATAACCAAATTTTTTAAAAAGAATGCGCATTTTTTTAAACGGGAAAAAAAATTTCATCTGTTTTAATACCAATGCAAGTTACGAATTATAATAATATACATTTATTGGAATGATATAAAATTTCAGGGAGAAACTCGAGTGGGAATCACGAGATACGTGATGAGAATGTGTTCGTTAAAGCCGAAGGAGTTTTAACAAAAGAGAATTCACAAGCACCAAATTACTGTTGTCGATACTTTCACCTTTAGTTTTAAAAAGTCTCTGCAGAAAGATCAAGCGCGTAGCGCGAGGTAAATACATTATCGAGCGCGAAGCGTGAGAACCAACAGTCGCCTAAAAGAGAACAGTACCTAAAAGAAAATAGTGACCCCCAAAATTAGCCTTTTTTTTAACCTTCCTAGCGACCTGGGGAAAAATATTAAAATATGTTACAGGTATCAAATCACTCCTCATTGAAAACCAAAATGAGCATCGCTTTTCGTTTTTTTTTTTTTAATTTCAAAAATTTACCCCAATTTAGGGGTTGAGAAGACCCCAAAAAATAAACAAGAAATACCACGAATTATAAAATCATTTTTCATTGTATTTTTTCTATAAAATAAACCTTACAAAAGAAAAATCACGTATTTTCTTGATTGATACGGTTGATGTAAAAAAAGATTGAATAATTAGTGGTATTTTCTATTTTTAAATTTTTTAGGGGCTTCTTAACTCCTAAATAGGGGACATTTTTTGAAATTTTCTAAAAACAAAAAACGATACTCACTTTGGTTTTTAAGGACGAGTAATTTGACGCCTGTAACATTTTTTAAAATTTTTCCCCATTTCACTAGCGAGGTCCAAAAAATAGGTTGAAAAGCAGCCTATTTTGGCCTCACTCCTTAGAATGATCAAGGAAAATAAAAAATTCGTCAGGGAAAAGTCAGGGAATTTCTTAATTGGGATTTTCTAGAGACCATTCTACAGTTAAAGTGGTTCATATCCTTGCTAATTCTCTAAAATTTTCTTGATGACGTTATAAATAATATTGCGCAATTGGGATCTGAAATACTCGAATACGCCACCTGGTGACAGAATCGGGAAGCCCTGAGCGTAGGTAAATTTTGACGGTAAGTATAGGCGAATATACGAGAATAATTTTTCTAAAGGTTTTACAGTGTTTTTTACAGAGAAACCGGGATAAAAATAAAAAGTGATAAATAAAAAGTTACAAATAATATAAATCAAACTTTATCAATGGAGTTTTCGCCACGAAAATCGCAGAGCAAAGTGTTTTGTTGTGTGTTTGGTTCCTCTTCTACTGCTCGAAAGCACACAGTAATACAAGAATCGGAATTTCAGTAGAAAAAGGCGGTTGTCTTTCAGATGTAACCAAAAGGACCATTCGCCAGTTGAAAGTCAACTGATGATGATAACATGACTTTAAGTAACGCGTTTGGTTGAAAGTCAACTGCTTTATGTACGTAAAATGCACTTTATAGTTTAATCTAAGACAGAAAGATTGTTGACTTTCCGTCAAAGCGTGCGTGTAAAATGAAACTTATAGGTTAATTTAAGTCAGCTGATTGTGGAAATTCATCAACTTTATGCGCTATCATTCAGTTATTAGAAACATGAAATAAATATAAAATTAAAAATTGAATAATTTAAGGAAAAAAATTTCTTTTTAACGTGAGCAATGAATAAATTCTTCATTTATGCCTCATAAATCAAGTTGTTTTATCCTCCACGTCGATGAGATTAGTAGAAGGAAAAATGAACTTAATGACACTAAACAAGGCACTTATATCCATTTCAAGCTACCAGGTACATAACGTCCATCTTCAATTCTTTTTCATATGTTTTTCCATTGCATATGTACCATTATTCTATTTATAATCATAAATCCGTTGACGAAACAATTATCATGAGCTCAGTGTTGATCGCTACTATCCAGCGCTATCGACGCCATATTGGCTACTCTCATCTGATCTCTTGGCTCCTCTTCTAAAATCACCGAAATCCGTTTAAGGGTTTGCGAATCGACGCATCGCATTTCGCACACGCCTTTCTGCCAGCACAAATTGAATTTCAGAGCACGCGAATGAAAATCATACCAAACTGAACATACCTGTCAGTTAATTATCATATTACTCGTATATCAGATACGAGACACTGCACTTAAGTTCCATTTCTGGTTGAAATTAAGTGACTTACTTAATTTAATGCAAAAATGAAATTCATCTACATTTAAAATTCATCATCTTGTATTACTGCGCAAGAAACTGTTCGGTTTTTCTGAAATGTAAATAAACTTCTATTGAATCTCGGGGGATTGGAAAATGGTGGAGAGTGTAGTAGACGTGTGCAGAATGGTCTGTGAAGTTTGATAATAAAGTAGTGAGAAAATTGCGGTGCAAGAGCAAAGTCGGTGCAAAGTGATAGAGGGAATTCCGGTGAATCACAGTGATATATAATCAGAAGTGCAGGTTTTGAGAATAAAGTGTGAAGGACATGATAAAATCAAGCATTGAGTTATTGGAGGTTAGGTTCAGTTGGAAATGAAATAAGCAGGATATGCCGAAGAGTAGTAGCGACGCCACGCGTGAAGAAGAGAAAGTAACGGACGAAAGGGAACCTGACTTAACGACAGAAAATTCGAAAACAAGCGGTAATACACAAAACGTGAAAACAGCTCCCGAGAGACGTGGAAGAGGGAGACCAAAAAAATTGACGGAACCTGAAACGAGTAACAGATCACAGAGTTTAGATACATACGTGAAGAGAGCGAGAAGGGGAAGTCAAACAGAGGAGTCTGCAGGAAAGGACAAAAATCAGCAACCGGAACCAGAAGAGAAATTGTTAAGCACACTCCAGAAAAATACCCTTTTAAAACAACGTGACAATCAAGAGCAGCGAGAGATGGAAGAGACGGAAGAGACCAGAAAAAAGACTGATCGAGAGCTCTTACTGCTAATAATGTCAGACTTGAAGGAAATAAGAGCAGAAAAGGAAAGATCGAGGGAGGAGAACCAAAAAGAATTACAAACAGTGAAGAATGAGTTGCAGCGCAAATATGAAGAATGGGAGAAGGAAAAAACAAACATCTACAAGAAAATTCAAGTTTTGGAGCTGAAAATAGAAAACGAGGAGTGGGTCTCCAAGAAAGAAGATATAGATGAAAAAATGAAGCAAATTCAAACAGATCTAAAGAAGAAAGCAGAGTCAGGACAGAAAAGAGTTCAAAATGAAAACTTTGAGGCACAACAAATGAGTGAACTGGAGAAAAAATTGGAGAAGTGGGAAAAGAGAGAAAGAAAGAATAATATTGTTGTGAGAGGACTACAGAGAGAAAACTCAGCGATAGAAAGAGCACGACTTTTTCTAGAGGAAAACATCAAAGTAGACGGACGAATCAAAGAGGCGTACGAGATTGGAAGGGAAGAAAATAACAAGGTCTTAGTGATAAAGTTGGAAACATGGGAAATGAAAAGGAAGATCTTAGAAAGAAAACCTAATCTTAAAGGAACGAGCATCTTCGTAGACGACGATCTGACGAAATCCGAAAGAGAGGTCCAAAGGAAAATAAGAGAAGTGGCTAGGAGGGAGAGAGAAAACGGAAAAGAAGTGAAGGTGGGATACAGAAAAATCAAAATCAATGACAAATGGATTCACTGGAACGAAGAAGAAGGTAAATTGACAGAAAAATATTTTTTATGAAACAGATAAAATTTCGAATATTATTGTAGAATATTGCTGGACTAAAAAAAAGTAGAGACACTTGGAAATACATTGAACAGTTTAATATAATAATATTGTTGGAGACCTGGACAGAGAAGGAACAAGAAGAGAGAATCAGAAAGAGATTGAATAATGATTTTGAATGGTTCGTGAAACCAGCTCTTAGGAAGGAAAAAAAGGAAGGGCAATGGGAGGACAGCTCATAGGTTGCAGGAAATTGAAGAACGCGAAATACAAATTTTCAGAATGGAAATACGGAGTGAAAATTAATTTCGAGATAGGTGGAGAATTAGGAGAAATTGTATCCGTTTATAACAAGGTCGGGATGAAGGAAATCAGAGAAGAAATATGGGAACTTCTGGAACAATCTACGTACCAAGGACACCCTCTTACAATTTTAGGAGATTTTAATGCGAGAATAGGTAAAGAATCAGCAGGAACAGATCCAGAAGGAGAAGAGGATTGGAAAAGACACTCGGAAGATGCAGTACTAAATAAAGAATTTGAGAAATTACTGAAAGGGTGTGAAGACTGTGGTTTGACGGTCATGAATGGAAGACTGAAGGGAGATGAAAAAGGAAAATTAACGCGCATTGGAACAAACAGTGCGTCGGTTCTGGATTACCTTATCGTAAAGGATGAAGAAGACCCAATTGATGACATGCAGGTAGATGAAAGAGAAGAATCGGATCATATGCCTCTAATTGCAACGACAAAATGGAATTTACAAGGGCAGCAGGAGGATAGTATTCTGGATGAACGCTGGAAATGGAGAGAAGATAAAAAGGAAGAGTTCAGAGAAGCAATACTAAAAAACTGAGGTGAATCGGAAGGTAAACCAAAGACAACAAAGGAAAGACTCGAAAATCTTAAGAGAATAATCTCAGAAGCAGCAGAAAAATCTGGGATGAAGAAACAAGGAAAGAAGAAGGATGAAGATTGGTTTGATAAAGAATGTAAAGAAAAAAGGAAGGAAACCAGAAGAA
>NC_046663.1:45245433-45254415 GCF_010883055.1 Belonocnema kinseyi
GTTGAATACATATATAAATATGAGTATAGAAATTAATTATAACAGAGTTTAAAATAAGGAACAATAATTATAAATTGAAAAAGATTGCGTATGTAATGGAATGTAATTCTGAGACCTCAATGGAGGTGAGAAAAGGAATAATAAAACTATTTTATTTTTAATAAACTTCTATTTAAAAAAAAATGAACAATCTTATAGTACATCTACAGCATTAATGGTAGTATGTCTCGAGAAATAAAACAGAATAAAGTAACAAATGCACGAAATTCAAACGGATTTTCAAGCTTGTTCCACTGTCAATAAAAAAGTTTGAAGAAAAAGTTATAATCATCGTCGAGTATTTATCGTTTTTATTCTTCAATTTGTCATTTCAAGTTGATATGAATTAAATTTTGCATTGAAATGTCGATAGTTAGTATTACATTTTAAATGTTTATTAGGGGAAAAAATCAAATAATTTATTATTCAGACAACAAGAGTTTTTAATTTCGAAGTTTGCAAAGAAAATGCAATAATAGAAACTGACGTTTCATTTACCACCTCTTTTCCGCAAAATAGAAGGTGTCCTGCATGTAAAATTCTTTCTCCTTCTACGAAGTTTCTACATACCGGTGTAGATTTGGTGAAATCACAAAGTTGAGCTATTGTTACTTTCATTTTTAAGTTTTGAGACTAATTTCCAATGTTTTTACATGAGTTTTTCGAGACGTCTACCTACTGTTGCCGGCCATATTGCTTTTGCCGCTAGTGGTGCCCTCAAGACTTCAGATCCCAATTGTGACAGAAATTTTTATGAAGCACTTTCAAGGTGATACTTTGATTTTTCTTGCATTTTCTACTGCATCATATAGTTATGGGAAAAAGAAGGTTAATTTCTTGCTTCCTTACATAGAATCCATTCAAATAAAAAATGTATTTCCTTATTTATGGCTCAAATGACAAATCACGAAACCTACCTTACGGATTCAAGAGCATATTTTACAGCTAAAGTGGTTCGTGACCATGCTAAGTTTTAAGAATATTCTTGACATCCAGAATATTCTTGAAATCATCCAGAATATTCTAGAATTTCAGTACGGACACGAACCGCTTTAGCTTCGTGAGACGATAATGGGTTTTTGACCTTGACCTTCCCCGACGAATAAGTATACAATGGACCCCCCGTTTAACGTCCAGACTGTAGTAACGATTTTGATCAGACTGGGCTCACAGTTTCGATTGCCCGACACACCCTCACAACCATCCCTTCCCTACCCCAGCGGGTGGATCGAAACTGTTGAGACCTTAGCGACCAAAGGGTACCGTCGCCAAGGGTATGAGCCCACGTTCGGTGTCATGGTAATAATCCTTCTGGGAGGCGATCACGTTACACCCACGTCCCACTTTTCACCGGTTTTATTTTTATTTTTAAACTTACGCCACGTGTCACCATTGAATTTTGAAACGTCACTCATTATGGAAAAAGTTGCAATAGGGATCGTCTATAAACTGGGATACCAACATTGTTTTTAAGAAAAATATACGTATATACATGTGCAGGGTGGTGATTTGTCCGGGAAATTAATCCAAAAACCGGGAATTTACTTCTGATCGCAGTAAAATTCAAGTTTTCATTTTAATCATTTTGGTCAATTTAGAAAACTGATTTCTACTTTATCAACAGTTGCAGAGTTTTCAGAATATCTTAGTTTACTCGAAATAAATCATAATTAATTATTGAATTTTCATTTTTTTTTGTTTATAAATTAAACTAGTTGTTTGAAAATTTATGAACTTTTTTAAAAATTCGCCTTTTTATAAAAAATTAATCTTCGTGGTTAAAAATGTATCTCTTTGGTATAAAATGAGGCAATTTTAGTACAACACTCATCATTTTAGTTAAAAATTCATTAGACTGGTGGAAAATTAATTCCATCAACTGAAAAATAAAATTTCCATTTTTGGTTGTAAATTGATCTTTTCTTGTTCAAAATTAAACAATTGGAATGAAAAGTCTTTTTTAAGTTAATCTTCTTGTTTAAAAATTTATTTTTTCGGCTGTCGGTGAGTGGGAACTAACTCATTATAGCCCGCTCCGCTTTTGTTTGCTCACGCCGATTGACAACCGTAGACCTCGCGCACACCGTACAGCTCCTGTTACACCCACCCACCTGCGGCGCAGCGTCAATTCTCGGAAGGGTTATAGAAGGGAGGGACCATTAAAGACTCTCAATGTATTAAAATGGAATATTGATAATTTTAGTTGAAAATTCATCCTTTAGGTTGGAAATAAAGTTACTAGTTTGAAAGTTAAACTCTTTGGTTTAAAGATAATTTTTTTTAATTTGAATGTTCATCATTTCAATTAAAAATTAATTTCTTTGGATGATAAGGAAGTTTTTTGCCGAAAATTTAAGTATTTTGTTGAAAATTTTTATCTTTTTTGGTTGAAAATTAGTTTGTTTTTTAAACTGAAAATGTAACTATTATTCCCGTTGAATATTTCATAATTTTAGATAAAAATTCATCTCTTCGGGTTCAATATTTATTTTTTGATTAAAACTTTAATTATTCCATTTTTGATCTAAAATTGGTCCTTTTTAATTGAAAATTCATTTTTTTGTCAAAAATTCAAGCATTCGAATAAACAATTAATCATTTTAGTAGAAAACTCATCACTTTTTTTAAAAATGTAACTTTTTTTAAAGTTCATACTTTTTTGAAAGTTAGTTTTTTTGGTGAAAAGTAATTTTTTTAACTAAAAATTTAAACTTTTCTAATTCGTAAATTTAGACAATTTTATTTAAATGGAGTTAGTTGAAAGTGAAAACTAAATTGAATATTTCAAAAGTACAAGCTCCTAAAATCATACAAATCTAGATTTTTATTAAATTTCAAAATTATAGTTCAACGTAATAATTGATTAGAGAAACTTTGTTAAAATCAAAAAACAAATTCACCTTTATTTTTACCATTTAAAATGGAAAATTTTTCAATTGTACACCTTTAAAATTGATTCATTCAAATATTAAATAATAAAAAAATGTATACTCCAGAAACTTAAAACTTGAACAAATCCGAACTTCATTTGAGAGTAACAAAAAATTTAGTTGCACGCTTTTCATTTTAAAGGATTTGTAATTGAACAATTTTGAATAGGGTTTACGTATTGTAGAATTTATCTTTTACTGAGATAATGTGCATGGTCAAGTCGAAAAATTGCTATATTTATTTCTGTCATATAATTATTAAAAGATATGTGGATATAATTCGTTTTTCTATTTACTCTTTGTAGTGTTAGTTGCGGTAGAGGTTAGGATTAACGATTACATCATTTTGAAGTTAAATACTTTAAATTTACATTCAATTTTGGAAAGCTATGTGTAAGATATGTTTTTATTTTAAAATACTCAAACTTAACAAGGCTCTTAATTACAAATAATATATAATAAGTCATTTAATTAAGTGACCCATCTCGTCCCAATGCCTGGCTCATCCCGCCCCGGACATGGGGTGATATGAGCCAAGCGCACTTGTTATTACAATAATTTCTCAAATTCAAGCTTTAAACGTGTACTGATTTTAGAACTATAGGTATTGAATAATTCAATTTTAAAGGTTTCGAATTGAATAATTTTCCATTTTGAACAGTGAAAATAAAGATGAATTTATTTTTTGATTTTAGAAAAAAAAATGAATCAATTTTTATGTTAAACCATAAAATCATTATCGTAATCGTATTTCAAAAGTTTTACGTATTAAATTATCCAATTTTAAACGCTGTTTTTTAGAATAGATACATGTTAAATTCCTTTTCATTCCATTCGAAATATTGTCCTCTGCAAAAGGTTTACCTGTCCGAAATATTTTGAATTAGAATGTTTTCAATTCAGAATTATTTTATACATTTTTTTTAAATTGCAAACGCTTTGAATTCAAAATTATCAAGAACAAATGATGGTCTAGTTTTTTTAGACTGTTGTGGAAACTTTGGAAAGTTAGAAAGATTTTGAATTTTAACATTATTAGGTGAGTAAAAAAATTAATTTATAAAATGATCCTTATCGTTGTTTGTATAGTTGAAAGCACGTCTGTCATTTTTCACTGATCTCTTCACCGGTGCATCTCACCACTTGTCGACTGGCTTTGACGCACAACACGTTTAAACAACCTTGAGCAAAAATTGTTATTTACAAGAGACGTTATCACTCGAACTCACCAGAAATTGCATCGTAATAGAGTATATTGTGAATATTTTTTTAAAGTCAGGAATTTTTTCGAGAGCATGGTAATTTTTTATTTTATTTTTATTTAAAATTAAATAACAGTATTTTTTTTAATTTGTAAAAGTAGCTTTATATTACTGGATTTACCTATTTTTTGGTGGAAATTAATTTTTTTAACTGAAAATTTAAGTATTATGTTTTCGGTTCAAAATTCAGTTTTTTTTTAAGGCGTCATTTTTAGTTGAAAATTGACCTTATTTCTTAAAAAATCTACTCCTTTTTTTATTCAAAATTAAATCTTTATCTTTTGGTTGAATTATCAGCAATTATATTTTTGGTTCAGAATTCACTTTTTGGATGAAAGTTCAACTACATACTTGGTTGAAATTAAAACTCTGTTGTTAAAAATTAATTTTTTTGATTGAGTTCAAAATTAATCTGTTTGGCTGAACATTCATTTTTTTAACTGGAAATTTAACTATTTAATTTTTGGTTGAAAATTCATGTATTTGGTTAAACATTTAACTTGTTTGGTAGAAAATTAATCTTGTTGGTTGAAAATTTAACTTTTGTTGGTGAAAATTAATTTTTTTTAATTTAATGTTTTAACTGAAAATTTAAGTTCCATTTTCAGTTGAAAATTGATCTTTTTTACTTCAAAATTTTATGTTTAATGATATTTTTGAGTTGAAGGTTCATGTATTATGTTAAAAATTAAATTTTTTGGTACATATAGTCGTGGTGAAAAATTCATCTTTCTGGTTGAAAGTCCCACTAATAGTCCAGTTAACGCATAATTATTAAAATTGAAAATTAATCTTCTATTATATAACTATTCTAGTAGAAGACTCGTAATTTTAGTTTAACTTAATCACTTTGGTTGAAAATTTTTTTTTCTTTTGGGTAAAAATTACATATTTAACTGAAAAATTAACTATTCCATTTTTTTGTTAAACATCTATCTTTTTTAGTTTAGAATTCAAGTATTTGGTCGAAATTTTAACTTTTTGGTCAAAAATTCCTCTATCTTGTTGAAAAGTTTCAAAGTATTGAATAGATACTTTATGAAGTAATAACTAAAAAAAAGAAACACTAAAACATTTAAACAACCGAAGAAATATAGTTTCTTAAAATTAGATTTATATCAATGTCATTTTTACCATTAATTTTTTCACTGCTGATGTAATAAAACAAAACATGAGGAAGTAGTAAAGTTCTAGCTATATTTTTGAATTCAAGAATATAATTCAATTCAGTAGCAGTAAAAATTGTTTTTTCGTAAACTACGTGAATCAAAAAAAAAACATTACACATTTTTTCATTTCTGACGAAGCGCATTAATTTTTTTTCTGTCAGCTATTTATAAACCAAGGTAACTTAACATTTAAAAATTCATTTTCTTCCACGATTTTATAAGTGCTGCATAATTCCCGTGTTATACGTTTTCTTTCGAGCTTCCAACAGTCGTATTGCTTTAAAGTTCAATCATCAATTACAAGTGATCCAATTGTCAATTATTCAATTTGATAATATTCCTTTTATGATCCTGTTCAATTTGGGACTTTTATATTTTACATTGTTCAGTTTAGGCACGCATTTTTTTCAATTAAAAATGCATGTTTAACAGTTTAAATATTTAGCAATTATATGATTTCCTTTGGAAATTAATAAAAATATTTGCCCTCTTTTTACATTTTTTATAGATATTTGTAAAGTACCTCTGGATTTACAACTAACTACGTTGCTGCAGGATCTAGAAAATGTGGAAACGTCATCAAATTAAAAAATATCTGGAATTTTATTTGTTATTTTTGTTTAAGTTTATAACAATATATTTCAGTATTTTAGTGCCGAATAAAAATTTCAAATTCAAATCTCTTAGCAATCATTTTCGTGACCTCCGGGATTTTTCAATTAGAACAAGAAAAAATTAAAAATAATTTAATTTACAGTTTTTAATGCAAAAGGGGCTTCCAGTTAGAAACTATTCGATTGAAAATTCCAAATTGAAATCGATTGAAATCCATATTGAAATATAAATATACAAATATATGGAATTAGAAATTATTCAGTTTTAAGGATTTATAATCTAAAGATATATAATTTGGAACATTTTTTTGAATAGTTCATTTTTGAATATTTATAAATAAAAATTCTTCAATTTTAACGATTTGTAATTTAAAATTCTGAAGATTTAAAATTGAAAAGTCCAACATTTTAAAGACTTGTACATAAAAATTCCTTAATTTTGAACATCAAAAGTAATATTTTCAATTTTAAATCTTCTAAATTAAAGAAATATTGGATGTAAATTATAGAAGTTACAGAATGGAAACCTCTTCAATTTTAAAGATTTGCAATTTTGAAGAATTACAATTAAATATTCTTAAATTTTGAAAATATAGAATAGCAAACCATTCCTTATTCAGGATTTATATTTCAAAGTTATGTAATTTCGAACATTTTTTTTTCTCGTTGGAATAGTTCAATTTAAAATTCTTCGATTTCGAATTTTTGTAAAGATTTCAAGAAAATGATGCAATTTTAAATTATTTTTTGGATTGTGTTAACTGTACGTATTTATGAAAAAATGAAATCATTTACTTGAAATTTCATTTGACTGTGATTTGAAAAACGTGTCATTTTTAGCGGTTTTTAGATTTTGCATATCACGAATAAAGTTGTTGTACATATATTTAAAAACAAAATTTAATATATACTCGGGTAACACAATCCCAAACACTATTTTTTTCTTTCTTTTGAGAATGTTCTACCTGGAGCACAAATTTTGTTTTTTAATTTTTAATTTCATATTATTATTCACTGCAAAAAACTGTGTTAAAAATTTATAATAATTTTTTGGTCCATAGGCAAATTGATTTTAATTTTGCAAAATTTAAATATCCAAAACCATACATAAAACAGAAATTATTATCTGATCGATTTACAATTTGGAGGGCTTATTACTGTTGGCCAAATACAACTTTTACCCACTATTAAAATACGGTACTAAAAAAAGAACGGGGTTTTGACCCACTCTACTACTTTAAAAGATTATTGATTTTAGTTTCGATTATAAATTCTGGAAAATCTACATTTGGCTCTCCAAGGCTTTTCAAGATAAAAATGTCTATTTTGAAATGAGATAAAGAATCCTTATCCTTTATTATTTTAATGACCTGAAAAGTTATTTTCGATGAATATGAAATAATTCTCGTTAGAGTGGAATTAAGAATTAAATCAATATCTACAATTGAAAGAAAAAATTCTGCCCCGTCGCGTCGATGTGTCTTTGGTAAATTGTTAGGCATTTAGCCAGATACGCAGGACTAACAGGGGCCAGGCCAAGATGTCAATTGTTTATTGTCAACGAATGGCGCTTTGACTTTGGCAGCTGATTCCATTCGTAAGAAGTCTCATTCTATGAATATCTCGAGCGAATATTGTTAAGTTTAACCCGCGATCAAAATGACCTCGCTCGAACTTTGATTTCTCTGATACCTCTGATGCGCCAACATTGTATCACAGATTTTTTATTTTTTATTTTATACTAGACTGTCATATGCATAATCACAAATTACTGAAACACATTTTACGCTTTATATTAAGAAAGCTGATCATCATTTACCTTAATTTAATCGAAGTAATTATTGGTAACGGATAAACTTTGGAATTTACTTTTTTTACTTCTGTAGATATTAATTTAAAATCAAGATGTTACCCTATTAGTACAAAAATGGCCGCTACCATGCTCACTACCAATACAGGTTAGCAGTTATAATTTTATATTATATAATATTATATTATATTATATATTATAATATAATATAGTATTATATTTTAAAACAGCTAAACTTTATTGTAACATTTTAATTTAAAGTAAATGTGTACAGAAGTTAAAAAAAGCAAATTCTTAAGTTTATCTATCACCAATAATTATTTCGATTTATGCGTTTTTTAATTTAGGTAAATTATGATTGACTTTCTTAATATACAGCGTAAAATATATTTCAGTAATTTTTCTACCCGCATATAATAGTCTTGCAAAAAACAAAGAATCATACGAGTGCGCATAACCTTTTAAACTAATCCCGGAAAAAATAAAACATATGTGCATATAATTGTGAAAATTGAATTCAGATATTCATTTCAAAATTACAAAGATTTTTTTTTAAATTATTAAATATGAAACAGGTTTTTTAAATATAAATAAACTATCACTATAATTATTCAGTTGCATACTGTAAAGGAAATAATCCATTTATATTATTTGATTGATAAAAATCTAAATTTAATATTAATGTAACTGAATATTGATAAAAATAAAAATCATTGAACAAGCATTTTTATTAAGGCATTGAAATAATTTTTACTATATATATTGATTTATATATTTTTGATTTATACTTTAATTCCTGGAAATTTGAATTATTAATAAAGCTATACAATTTTAACTGTTTCTCGTAAATGTAAAATTTAATAGAAAAATAACAGTTTATAAAAACGATAGATAATTAGGTAAAACATATGTAACTTATAATTTTGAAAATTCAATTCACATACTCATTTAAAAATATAACAAATATTTTTTTTTAATATATTGGAGTATAGGTACGAGGGTAGTTCAATAAGTCCTTAGAATGACCAACAGATGGCGCGCGAATCGCTCCAAATAATCTGTTTTCAGTCAGCACCACTCGCGACTAGATATATGGTGCAGTCACAGTCCACATCTTCTGAGTTTACGTGTTTTTATAACCAATTGAAAAAAAAAATT
>NC_046663.1:45254515-45267585 GCF_010883055.1 Belonocnema kinseyi
TGACTTTTTCTTATTTCCAAACTTGAAAAAATGGCTCGGTGGACAGAGATTTCCAGACAACGAAGACGTCATTGCCTCTGTAAGTGCTTATTTTGAGGACTTATTGAACTACCCTCGTATCTTAAATATGAATAAAACTTTATTATGCAACATTATTTTGATAAAAACGTTTTAATAATTTAGTTATGTAATGTATTAATGGGGTAAATTGTAATTTAAAAAAAAATTACATTTACTGGTACTTGCATCGCCATGTTAATTGTAAACCAGCGCATCAAAATACATCGCATAAATTAAAAAAAAAAATAATAAAATACATTGTACGTATATTAAGGAAGTGCCAACTTACACATTAATTAAATTTAGAAAAATGACTGAAATACATTTTGCGTCGTACATTAAGAAAATTAATTAAATACATTTTACCTCGCATTTTACATGTTGAGCAGAATGATAATTCAGTCAAGAATATATTATTTCATTTTACTTCATTATTGCGTATCTTACGGATTATGCCGGAAAAGTGTCCCAATGACTGATAAGAGGACGTGCATAAATTACGTAAACTTTTTTCTTTCTAAATTAAGAAAGTGTTTCAACTTTCAACCAAGTAGTTGAATTAAAAAAAAAGACTCTCAATAAAAAGGACCAACGAAGGATTTCCAACAAAATAGTTAAATCCTCAACCGAAACAAATGCATTTTTAATCAATGAAGAAAAAAAATTCATCCAAACTCTTGAATTTTCAAACCAAGTAGATGAATTTTCTACAAAAAGTCGAATTTTCAACACAGGTGATTAATTTTTGATCAACAAAGGTAAATTATCAACAAAATACGTAAATTTGTAACTAAATAATTTCAAGTATGGGTGTGTCGTTAGTACAAATTATATTGTTTTATTTCTTGCTTTATATTTTTTATTCTTTTCTAAATTTTTTTAACTACATAGTTAAGTTTTTATATTAAAATAATTAATTTCAAATCAAAAAGGGAGTAGTAACATTTTATTTGAAGAGAATTAATTTTCAATAAAAAGAAAAGCGAATTTTCTACCAAAAAATTTAATTTTGTACCAAATAATTGAATATTCTACCAAATTGTTTAATTTTCAAGTCAAAAAGATTATTTTCTACAAATCAGTTGAATTTTCGACTCGAGAATATGAATTTTCAACAATGCAATTAAGTATTTAGATAAAAAATTATTTTTAGCAAAATGCACGAATTTTCAACTAAAATTATAAATCTTCAACAAAAAAAATAACTGTGGAGAAAGTAGTTCCATTTTCACCCAAGAAGATGAATTGTTAATTTTTCAAATAATTTCAAATTAATAAATTTACAATTAAATGCTTTTAATCACTTTTAGATCCAATTTAAATATTATTTTAGTCTAGAGTATTATATTTTTAAACCATTCAATTAAAACATTTTAATTTAAAAATACCAATTGTTTAATATTTAGCAATATTTTACTGGTTTTTATTTTAATTTTGAATAGAAAACTATCGCAACTGAAAAAAACGAATTTTTAACAAAATACATGGATTTTCAATTAAAAATGATCAATTTTCAAGCAAAATGGAATACTAAAATTTTCAATTAAAAAAATTAATTTTAAACGAAAATCAAAAACATACTTGCTACATAGCATTTGAATTTTTAACCCGAAAATATGAATATTAAACTAAAAAAGTTATTTTTCAACCAAATAGTTGAGTTTTCTATCAAAATAGTTGACTGAGTTAGCGACTCAAAAATTCCGAAATATAAAAATTCCCAAACAGTTTATAATATTCCTGAATTGAAGTATTCCCGAGCAATAAAATTCGCAAAAGTTTATAATAATATACCGAAATTAAACAATTAAACAAATGTTTTAAATAAATATTTATTTATTTATTACAAATAAAATAATGAAATATTTTCACTAATGTAATTTTTTTAAATGTCTATTGGGGACAATTGAAAAATCCCGAATAATAAAATTTCAAAAGGAAAAATTGGATGTTTAATGTATTATTTAAATTATTGTTTGAATTGGAAATAGGAAAAATTTAAAAAAATTATTTTTCAATGCAAAATTTTAAATTCTATAATATTATAAAGTGTCGAATATTTCATTACTCGGAAATTTTCCAATTCGGGATTTTTATATTTGGACAAATGCAGTGTCGGGAATTTTATTATTCGGGATATTTCACACATCCCACAAAAACAATCAATTAATTTTAAGTTTCAACAAATTAAAGTTCTAGTAGGTTAGGATTACTTTGTCCGTCTTTGAGAATTCACTTTAGAAAAATTTGTATAAAGTTTGCAGGATATTTTGTTCTTTATAACATGTGAATTTTGCCCCATTTCTAGAAATTTGGTAAATATTTTACTATTGTAACCGTCTTTTTGACAAGTAATCGACCGTGGAAATTTAAAATGTCATCTGCTTGCCTGCGGCTTATAGGCCCTATATCATTGATGCGTCATGTTCGTAATATAAGCTAAAAATAAAATTTATAAGAAGACCAAGATCACATAAAAGTTACGTCACAGAAATAAGTCTCATTGACAAAAATCTGCAGTCAAAAAGTAGAATGAAAAATAACTTCAAGTATAAATAAATAATTAAAATTTTTATTCCAAATATATTTTATTTCGAGAACTTTAAAATTTTAATTTTCCAAACAATTCTACATTTTAGCGGCATTTGAATTGCAAATTTGGATATTTTCATACTTTGAACAGGGTGTCCAGCGAACTTGAAAACCTGTAATTATTTTTAAATTTTGATGAATTTTGAAGACCTGGAAATGTTGAATTTTTCATGAAAACCTTGAATTTCATTTTTCTAATAAACCGTTGATTTTATTGAAATACAAATAGTAATTTAACTTTCTGTCTTTCAGTATTTTTTTAAATTTTATTTAGTATTTTCGTATTAAAAATGCGTTAGAGAATGTTAAAGCATACATTTTTTGTTTTATTAAACTTACAAAATATAATAATTATTAGTTGAAAATGTCAATATTAATTAATTTTCAGGATTAGAATTTTCGAGGATTTGACGGCTCCACTTTTGAGCATACACTAGATTTTTCAATATTTCAAATGATTTCATAAATTCAAATATATTTCAAAGGTTTCCTATAGTTTGAAAGGACTGCACAACGATTTTAAAAATATTAAAAATATTTAAAAAGATTTAGGAAAATTTCACAAGTAATCTATATTTCGAAGCCTTCAAAAAATTTCACAAAGGTTTCAAAGACTTCACAAGAATTTAAAAGATTTCACAGTGGTGTGTGCGTCAGATTTTAAAATTTTCAAACGATATCAAAAAGATTTGAATGGGCTCCAAAGGATATTTGAAGACTTCAAAGATTTCACAAAGGCTTTGTACTTTAGATTTAAAAGATTTCAAATATTTCTGGAGATTAAACAAAGATTTTAAGGATTTTAAAGATTTCACAAAGAATTCAATAAGATCAGAAGGTCACAAAAATTCAGAAGGTTTCACAAGGACGTTGTACATCATGTTTTTTTTCACAAAAGATCAAAATATTTTGCAACGACGTTATACATTCAATTTTGATGATTCTAAAGATTTTAGAATATTTTCCAAAGTTTTCAAGGATTTCAAAGATTTCAAAAAATGTAGAAAGATTTCAAGGATTTAAAATATTTCACAAAGATTTCACAAAGATTCAAAAGATTTCACTAAGGCACTGTAGTTGAAAAATTCCAAGATTTTTGAAGATTTCCCAAAGATTTCAGGGATTTTAAAGATTTCAGAAGGATATCGCAAATATTTCAAAGACCTCAGTTTAAATGATTTTAATTTAATTTTAATTTAATTTTAATTTAATTTAACTTTTATTTAATTTTAATTAATCCTTTTTAATGATTTTTATTATTATTAATATTATTATTATTCTATAGAGACTTTGTATATCAGGTTTTAAAGATTCCAAAAATGTTAAAGATAACAAAAATTCACAAAATTTTTTAAGATTTCAAACATCTCACTAATATTTGAAAGGTTTTACAAAGATTGAGTTTTAAAAAAGTTTTAAAGATTCCAAAAATTTTTGAAGATATTCAAAAATTTCACAAAGATTCAGTAGATTTCACAATGGCGTGGTACATCAGATTTTAAAGATTCCAAATACTTTTAAACTTTTCAACCTATTTTACAAAGATTTCTAAAAGATTCAAAAGATTTTACAAAGGCGTTATGGGTCCAATTTAAAAGGTTCCAAAGATTTTAAACGATTTCAAAATGTTTCAAAAGATTGCAAGGAATTTAAATATTTCACAAAGATTTCATCAAGGCGCTGTACATCAGATTTCAAATATTCCGAAGCGTTTTGAAGGTTTCCCAAAGATTTCAAGGATTTTAAAGATTTCAAATGATTTCAGAAGGATATCACAAAGATTGCAAAGACCTCACACAGATTTTAATGATTTCACAAAAGCCTTATACATCAGGTTTAAAATATTCCAAAGATGTTTTAAGATTTCAAAATGTTTCACAAGGATTTCATGGATTTTTATAATTTTAAAAATTTCACAAATAATTGAAACAGATATCAAAGATCTTACTAAGATTTTAAAGGTTGTACACAGGTTTTAAAGATTCCAAAGGTTTTTCAAGATATTCAGAAATTTCACAAATGTTTGAAGGATTTTAAAGATTCCAAAGATTTTCCAGATTTAAAAAAATATAATAAAGGTTTCAAACGATCTCAAAAGATTTCACAAAGATTTCATGGCTTCTTAAAGATTTCAAACGGTTTCACTAAGACTTCAAAATTAGTTATCCATCATTTATTAGTGATTTGCCAATTTTAGTTTGAAGTTCAACGTCATCAGTTAGAGTCAAGTGTCAATTTAAAAAACTTTATCGAATTCCAAAATAAACTTTAAAGTAGCTTCAAAAAAATTCATAATTTCTTCATAATTTTTATTACTGAAATATAGAATAAAGTGCAACATTATAAAAGTTATAGGCCAACAACAAATTTTATTTTAAATAGTTAATAAACCTTGCTTGCTTGTTTAAAATAACATCCCACCAATTTGTAACGCATTTTTAATTCGAGTATAAAGAAAAAATAAAGCGAAAGTAAAATGATATATTTTCCACGAATAACGTTTAAATTCCATTCAACAAAAACATGACGACTCAATTATTAATTGCATTTCTGGTTGTAAGCAGTTTGCTCGAGTATATTTTCCTTGATAAAAATGAAAATTTTCCGAGTTTCCTATATTTTTATTTAGAAATTTTATACAAATCGTCGGAACGATCCTCGAATACAGAAATGTTGATAAAAAAAAGTTGGATCTTCGTATATCTGTATATATATTTATGTTTTCACTCGATTTTGCGACCCACGCTATACTCATTTATTTTTGTCTTAATTCTGGTTTGTTACTATTTGTTACTGAGAGGAAACCAGTAAAAGTTGAGTCATATACCGACTATAATGTAGCAGGAAAAACGATTCTTCTACGATTCATTTTTGTATTTTGTTAATAAAAAACAACAATAATTCATGAAGTTATATAAAAACTGATCAGAGAAGAATGATTTTTTTGTCATCTGTTCTCAGATGTATGTAATTTGTGTTGTTTTTCTTTGTGATTGATGGAAGAGAGAAAATTATGTTAGCTACTGGAAAAGAAAAAACTAGAAAATGAGATTACATTTATTTTTTGAATGTGAATTTCCCAAATTTTTAGAACAAATGTCTATTATCTAATTACTTATAATATCACAAATTTCATATGGCATGATACTATTTAATTACATTTTTTAATATCAAGTTCAATTGTTAACTTTTCCAATTATGAAATCATTCAGTTTACAATGCCTGATTATAAAATCTTTCAGTTCATAAAATTTCTATTTTAGGTCTTCATTTCTAATCGTACATTTTCAATTGAATATTTAACTGTTTCAACTTGGAAACGTTAATAGTTAAAAGGATTTAAACTTTCGATTGAAACAGTTTAAACTACATATTTTTAATTTTCAAATAATTTTAAATTAATGGATTAACAATTAAACGCTTATATTTAATTTCAATTTCTGTATAAATATTGTTGTAGTCTGAAGTATTCCATTCTTAACCCATTCTGTTTAATATTTTTTAATTACATATTAAAAAAACAAATTTTTCATACCTATCAATGTTTTACAGCAAATTTAGAATGATAAATCAAATATACAAAAACAAACAATTTAAAACTGAATTTTTTGGAATAGAAAGCCTTGAATTGTTAAAATTTCAGAGTGCTAACTTAAAATTTTGTACGTTGCAATTTTAATTGTTGCATTAAAATGCTTTTAAATTATGGAAAGCGTAGAATTTTGATGCATAAATAACAATTGAATAATTCATAATTTGAAACGTCTTAAAATAAAAATAATCCAACCTAAAAGAATTTATGTGTGGAAAAACGTTTAAATTCCACAATTCAAATTTTAAAAAAAGGGGATGAAATTTTGGCACTTAATTTTTTCGAATTTGAATATGAATTTTCTTGTCTTTTACATCTTTATTGAGTTGAAGGCGGTACAATTTTTAATGTTTAATACTTTTATTGTGTTTGAAACGGGGAAATTTTATTTTTTATTTTTGTGGAATTGGCAGAGGTGAATTTTATTTTTTTAAGATTATTATTGCGTTGAAATGGAGAAATTTTTGGTTTTCAATATTATATGAATGAAATGAAAATTAATTTTTTATTCTCAACATTTTCAATGTGTTGGAAGGGCGAAATTTGTTATTTTCCATTTTTTTTTAATGGGAAGGGATCCATTTTTCTCTTTAATCAGTCTTATTGAGTTTAAGGGAAAAATTGTTAATTGTAAGTTTTTTCGGAATTGGAACAGGAAATTTTTTATTTTTAACGTTCATATTGAAATGAAGACCACCAAATTTTTAATTTTTATTATTGTTATTGAGTTTGAAGCTAGGGAATTTTATTTTTGTGGAATTGGCAGAGGGAGATTTTATATTTTGGTTTTCAATATTTTCTGAATTAGAAGATACCCTTTTTTAAAAATATTTATTGTGTTAGAAGAAATTAAATTATTTATTTTTTCTAAATTGAAAGAATCAATGTTTTTTTAACGTTTTTTCTTTTCAACATTTTAATTGATTTGATAGGCAGAAAATTGTGGGTTGCTTTTTTCTGAATTATAAGAGGCCCGTTTTTAAAAAGTTTATTGAGTTTTGTTTAAGTTTTCGATTAAGTTAGGATAGAGGAAATTTGATTATTTTTAATATTATTATATAATTCCAAGGGACGAAATTTTGGTTAGTTTTTCTGAATTAGAAGATGCAATTTTTTATTTTTAATTAAGTTGCAGGGGAACTTTTTATTATCTTTTTTTTCTAAATTGGAAGAGGTTAATTTGTTGTTTTCAAGGTTTTTATTGAATTGGAATAAAGAAAATTTTGGTTTTAGTTTTTACTGAATTGGAATAGGAATATTTTTTATTCTTAAGATTTTTATTTAGTAGGAAGATAGGAAATTGTGGTTTTCAAGTATTTCTAAATTGGAGGAGACACTTCTTTTGCTTTGAACATTTCTATTGAGTTGGAAGGGAGGAAAATTTGGTTATAGTTTTTTTTTAATTGGCAGAAAATTTTTTTATTTTTAACATTTTTATTAATATGATTTCAAAAGGAGGATTAGTTTTTATTCAGAGTTGCGAAAATGATAGTATGGATGGAAGCTTCCATTCCAAAAAAAAAATTCTGAATTAAAAATGGTTTAAGCAACCATTTTAAAAGTTTAAAATTGCAAAGAGTTCTATCTTAAATGGTCTAATTTGCAGTTCAATTTTGATTACTTCAAGTGGAGAAAATTTTAGTTTTAGAGTTCGAATCTTTTAATTTCAACTACCCTGGAAATTTATTAAAAACCGAGAAATTACCTAGACTTTTTTCCCTAAATTAAAACGTCCATTTTGGTTACTTTTTTATGAATTAGAAGAGGTATTTTGTTCTTTTTATCATTTCTATTGATTTGGAGCGGGAAATTTGTTTATTGATAAGATTTTATTAATAAGTGTTACTTGTCAAATTAAATTTATATAACGAAATTTTACATTTTTTAAAATACAATTTTTGTTTTTAGCAATCCGCGAGCCTCGAGGAATTTGGCAGAGAAGCAACGTCGAGATAACCTGAATTCAAATATTTCGACGATGGCATCTCTGTTGCCAATGGTCGCAGGAAATTCCCGAAAAACGGATAAAATCTCCATCCTGAGATTAGCAGGCGCTTATCTCAGGCACACATACAGTGAGTTATTATTTTATTTCTTATTAAACAACGCAATAATATTCACTGGCAATCGTTTTCATTCACACTATTTTATTTTAAAAGGAATCGGGTAATTTAAAAAAAAAATTAATTTAATAAGTTCGAATTTATAATTTTATAATTAAAAGTTAAACTTATTTTTTAAATAAAAGTATTTACTTAGTGCTATTTTTATTACTAGATGCGTTTAGATTGTAAAATTAGAAATGCATTTTTTTTTAACAAGAGAAAAAAAACAGGAAATCTGTAATGAAAATAAAAATAAAATATTTTACCCGTATTTTTTGTATATAAAAGTTGAAGCATGCTCTATTTGGATAAATGCAATTTCGCAATTATCGCGATAATGCTAAAAAAACGATTATTTGCGCTAATTGTGTACTTTCAAGGAAACAGACGATGAATTTAATAACAAGGTTATACGTTCCCACTGATGTTTAAGTGCCGAATCTTGATATAATATATTTTTAGAATTTATTTGCCATCTTAATTTATTAAATTAAAAAGTTGGAATTATTTGATTTTGAATTTTTATCACAAAGCAAATATAAGAAAACTAATAATGAATTTCTAAAAGCACTAATATATTATTTACTGCTGCTACTTAATGTCGTCAGTATATTGTCAACTTGCAAAGGGATATTAAATATTTTAAAGATTTTTATGTTATCTTTTCTTATTCTTAACATTTTTGTTGAGTTAGAACTGAGGAAATTTTTATATTCCGTTTAAATAATTATATCAGTGAATACTTTAATATGAAATTTTAACTAACAATGTTAACTAAATATGAGGTATATTAAACAAAAATTTCCCTCTGGGCAAATTTTTTAACAAATGTCTATATTAAGAATATCAACGTTGTGTTTCATTTTATATATTTTTTTTTGCAAAATGATTAATCAGAATTTTCATTTTGTTTAACATTTCAAAATTAAAATATGACCTAAGCAGTTTTTCCTTTTATATACATTTTTTTAAATTTTCCTTAACTCACATTCATTTATATTTTATCGACTTAATTCTACAAAGCAAATTGAAAAATATTTTAGAGAATATATATCTGCAGTTTTATTTCTATAAAAAAACAAACTTTTTTCAGCTCTTGGTACAGGGAAAGCTGGATTTCTTCCTTCAAAATTCAACGGCTTGAACCTGGAACAATTTATTATTGACGTAAGCAAATTGATGATTAATAATTAAAATTGGAAGATTCATTTTTTTTAATTTGTATCTTAGTTATTTTATCAATCAAATCAATTAAAATAATTCTGTCATTTATTTTATAGAACATGTGCGAGAACGGTGGCTTTTTTCTCGTAGTTACTACCACAGGGAAGATTGTTTATATTGGTCAACACGTAGAACAACTACTCGGTCATGCTCAGGTAAATATTTTTGGATTTTAATTCTCTGAATGAAAAAATAGTTGTAGAATTCTAATTTTTTCAGTTTTGATGAATACTAACATTTCGATTTTAAATTCAACATGAAACGCTTAAGATTTCGACTAGAAATATACTGCATTTACAACCAAACAGATGAATTAAAAAAATTAGTTTTTCATCAAAAGAGATGAATTTTCAACAAAAGAGTTTATTTTTTAACGAAATAAATTCAATTATCAATAAAGTATCTGAAATTTTAACCAAAAAATATGATTTTTCAACCAAATAGTTATTTTTTCCATCAAATTTTCGTATTTTCAAACAAACAAAAAATAACAGTTGCATTTTCGACCATGTAAGACGAATTTCCAATCCAAAAATGATCAATGTTCAGTAAAATATTTAAATTTCCAACAAAGTAATTAAATTTTTTCAAAATATTTCGAATTTTTACCAAAATATTTCAAGTGTCAACAAGATAGATAAATTTTAAACTAAATAATTAAATTTTCAAATAAAATAATGAGTCTTCAACAGCGAAAAACAAATTATTAACAAATAAGTTTAAAATTTTTAATTCTCTAGAAAACATTCAATTCTTTAACCCAAAAATATGAATCTTAAACCAAAAAGTTCATTTTCAACAAAATAATTGAATTTTTCAACAAAATAATGGAATTTCCAACTAAATTTAAAAATTTTTATTTGAACTTTAATTTTAAATAAATAACAGTTAAATTCAACTAAAAGCGATGGATTTGCAAGAAAATAATTCAACTTTAAATAAACAAAATTAATTTTTAACCAAACAGTTACAATTTTATTTTTTTTTCATTTATTTCTATCAAAAAAGGTGAATTTAAAAAAACGAAAAGACTGATTTTCAACAAAAGAGTTTAATTTCCACCAGTAATGGGTTTTCAGTCAAGGGAGAATGAAAATTGCAACTAAATTGTCGAATTCGCCAACTAGAAAGGCAAATTCTTAAGAAAACACTTTAATTTTCAATCCAAAAATATGAACTGTCAGCAAAAAATAGAATAGTTGAATTTGCAGTTGGAAAAATTGATTTTCTGCATGAACAACATACATTTTCAACAAAGTAGTTAATTTTTCAATGAAGAAAATTAATTTCCTATTAAAAGACGAATTTACAAGATAATACGTAAATTTTCAACCAAATTGTTGAATTTTTTAAGTAAAAAAGGTCAATTTTTAAGAAATAATGAAATGGTTAAATTTTCAATTTAAAACAAATTATTAATTTTCAACCAAAAAAGAACGATTTTTCAACAAATAGTTAAATTCTCAACTAAAAAATATGAATTATCAATAAAAAAAATTAATAGTTGCATAATCAGTTTAACAAATTAATTTTCAACGAAATCAAAAACTAATATTTAATAAATGTGTTCAATTGTCGACCAATGAAATAAATTTTTAACAAATTGAATTTACAACCAAAATTGTTGGATTTTTAACTTAAAACAATTGATTTTCAGCCAAAAATAGATTAGTTAAATTTTTAGTTTAAAAAAATTAATTTTAAAACAACTAAAATGTTTAAAAAATAGTTAACTTTTCAACTAAAAATATGGAACTTCAACTAATGAAATGAATTTTTAACAAATTAGTTTAACTTTTAACCAAGCAGTTATATTTTCAATCAAAAAGAGTAATTACCGACCAAATGAGATGATTTTTCAACAAAGAAATAAATTTTCAACCATTCTTTAACCATTTACTCATAGAAAATACTGTTATAAAAGTCGAATATTGAAGTTATGAGCCCATAAAGGACGCAAAATATGGAAAAGACATTTGAAAATCATCCTGAAATATTATTAATTTATCCTAATTTTCTTTTTAATTCTCTTGAATTTTATTAATTCACTTGGTTTTTTTTTAATTCACTTGAAATATTTTAATGTATTTTTTTCAATTCCTTGGAAGTTTAAGAGCTTTACAAAAATGCAAAGGAGTTTAAAGGATTTTAAATAATTTAGGTTATTTAAAAAAATTACAAAGAATTTTTTTATCGATTTCAGTAATTTTATGGGATTTAAAATACCTCGAAACTTTCAAAATATATCAAAGGATTCGAAATATTTTAGGAAATTTTCAAAGATTCCCAGAAATTTGTTGTTTATTTCAGTAGTTTCAAGGTTTTCAAAGACTGAAATATTGAAGGGTATTTTAAAATATTTCATGGCATGTTCAAGAGATTTAAATAATTTCAAGCGATTTTCAAGGATTTTAATCATTTTAAGGGATTTTATTATTTTACTGGATTTCATAAAATTTTTCAAAAGACAATCACGGATTTTTTAGGGTTTTGAAGATTTGAAGAGATTTTCAAATATTTTTTGCAATTCATTTAGAATTTGCCCTGAATGCTTCGTAATTAATCCTGAATTCTTTCAAATTCTTCTAAATTCACTCAATTCGACGCAGTTAAATTAAATTATTCATATTTAAAAATTTTTTTCAATTCACTTGATTGCTTTTTAAATTTTGCTTAAATTTTTTTAAAGAATTTCTTCTCATTTCTATTAAATTTTTCTAAATTCACTAAAAATTGATTGTTATCAATCAAATTTTTTTTATTTTTAAAATTGATCCAATTCATTTGAAGTCTTTTGAATATAATTTGAATTTTTTGAAGTTCGGGAAATCACCAGGAATTTTCTGAGACCGGGAAAAACCGGAAAATGAGAGTGAATTTATTTATTGACCGGGAATTTCACGAATTTTAAGAAGAAAATTATGCACAAATTTGATTTTAACAGTTTTGTAAATAATTCAAGTATAAAAAAAGAACAATACTCGATTTGACAAAAAGGTTCTAAATCCGTTTAAAATTTGATAATTTCCAGATTGTATCTGTTTGAATTCGAAAGTCTTAATACGAATTGAAATTAATATAATATCATTTATTCCGATAATTTTATTTCTAAATAACAAATTTAACGATTCGTTAATAAAATATGTTTAATTCCAAGTTTTAGGTCTTCCTTTATATTATTTTTTATATTAAATTGAATAAATAAATTTATTAATATATTATTTTTATTAGTTTTCTTAGTCATTGCAAATTTCACTGTCCATTTAAGACGAGTAAATTGAATACAAATATATGTAAAAGTAAACAATTTGAAACTGAATTGTATTACATACGAGGGTAGTTCAATAAGTCCTTAGAATGACCAACATATGGCGCGCGAATCGCTCCAAATCATGTGCTTTCAGTCAGCACCACTCCCGACTAGATATATGGTGCAGTCACAGTCCACATCTTCTGAGTTTACGTGTTTTTATAACCAATTGAAAAAAAAATTGTTC
>NC_046663.1:45267685-45310195 GCF_010883055.1 Belonocnema kinseyi
GTATAGAGCTCCAAGGTGATTATGTTGAAAAATAAAAAAAAATTTACCCAAAAAAAATTGTTTTTATACTTCATTCTAAGGACTTATTGAACTACCCTCGTAGAAAGCTTTAAATCTGTAGAATTTCGAAGAGCTTTTTAACTTTTAACGATACGATTTGACTTGTTCTGTTTAAAAAATGTTTAATTTCTAAGTGAAAATGTTAAATTTTGACGTATAAATAACAATTAAACACTTATTATTTGTAGAAAAAATTTGAGTAATTTCAAGAGGTATGTAGAAGTTTTTAAAAGATTCAAAATTAATTAAAAACTTGAAATGTCTTCAAGTAATTGAAAAGAAGTGTGTTGACATTTTTGTTAAGAACTTCTAAATACATTTTAAAATTAACCGAATTTTTCCTACAACTTTTGGAAAATCCTGCAGATTGAAAAAATCCTTAAAATCTTCCAGGTTCTGTTTTGATTATTTTGGAAATTTCTTTAAATCTTTTTAAATTTTCTGTTACAACAAATTTTCAAAATGAAAAATCTTTTTCAATTTTCCTAGGAATTTTAAGAAATTTTTTTTCTTTTTAAGCCATTCACAATTCTTAAAAAGTTTTAAAATTTTTTGTTTGAAATCTGCAAAAATCTGCATTTTGTTTTAAATTCGGTTGTGGGTATTTGCACCAAAATTTCGGTGCGAAAACCCCAATTTTTTCGGGTCACAATCTGTTTATAAATGATTTAAAGTCATTTCAAGTTCTAAATTTAATTTTTATATTTTTTAAAATTCTAAATTTCTCTTAAAATTACTCTAATTTTTTCTACAAATAATAAGTGTTCCTTTTGTTATTTATAAATTCCAATTTTAAGGATTTTTTTTAATTGGCAGGATATTTTAAAAGTTTAGGAAAAATTCAATTAAATTTCAAACTATTTAAATTGAAAATAATTTAACTTCTAATTTTAAAAAATTGATAAGTTAAAAAAAAAGATTTTTTATTGTTTAATTTATCTAGCTTAAAATTACTTAAAAATATAATTTTGAAAATTTGTAAAGTTCATTGCGTGATTTTTTAATTTAGAGTATTGAAAGAGTGTTGAAAAAGTGAAAATTTAATTTGTTGTTTATTGTTTATCCTTTAAATGGAAAAATGTTTAGAATAGAGTTCGATTTTTTCAATTTCATTGACCGTGAATTTTTTTCTTCGATTAAAACGACTACCTTGAGGAAATCACCCTAATTTTTTTTTAAATTCTTCCGAATTCTCTTGAATTTTTTTAATATACTTGAATCCTTTTAAACTCACCCAGTTATATCCCTTGAATTTTTCTAAGCTTATTTCAACTTCACTGGATTCAATTAAGTTTTTTCATATTTTCAAAATATTTTAAATTAATTTTATTTTATTTTATTCACCTTGAATTTTGACTAATTTCATCGAATCTTTTCTTCTGTGTTAAATTCCTCTAAACTCATTCCAGTTATACGGAAATCAATGGAATTTTTTTTATTTTCTAACTTTTTCCCCAAGGAATTTGAATTATTTTGAATGCAACTTGAATTGTTGTGAAATCCTGTTTATGTTACCCTTTGAGCCCGAAAGTCCCTATATTTTATAATCATATGGAATGTGAGGCCTGTTGTGATAAAATAAGGAAAAAATTACAAACAGTCATACTCATGAACTGGGCCAGGACGACATTTTATTAAACACATACAGTACAGAGACATTAAATATGATGTCACGTATAATTATTTTCATTATTTTCATCAGACAATGAGTCATACGAGTAGTCACAGTACGCGACAAAAGTTTTAACTTTAAAAAAGACATCAGTTTCATAAGGACTGATAGACATAATTAATATGCATTCTTTTAGTTTGTAAATTAACGCACGAATTATTGTATTTTTTTATGATAATCGATTCTGTAATTTTTCGTTCATAGATAGTCGATTCTTTTTCTAAATTTTGATGTTTTTAAAATGTTAATCAAAATTATGATGGAAAGACCAAGCATGTTGGGATAGGCCTCTATTATTATTACTGGTTCTGTCATTCATTTTGTGTTCAGCTATTCTCGTTTTTTATTCTTCAGCTAGTTTCACCTGTGTAAATCTTTGAAAATTTACATTTTATGAGGTAAACGATTGACTCTAGATCGTTTTTGTTTATATACAAATTCTTTAGTCTATTATTATTTTTGACAAATACGTTAATATTAAATTTCTTGAGAGAATTTATAATTCTTTCTGACAAATCTCATGTGTAAGGAATTTTGAAACTCTTATCATTTTTATTTACTTAATATTATCTTTTCAAGATTAAACATCACTAAGTTGTATGCTTCTGTCAATTAAATTTTTGATTTATAGTGTGGTTTACCTCAATCTTATTAGTCAATTGAACCGACTCATCAATGCTATTGAACACATCGACAAATTTCTGGGTTTTTTTAGTATGAATTGTAACAAACGCATCACCTACATAGTGTTTCTAAAACTTTGTGAACTCTTTGTGAAACCTTTCTGAAAGCTTTGTAGGATCTTTTTAAAATCTTTGGAATCATTGCGAAATATTTAAAATCTTTGTGAAATCTTCTAAATATTTGGGAAATCATTAAAATGTTTGTGAAGTATTTTATATTCATCTAAAATCGCTATTGAATCTTTTAAATCAGTTTAAAATATTTTGGAAATAATAAAAATTATTTGAGTAATCATTGAAATCATTTTAAAATCGTTGAAATCTATTTGAAATTGTTGCAGAATCTTTGGGAACTCTTAATACAAATTTTTGTGCAATCTTTTAAATCTATGAAAAATCTTTGTGAAGTATTTTTTTAATCTATGTAAAATGATTCTGCAATATTCGAAATATTTCTATAATGTTTAAAATCTTTGGATATTTTTGAATTTTGGAAAATTTCGAAATATTTGATAATATTTTTGAAATATTGAAATCTTTTACATCTATTCGAAATCCTTGCGAAATATTTTTAATATTTGTGAAATCTTTAAGAAACCATTAAAATCATTGTGCAGTCTTTGAAATTTATCAGAAATATTTATGGAATCTTTAAAATCTTTGGAAAGTCATTGAAATCTTTTTGAAATCGTTAAGAAATCATTAAACTCTTCGCAAAATATTAAAAATATTTGATAATATTTGCGAAGTTATTAAAAAATCTTTGAAATATTTAGGAAATCTTTATGCAATCATTAAAATCCTTGTAAATCTCTATAAGTATTTGTAATATTACTGAAATCTTTGGGAAATCATTCAAATCTATCTGAAATCCTTGGAAATTTTGCGAAATATTTTATTATATTTGTGAAATAATTGAAATCTTTGTGAAATCTTGAAGAAAACATTCAACTCTTTGCAAAATATTTAAAACATTTGATAATATTTGTGAAATTATTGAAATCTCTGTGAAATCTTTGGAAAATCTTTATGCAATCATTAAAATCCTTGTAAATTTCTATAAGTATTTGTAATATAATTGAAATATTTGGGAAATCATTCAAATCTATCTGAGATTTTTGGAAATTTTACGAAATATTTGATTATGTGTGTGAAATGATGGAAATATTTGTGAAATCTTTAAGAAATATTGAAACTCTTCGCAAAATATATAAAATATTTGATAATATTTGCGAAATTATCGAAATTTTTTTGAAATTTTTAAAAAATCTTTGTGGAGTCATAAAAATCCTTGTAAATCTTTATAATTATTTGTAATATTATGGAAATATTTGGGAAATCATTAAAATCTATCTGAAATCTTTGGAAATTTTGCGAAATATTTGATTATATATGTGAAATTATGGAAATCTTAGTGAAATCTTTAAGAAATTATGAAACTTCGCAAAATATTAAAAATATTTGATAATATTTCTAAAACTATCGAAATCTTCGTGAAATCTTTAAGAAATCTTTGTGGAATCATTAAAATCCTTGTAAATCTTTATAAATATTTGTAATATTATTGAAATCTTTGGGAAATCAATCAAATCTATCGGAAATCTTTGGAAATTTGGCGAAATATTCGATTATATTTGTGAAATTATTTATATCTTTGTGAAATCTTTAAGAAATGATTGAAATTTTTCGAAAATATGAAAAATATTTGGTAATATTTGTGAAATTACTAAAATCTTTGTGAAATCTTGAAGAAATCATTAAACTCTTCGAAAAATATTTAAAATATTCGGAAAATCATTATAATCCTTGTAAATCTCTATAAGTATTTGTAATATTATTGAAATCTTTGGGAAATAATTAAAATCTATCTAAAAACTTTGGTAAATCATTACAATTATTGTGTAATTTTGTGAAATCTTTCTCAGAGCTTCGAAATTCTTTGCGACACATTTCAAATATTTGTTGACATTTTTAAAATTATTAAGATATTTGGGAAATCATTGAAATCTTTGTAAAATCTGGAAATTTTCGAATTTTGGAAACTTTAAAAATATTTGATAATATTTTTAAAATTATTGAAATCTTTGTGAAATCTTTGGGAAATCATTGAAATCTTTGTTCAATATTTAAAATTTTCGTGTAATAATGGAAGACTTTGTGAACTCTTTGTGAAACCTTTCTGAAAGCTTTGTAAAATCTTTTTATAATCTTTGGAATCGTTGCGAAATATCTGAGATCTTTCTGAAATCTTCGAAATCTTTGGGGAATCATTCAAATGTTTGTGAAGTATTTTAGATTCATCTAAAATAGTTATTAAAGCTTTTAAATGTTTGTGGAATAATACAACAATTTTGAGTATTCAATGAAATTATTGTAAAAGCTTTGAAATCTATTTAAAATTATTGCGGAATCTTTGGGAACTCGTAATTCAAATTTTTGTACAATCTTTTAAATCTATGGAAAATCTTTGTAAAGTATTTTTTTAATTTATCTAAAATGATTGTGCAATATTCGAAAACAAATCTTTAAAATCTTTGGATATTTTTGAAAATTTCGAAATATTTGATAATATTTTTTAAATTATTGAAGTCTTTGGGAAGTCATTAAAATCTGTGTGTAATCTTTAAAATGTTCGTGAAATATTGAAAGACTTCGTGAAATCTTTATGAAAGCTTTTAAAATCTTTGCTATATATTAAAAATATTTGGTGATATTTGTAAATTTATTTAAATCTTTGGGAAATCATTGAAATCTTTATGAAACCTTTCCGAAATCTTTCTGAAATCTTTGGAATCTTTGCAAAATATTTAAAATCGTTGTGAAATCTTGGAAATCTTTGGAAAATCTTTGTGAAGTATTTTAGATACATCCAAAATTTGGCTAAAGCTATTAAATCTTTGTGAAATATTTTGGAAATCATTCAAACCTTTCTAAAATCTTTGAAAATTAACAGAATTTTTGGTGAAAGAATTAATATCATTCGAATCCTTGTGAAATATTTGAAAATCCTTGCGAAATATTTAAGATATTTTTTGAATATTTAGTAATATTTATGAAATTATTGAAATCTTTATGAATTTTTTGAAAATCATTAAAGTATTTAGGAAATATTTTTAATCTATCCGGCATCTTTTAAATCTATCGAAAATCTTTGCTAAATATTTGAAATCTTTGCGAACTATTTTTGGGTTATCATTGAAATCATTGTAAAATCTCTTTAAAATTTTTGCGAAATCTTGGGGAAATAATTAAAAATTTTGAGTAATGATTTAAATAATTGTAAAATCTTTGAAATCTATTTCAAATTTTTGCGGAATATTTGTGAAATAATTATCTAAATGGTTAAACCTCCAAGCCAAAAGAGGAATTTTCTCTACAAAAATAAAATTTTCAATGAAAAAATATGACTTTTCAGCGAAAAATAATTTTCCATGAAACTGATGCGTTTTTACCCAACAAAAATTAAATGTCAAACCAAGAAAATGATTTTTTGACCAAAAAAGGAGAATCTTCAACTAAAAAATTACCAATGTTTAAAAAATTATAAAGACATTTACGGTCAAAAAGTTAATCTTGAACGAAAAAAAGGCTTTTCCACTAAAAAGTTAAATTTTCAAACAGACATAAGTCTTCATTCAACAAAAAAAAATGCTTAACAATGTAGTGTAACTTGTACCCGACTAGTTGAATTATCAATTACAAAATATTAATTTGCAAGAAAATAGTTGAACGTTTAATCAAAGAGATGAACTTTTAATTAAAAATATAAATCGTCAACTGCAAAATTATTCCGCTTTTATATAAAAGAAATTAAATTTCTACTAAAACAGACGAATTTTTTAATGAAAAAGATGAATTTCCAAAAAATAGTCGAATATTCTCAACAAAAAAAAGATTTCAGTTAACTTTTCACGTTCAAGATATGGATCTTTAAACAAGATAAGTTTCTAGGAAAAAATGGAATTTTCAATCCAAAAAGACGAATTTTTTAAACTAAAAAATATAAATTTTTAACAATATTTTGTAAGTCTCTATCATATATTTGCATTTTCACCCAAAAAATATATAATTCCTCATAAAGCAAATGAAATTTTTATTTATTTTAAATAAACAAATTTTCAAAGAATAGTTGAATTTTCATCCAGAAAAGATCACAGTTGACTTTTCTAGATGAAAGTATTAATTTTCTAGCAAAAAATAAATGTATACGAAGTAAATTGACTTTGCAATCCAAAATACGCATTTTTAAACCAAAAAGGATGAATTTATAACAAAATAGTTAAATTCTCCACCAAATAGTTGAATTTTTATCCAAAAATGAAATTTCTCTTGAAACAGATACATTTTTTATTAAAATGTTTTTTTTTAACATTTGAATTTTCATCCAGAAAAGATTTTAGTTCTCTTTTCAGCACCAAAATATTACATTTGAAAAAAAAGTAAATTTTCTTTCAAATAGTTCAATTTTCAACAAAACAACTCAATTTTCCACCAAAAAGTATGATTTAAAAAAAATTGATGAAAAAAATGAAATTTTAACCCTCAAGCGGTACACTGGTGCGAATTCGCACTCGAAGTTTTTTCATTTTGTTGTCATTTACACAAACACAACTGCAGCGGATTATCCCCACATACATTAAATATGTATGTTAAATATGTTTGATATATGCTAGTTGTTTATTATATGTTCAATATATTAAATCATTAATATTAACGTTGCAAACAAACCGATGCGCACCAGTGTGCCGTTTAAGTATGCTGAGTAGGAGTTTACCGTTTGAGGGTTAAATAAAAAAACAAATTTTCCGAAAAAATATTTTTCATCAAAAAAAGATTTTAGTTGACTTATCAGTAGAATCTGCAACTAGAAACTAGAAACAATCGCACCAAAATGTCTCGCGCCCCCCCCCCCCTTGAGCTCTTACGTAATTTTTAATTTAAGTAGAAAACGTGAACGCGCAATTATTTTTCTTTGTTTAATATGCCAACCAATGTTTTTTTAATTTCATATTATCTATTATCTAAAATAATAGAAAAGGTATGCGACGACAATGTTTTGGGTAATTTATTTTAGAAAAATGATATCTTAAATTCAGAATTAATATATAATACTTTTGTGCAATAAATAAACAAATTATTGGATTTTTGTTGAAAAATAACAACTCTAGACGAAAAACACTTACATAATATTACAAAAAATGGTTTAATTATTATATTATTATGGAAAAGATCGACTTTTACTAGAAAAGTTTTAGGACACTATTTCACATTTTTTTATCTTTGAAGTGAGTCCGAGGCCTGCAATATTAATCTCCATTTTAAATTCGTTTTCTGAACTTTATTAAGTGCATAAGCTCTAGCTATAGTCGACCCTCTAGCATTCAATCGGTAATAAAATTGATCATTGATATAGAATTTATTATGCCACCTGGTAACAATCTCATTATTTCAATTTTCTTCTATTGTAGGATCTAAAGTGATTGAACATCTTTTAATTAAAGCGATTTGGACTCAGTAACACTTGTTATAGAATCGGAATAAGTTATTAAAATAAAAATATTTTTCTGAAAAAAGATCTCCTTTCGCTCCGCTGGGAATCGAACCGCAGGTCTTTAAATTGCCGGTCGGGTGCGCTTACCATTAAGCTACTTCTGTGTTATCATAGGGTTATAGGAAATGGTAGAAATTGATCAGTTAAGATCTCTTTCACCGACTGTGAAAATGGAAAATCAACACTGTCGATCTAAGTTAACTCCTCAAATAACAGAAACTCTTAACATCTTTCATACTAGATGGAGCTATGAATTAACTTTTGATATTAAATAAATTTTCTTGAAAAAGAAATACATCGATTTTAAAGCTTTCTATGTATCAGGACTTCGGGAGTCAATAATAATATCGATCAAATTACATGCAAATTCAACGAGTCGGAGCTCCCATGGCAACCCTCTTTGCTCTGATAATGTCGGCTTTCATAATTCGATGAAATTATATTCTCGATATTTCGCTCCATTGATCTCATAATACATTGCTGCTCGAAAATAAGTCTTCGAAATAACTCGAGACTCTCATCTTTTACTTTTTTAAGCCGAGATTTAAAAATTCGGGCAGTTTAAATTTATAATTCCTGACTTACTTAAAATGTATTGCTTTTTAATTAAAGTAGAAAACGTGAACATGCAGTTGGAAACTGTTGGAAAATGAAGAAAGTTGAAAGTTAAATTTACAATAGTCAGAAACTAAATTTACAATTTTCTTTTATGTTTAATGGTAAATGATTCAATTTTTTCGATGAAAAATACTACCATAATCGAAAAATGTTAGAAGATTCTAAATATTACTCAAATTAGTAGAATGTGTAATGATTTTAGTATAAAAATGTCAATTTTCGATTTAAAAAAACGCCAAAGTAACTTAAAATTGTTAAAAAATTATGAATCCTTTTGAAATTTAATGATTTTTTAATACAAATATAAGTTTTTAACGAAAAATACTACTCTGTATTTTTTATCTTAAAATCGAATGATTTTTTGACTAATATATATATATATTTATATATACTGTTTTATATTATATACATTATATTTAATAATTTATTATGTATTAAATATACATCAATTATTTGAATGATTACCTGGTCGACACTTACTAAACATCAGCTAATAATCATTGAATTTAATTATATTGATTTTTCTTGAAAAATGTCGATTTCCAGTTAAACACACAAAAATAACCTAAAGTTGTTAAAAACAGCAATAATTTTTTGAAATTTAATATTTTTTTAAATACCAACATTAAATTTTTCAAAAATTGTAAATCCTCTTTCAAATATTTATTGAAAACCGCTAGCTTAATCTAGAATTGTACAAAACATGTCATCTTTTTTTGATATCTAATCATTTTTGTACTAAAAATACCGTTTTTGGTGGAAAACCCCATCATAGTATGAAATTGTTGATATAAGCCAAAATTGTTCAGAGATTCTAGATTTTGTTCTAATTACATATAATAATTTTTCTTTAAAAATACCAATGTACGTAAAACACTGAAAAATAGCCTACATTTGTTCAAAAATTGCAAATATTCTTTAAAATATGATAATTTTATATGTAAAATACTAATAATTTCAGAAAAATCTAACGTACCATTGTTTGTAAATCTTCAAAATCTAATGATTTTTTTTAAGAGCTTCATTTAAATATTCTAATTATTTAATTTGTAATATTTTTAATACATATATATCATAAAAATATATTTTTTAGATGTCAATTCAAAATTTCAACAAAAAAGTTCATCTTCAACTAAATATAGTTGAGTTTTCAAACAGAAAAGGTTTTTAAGTCCATAATAATAAAAATATATGCAAATTATAATGTGAAGTAAAAACTTTTAATATAAAATAAAAATTTTGAATTATTTTTTTATTTTGTTTGTTTATTTGCTTTAAAGTTATGTAAATATAATTTTCATAGATTTCTAGAGAAAATTCAAAAAGATTCCTGAAGATTTCAGATATGTCGAAAAAGTACCTAGAAAATTTCTAACATTAGTTTTTTATTTTACAGGTTTTTACAACTAGTCAGGAAAATTTTTTTGTAGTTTCAAAGATATTTAAGACTTTTTGATGCTCGGAAAAGATCTAAGAATATTTTATGCATTTTCAGAAAACTTTCAAAGTTAGATTCTTAGATTAGAATTTTGGCAATTTTGAAAGTCTTTTGTAATATGTTATAATCTTTTTAAATATTCCAAGGAATCTTAAGAAAATTTTCGTATTATCTTAAAACCTTTCTTTCATAATCGTTGAACAAATTTAAAATTTAATTTCGAAATCTTAAAAAATCTGCATTTTGTTTCAAATGTTTTGAGATTTTTTAGAGAACGTTGAGAAAGTTCTGAAAAATTATAAAAATTGCCCTCAAATATCTCAGATACTTTTTGCTAATTTGGATTATGTTTTTGGTTGAGAATTCATTTATTTGGCAGAGCACTTAACTATTAGGTTGAGAACATTAAAAATAAAAAATTTCGTTGAAAATGTATCTATTATATTAAAAGTTATTCTTGTTTTGGTAGAAAATTAATCTTTTTGGTTAAACGTTCACTTCTTTGGTTGGAAATGTTTTTTTTATTGAAAATAATTTTTTGAACTAAAAATTCAACCGCGATTTTTTGTAGACAATTGATTTTTTCATAGACATTTAATCCTTTTGATTGAAAAATCATAATTTTGGTGGAAAATTTAACTATTTATTAAAAAATTTAACTGTTTTGTTACAAAATCCTTTTTTTTTAAGAACTTTTTCGACTGGAAATTCAATTATTTTTATAAAAATGCATGCTTTTATATTGTAAATTCAACGGTGTTTCCGAAAATGAGCTTTTTAACTTGAAAAATCAAAATTTTGAACGAATTTTTTTGCTTTATTGACTGAAAAATCGTTCTTGGTTGCAGATTCAAATCTTTTGTTGAAAATTCCTCTTTTTGGTTTGAAAATTAGTCTGATTTGGTTGAGGCTTCAAATAATTGGTTAAAAACTTGTATTATCTATTTTAATTGCACTGTTTTTGATTAAAAATTAAAATATTTTTTGGTGGGAATATCAATTAATGCACTTTTCGTTGATAATTAATTTGTTTTTTATCGAAGATTCATCACTTTGATTTAAACACACCTATTTTTATAGAAGGATTTTTCCAAACATTTAATGCTGTTTTCAAACTTAAATTATTTTCATTTAATTAGTTTCAAATTTAAGTTCATTAAAATGCGAACTGTTTCATGTTTGACTCTTCATAAATTTAACATTGATATGCTTACAAATGTTTATTTCGACGATTTTAAATTTCGATCTCTTCCTATTTTCGTACTTTTATAACTTATTTTTAATATCGCCTTCGAACTCCTAATTATTTAAATTTTCAGTCAGAGTGTTTTAAGGCATAATTTTGGATCAGAAAATATTTTAATATGATTATTGTGCATATTTTTTATGATGTATTATGTGATGAAATTGACTAGTTAAATTATTCACTTGCGGTTAATCCCCAATGTATGTTTTTCCTTCTTGATAATAATCAGCTTAACCTAGTGACCTAGTGGCTACGAAATATATAGATGCACGACTCACTGCATCGTCGAGACGAAGTATTCTTTCTATTTTTTAAAGGCTCAGATATCTGAATTTTTAATAAAATTCACTTCGATTTTGTTTATCGTTTAATTTAATTTACATTAAATGCAGTTAATCATATCCAAAGCTTTTTGTTTTTGAAGTATTATTTGTCCTGTTATATTTGTGGATCAGATTCAGGAATCAATTATTTCAGTTTTATAAATAGCGAGTCATAAATTTAACCATGGAATTTTGATCAAAAAGTTTTTCTTTATGTAAAATAAAATTATTTTTTACAAATAGACGAGTTTGCAATAAATTAGTCGACTCTTCAACCAAAAAAGATTTTTTATCACACAAGAAACTAATTTTCTGCAAAAAAATCAAACAAATTTTCAACAAGATACATACATTTTTAACTAAATAATTGAATTTTTAATAAAAAACGATATATTTTCAACAAAATAGTTCATTTTCAACCAAACAGTTAAAGTTTCAACCAAATATGTAGTGGAATTTTAAAGAAAAAATTAATTTTCTACAAAGAAATTGCATTTCCAACCAACAGAGATTAAATTTTTCCGCGAAAAGGGATGAATTTGACAAATAAAATGATGAATTTTCATCTAAGAAAGTTTTTTCAAACAATAAAAAACCAACTAATTTAATTTTCTCAACAGACTATTTTTTAACCCTAGAGTTAGCATTTTTAACTAAAAATGATTAAGTTTCTACAAAATTACGTGATTTTTCAACAAAATAATACATTTTAAACCTAATATTTAAATTTTCAACCAAGAAATTAATTTCTCTCTATAAAAAAAAACATAATTTAAACATGATACGTAAATTTTCTACCACATAGTTAAATTTTCCACCAAACTTATAATATTTCAAGCCAAAAAAAACGAATTTTCTACAAACAGTTGCATTTTTGACGCAGAATATGATTTTTCAAAAAAAGCTAATTTCAAACCAAATAATTGAATTTGCAACCAAAATAGATTAATTTTCTACAAAAATCTGCATTTTTAACGAATTTTCAGTCAAGAAAAAAAGGAATTAAATAGTTGAATTTTTAAATTAAAAATACGAATTTCCAACAAAAGGATTCAATTGTGAAGAAAGAATTTTATTTTTAACTAAATACTTATATTTTCTACCAATCTGTTAAAATTTTAAACCAAAAAGATGAATTTTCTAAAAAATAGTTGAACTTTTTAACTAGATTATGATTTTTCAACCAAAAAAATATTACATTTTTCTACGAAAAGAGATGAATTTTAAACCAAGAATATAAATTTTCAACTAAGAAAGATTTTTTATTCAAGAAAAAAACATGCAATTGAATTTTTATCTAACAAAAAAAAAAATTAATTTTTTACATAAAAGGTAATAGTTAATATTTCAGCCAAAACAGATTTTAATTTTGATTCAATAACAATTTTTATGTAATCGAAAAAGGCGAATTTTGTAACAAAATAGATGAACCTTCAACGAAAACAGACTTATTTTTAACCCAAAAGTGGCATTTCTGTCTAAGAAAGATTAGATTTCTACCTAATGCGATCATTTTTCAACAAATTACATAAATTTTCTACCAACAAATTAATTTTCCACAAAATAAAACAACAAAATTTCAACAAAATATGTAAATTTTTAACCAAATATTAGAATTTTGAACTAAAAACGATAAAATGTTTAAAAAATAGTTTATTTACATCCAAATAGTTAATTTTTCAACCAAATAGTTGAATTTTCTACCAAACTAGTAAAAGTGTAAACCGAAAAGTAGAATTTTTTACAAAACAGTTGATTTTTTAACTGGAATATGACTTTTTAACAAAAAATTAATTTTGAACAAAATAATTGTAGTTGCAACTAAAATAGGTTCATTTTCTACAAAAATTTTCATTTCGAACAAATAAAGATTACATTTTTGTGAAATGAGATGAATTTTCAGCTAAGTAAGATTTTTTTAAGTAAGAGAAAAGTCATACAAAATTTTAATTTTTTAAACCATAAAGACAAATTTCCACTAAAAGAGTTGAATTTTCAACAAAAAAGTTCATTTTCAACTAAATATTTGAATTTTTCTTCGAAACTGTTGACAAAAAATGTGAATTTTCTGCGAAAAATTAATCTGACAAATGCTGGAATTGTCCTCAAATTTTTTTTCCCAGGATTTGAGTAAACCCTCTGGGAAATTCAATAAAAGCATTTTCTGTTACAAAATTCTATTAATTGTTCCACACTTAAGTTTTAAATCGTTTCAATTTAAATAATTTCACAATATAATTTTTAGTGCGCCGCCTCCTTTTAAATTGGACAATTTTTAATACATTATTTTTCAATGCTCCCTAATTTTGAAAGCTTTGCAAATAAATGTACCCAAACTATAAGACGTCTAATTTGAAATTGCTTTTTAATTCAAGAACTCTACTCCAGGCTGCTATTTCTGATTGTACGTATTTATTAAATTTGAAACATCGTCTCAAAATTAGCAATATTTTTCTCGACGCAGAAAATTTCGGAATAAACAGTCATGTCTCGTATTTATTTATTCCTTTTTGCGATTTTTTGTCCTACCATGCCCGCCTAATAAGACGCACGAGTCCTGGTTTTTTGAATACGTGGAGATAGGAATCATAAATCGAGGGGTGGTTTACCACTATTTTAAGTCTACAATCAGGGCTTATTGTCGCCATATAAGGGGACCACCTGCTATGAAAATGAAACTCATTTCCAATGTGCTGCAGCACGCGTGGCGATTTTCGTTCCTGAACATTTCTTATTTTCAACTTTATCCTTCTATATTACAAATTTTTTTTTTGCTACTCAGACTTAATTTAGATTAGTCTATTTATAAAGAAAATATCCTTTCATGGAGACAAAATCAGAAATTCACCTCTAATAGATTTTTTGAACTTTCATATTGCGATTGAAACAAATGCAGGGTTATTTAAACATTTTAATTAATCTTATATTTAAAAAGTTCTCTTTTTTAGCTGAAAATTCAACTTTTAGGTTCGAAATTCTTAAATTTTATTAAAAATTAGTCTTTTAATTATTTTTTTTTTATTTGAAGCTTCATCTTTTTCAGTTGAAAATTCAACTTTTTGATTGTGAATTCTTGAACTTGGTTAACAATTCATTTCCTTCGGTAGAAAATTAATCTTTCTTGTGTCAAAATTCATCTTTCTTAGTGGAAACTTTAACTTTTTACTTGAAAAATCTTTGAATTTTATTAAAAATTCGTATTTTTTTGTAGTAAATTAAAAAAATTTAACAACTGGTGTTTAAAGACGAACTACTTTCTTAAAAATTAAAAAAATCTCTTGCCTTGAAATTCAACTTTTTAGTTAAAAATTCTTGGATTTTATTGGAAATTCGTATTTTTTTGTAGAAAATTAATCTTTTTGTTAAAAAATTCATGTTTTTGGTTAAAAATGTAACAACTTATTTTTAAAGTTGAATCACTTTCTTAAAAATAAAAAATAAATCAATTATTCCTACTTCCTTAAAATTTCAACTGTTTGGTTGAGAATTTTTTTAATTTGATTGAAAATTCGTCTTTTTTTGGTCGTAAATTAAAAAATTTAACAACTGGATTTTAAATTTGAACTATTTTATTAAAAATTCCACTTTTTGCTTGAGAATTCTTGGATTTTAATGAAAATTCGTCTTTTTTGGTAGTAAATTAATCTTTTTATTTGAAAATTAGTATTTTTTAGTTGAAAATTGAACTTTTTGGTTGTGAATTCTTGAACTTTGTTAAAAATTCATTTTCTTCGGTAGAAAATTAATCTTTTTTGTTTCAAAATTCATCCTTTTTAGTTGAAACTTTAACTTTTTACTTCAAAACTCTTAAATTTTATTAAAAATTTGTCTTTTTTTTTAGTCAATTAACAAAATTTAATAACTGGGTTTTAAAGTCGAACTACTTTCGTACAAATTTAAAAAAAATTTCTGCCCTTAAAATTAAACTTTTTAGTTGAGAAATCTGCAATTTTATTGGAAATTCGTATTTTTTGGTAGAAAATTAATCTTTTTCGCTATAAATTTAACAGCTCATTTTTAAAGTTTAACCACTTTATTAAAAATGAAAAATAAAAAAATTTTTCCCAATTCATTAAAAATTCAACTTTTTGGTTGAGAATTTTTTAATTTGATTGAAAATTCGTCTTTTTGGTAGTAAATTAAAAATGTAACAACTGGATTTTTAATTTGAAGTACTTTATTAAAAATTCCAGTTTTTGGTTGAGAATTCTTGAATTTGATTGAAAATTCGTCTTTTTTGGTAGTAAGTTAATCTTTTTGTTTAAAAATTATTCTTTTTGGTAGGATTTTTAACGACTAGGTTTTAAAGTTTAACTACTTTCTTAAAAATCCTTTTTTTAGTTGATGATTCAAAATTTTAGTTAAAAATTCATCTCTTTGCTTGGAAATTGAACTGTTTTGTTAAAAATTTCTTTTTTTGTTTTGGTTCAAAAATTACTTTGGTAATTGAAAATTTACCTACTCTATTTTTGCTCGAAAATTGTTATTTTTTAATAAAAATTCAACTTTTTGTAAAGATTGAACTATTTTCTGAAAAATAAGTTGTTTTTTTTGGTTGAAAATTAATCCAGTTTAGTTGAAAATTCAACATTTGGGATTATAGTTCTTGTATTTTGTTGCAAATTCGTATATTTTTAAATATAAAATTCAACTATTCCAATTTAAGATTCATCATTTTAGTTGAAAATCCATTATTTGATTAAAAATTATTTTTTAAAGAAAATTATCTTTTTCTTTTGCTAGTTAATCTTCTTCTTTAAAAATTACTCTTTTCGGTTAAGAATTCAAGTAGTACTGTTGAATATTGATAATTTTAGTCGAAAATTCATCCTTTACCTTGGAAATTAATTTGTCTGGTTTAAGATTCATCATTTCAATAAAAAATTAATTTCTTTGGTTGAAATATCAGCTATTTGATTGAAACCTTTTTCTTCTTTGGATGTTTTTCGGTTGCAAATTATTATTTTTTTACCTGAAAATGTAATTATTATTCCAGTTGAATATTCCATAATTTTATATAAAAATGCATCGCATTGGTTAATTAATTGGTAATTAATTTTTTTGACTAGGCCTTTAATTATTCAATTTTAGGCTGAAAAATTATTATTTTTAGTTAAAAATTCATATTTTTGGTAGAAATTAATCTTCTTGGTTGAAAATTCATCTTTCTGGTTTAAAATTTAACTATTCCAGTTAAGATTTACAATTTGTGTTGAAAATTCATCACTTTATTTGAAAATGCAACTATTTTTATAAAGTCAGGTCTTTTTTTGTATAAATTTAGTTTTTTGGTAGAAAGTAAATTTTTATAAGTGATGATTTAAGTTATTCTAATGGAATATTCCGTAGTTTTAGTTGGGATTTTTTCTTTTCGCTTGAGCATTCGTTTTATTTTGGATTTGAAACTTAATTATTTAAGTTTTGATTGACAATTTATCTTTTTCAGTACAAATTATTTTTGTTGTTGAAAATTCAACTATGCCAGTTGAAAAATCATCATTTAAGTTGAATAATTTTTAGTGGAAAATTTAAGTATCTATTTGTTTCAAAATTAATTAATTTTGAAATTTTTTGCTTTTTTGTGTTAAAGGATGCTTAGAATGAACGCCACGAATTAAAAAAAAAATTTACGTTTAACAGCAAGTACTAGTATGTTACTGTTAGTTGATTGGTAAAATTTGAGATACTTGACCGGGAAAAAACCCGGAAATGACCAGGAATATGAAATAGTCCGTCGAATCGTCACCCTGTCAATGATGAAAGTGTTAAATGACCTTAAAAAGTAAATATAAATTTTCCGAAAAGCTTGAAGAGATGAAAATCATTATTATTTTAATTTTTTTGCAGACACAGCTACTTGGAGAGTCCCTTTTCCATTACGTATGTCCGGAGGATCACGAAGAGCTTACAAAAAATCTTACTCGCAACGAAGCTGAGCCCTCGACTTCTTTTATGACCGACCTGGTAGATGAAAATTCTAGTTCCTCGGAAGATGTACCGTTTAAAGAAGAGCAAAGGAGAAGTTTTACTATCCGTCTGGCACAAAGAACCGTGTCCAGACGCGAGCATGCACAATATGAATGTTTTCACATTTCCGGTAACCTCTGCATCGCCAAGGCTTGCAAGAAAGCTGGTTCGAATGTAAACAGATTAAAGCAGCGAGGTAAGTCTATAAAATTCCATGAAACCGGAAACGATTCCTTCTAAATTTCGATTTCACACTAGAGGCGCTAAAAAAATGGATGTCGCGACCCATTTTTTCTATTCAGTAAAAAGAAAATCTGCATAAAAGAATTAAATCGAGGTCTCAAATAATAAGGACTGTCAAGATAAAGTAAATTAATAGATGGATTAACAACCATTATTCGATTCAGGTGTATACCTATTTCTGAATTTTCTTGAATTCTTTTGAAACCTTTTAGAATATTTAAAATTTCCAAGAAAATTGTAATAAATTTTAATAATTTAAAGGAATTTCAAAGGATTTTAAAGATTTTAGAGTTTTTTAAAGCTTCCAAGGAATTTAAAAGAGCTTTGAAAAGATTCAAGGGATTTAAAAGGATTTTTAGAGATTTGAAGGTATTTCAAAAGATTCCAAGGATTTTTTTATTTTTATAATTTGAACTTATTCCAAAGGATTTTTAAGATTCTTGGGTGTTTTTAAATTTTGAAGGAATTTTAAAGAGCCTTAAACAGACTCAAAGGATTTCTAACGTTTTTAAATTATTTGAAATATTTTAGTGTTTTTAAAAATTCAAATAAATTCTCATGTATTTTCAAAAGATTTCAAATAATTTTAAAGATTTTTGGGTATTTCAAATATATTAAGGTTATTTTAATACATTTGACTAATTTGAAGACATTTCACAGGATTCCTGAGAATTTGTAAGATTTTAGGGTATTTTTAAAACTTCCAAGGAATTTTAAAAATATTGAAAAAGATGCAAAGGTTTTTAAAAGTTCGAAGGAATTTTCAAGGAATTTCGAAAGATTTCAAATCTTTTTCAAGATTTTGTGGTATTTTAACAGATTCAAAAGAATTTCTGATTTTTATAATTTAAACGTATTCCTAAGGATTTCAAAGATTTAGGGTATTTTTAAAACTGCCAAGGAATTTCAAAAGGGTTTAAAATGAATCAAAGGATTTCAAACGATTTTTAAAGGTTTGAAATATTTTAGAGTATTTAAAAAAAAATCAAAGGAATTTCAAAGGGATTTCTAAAGATTTTAGGGTATTTTAACAAATTTCATACAATTTTCAAGATTTAAAAAAATTATCTTAAGGTGTTTTTAATATATTTCACTAATTTGAAGAAATTCCAAACGATTTTCAAGATTTTAGGGTATTTGAAAAGATTTTAGGGATTTTTTAAAAATAATTTTAACGTATTCCAAAGAAGTTTAAAGATTTTAGGGTGTTTTTAAAACTTCCAAGGAATCTTAAAATCAAAAAGATTTAAATGATTTCAAACGATCTCTAAAGATTTGAAATATTTTAGTTTGTTTTTTAAAAATTTACAGAAATTTTCAAGGGATCTCAAAAGATTTTAAATCATTTTAAAGATTTTTGGGTATTTTAACATTTTTTTCATGAGTTTTCGAAAGATTTTAAAGGGTTTTAAATATATTAAGGTAATTTTAATTCATTTCACTAATTTGAAGTCATTACGAAGGATTTAAATTAATTTAGGGTATATTAAAAGATTCCAAGAAATTTTTTTGTCATTTAAATGTATTCCTAAGGATTTCAAAGATTTCAAGGTATTTTTAAAACTTTCAAGGAATTTCAAAAGTGTATAAAAATAATCGAAGGATTGCAAGCGATTTTTAAAGATTTGAAATATTTTAGGGGATTTAAAAAAAAATCAGAAGAATTTCCAAGGGTAGTAGGGTATTTTAACAAATTTCATGAAAAAGTCAAGATTTAGAAAAATTATCTTAAGCTTTTTTAATAGATTTCACTAATTTGAAGTAATTCTGAACGATTTTCAAGACTTTAGGGAATTTTTAAGAAATTTGAACGTATTTTAAAGGAGTTTAAAGATTTTAGGGTATCTTTAAAGCTTCCAAGGAATCTTAAAAGGATTGAAAAAAATTGAAGGATTTCAAAAGATTTTAAATTATTTGAAATATTTTAGTGTGTTTTTAAAAATTCAAATTAATTTGCATGAATATTTAGATGATTTCAAATAATTTTAAAGATTTTTGGGTATTTTAGATTTTTCCAAGAGTTTTCGAAAGATTTTAAAGGATTTCAAATATATTAAGGTAATTTTAATAAATTTCACTAATTTGAAGTCATTCCAAAGGATATCAATTATTTTGGAGTGTATTAAAAGATTCTAAGGTATTAAGTATTTTTACAATATGAACGTATTTCTGAGGATTTGAAAGATTTTAGGGTATTTTTAAAACTTCCAAAGAATTTTAAAAAGATTTAAAAAGATTCAAAGGTTTTTTAAAATTCGAAGGAATTTTCAAGGGATTTTAAAAGATTTCAAATCATTTTCAATATTTTATGGTATTTTAAAAGATTCAAAGGAGTTTTTGATTTTGATCATTTAAATATATTCCTAAGGATTTCAAAGATTTCAGGGTATTTTCAAAACTTCCAAGGAATTTCAAAAGGGTTTAAAAAGAATCAGAGGATTTCAAACGATTTTTAAAGATTTGAAAAATTGTAGGATATTTTTTTAAAATCGAAGGAATTTCCAAGTGATTTAAAAGGATTTCAAAAGATTAAAAAGATTTTAGGGTATTTTAACAAATTTTATGAAATTTTATAGATTTAAAAAAATTATCTTAATGTATTTTTAATAGATTTAACTAATTTGAAGTAATTCCGAACGATTTTTAAGAGTTTAGGGTATTTAAATAAATTTTAGGGTATTTTTACAATTTTCCAGGAATCTTAAAAAGATTGAAAAAGATTTAAAGGATTTCAAACGATTTTTAAAGATTCGAAATATTTTGGCGTGTTTTTAAAAATTCAAAGGGATGTTCAAAGGATTTCAAAGGATTTCAAATAATTTTACAGATCTTAGGGTATTTTGAGATCTTCCAAGTCATTTTAGAGAATTTTTCAAGGGTTTCGAGGGATTTAAAAATATTTAAAATATTTTAGATATTTCCGGTTTCAATAATTTCAAGTACAATTCAATGGATTTTAAAGATTTTAGAACATTTTTATAAAATACAATGAATGTTCAAGGGATTCCAAAACATTTAAAATAATTTGAAATATTTCAGGATGTCTTTCAAAATTCAAATGTTTTAAAACACTTTGGGCTTCCAAAGATTTTAAGGGACCTTAAATATCTTACGGTATTAAATTTCCAAGAAATTTGCAAGCGATTAAAAAAATTGCAAAAAACTTTATTGAAAGATTTTAAATATTTTAGGCATTTAAAAATATTCCAAAGAACTTTCACTTCATTTCAGCAATTTGATTAAAGAATCTCAGGCTTTTTTAATAGCTTTAAAATTTTTTAAGGGATTTTAAAAAGAGATTTTCAAGGATTTTAATGATTTAAAAGGATTTGACAAAATTAGAATGCGTTTTCAAATAATTTCCTATTATTTCGGAAGATATGGAACAATTTTACAGGACCTATAAGACAATTCTCTAAGTATTTTTCTGACCTATTTTTATAAAAATAGAAACAAAATAATTTCAATTTGTTGATACGGGTTTACAGTCTGTCGGGATTTTTTTTTAAACAGTTTCGATCAAAAAGTTTTAAAAGAAATGCTTTTCCATGATGCCGATTTTCAATAATTTTTAAACGATTTATTTGCTTAACAATAAAGAAACTATACCTGAAAAAGCGATTCTATAGTTACAAATCAAATACATTTTACTGAAAATTTGAATTCTAGAAAATGAAATACCGATTTTCAACAACAAAAATTTAAAACTACCTACTTAGAAATTCGTAGATAATTTTTCTAGTATTGCAAAGTATTATTCTCCTGATAAAAATGCGAAAGCAAAAAATTTGATAAGACTTTATTTTTACACTATTATATTTTTAGCTTACATTTTGAACATCGGAGGTCTGTCAACTGATAAAAGTAAATTTGAAAAAAAAGATGTTGAAATATTCAAAAGTCTAAGGGAAAAAGGCTGAATGAAAGGATTTTACATAGTTCTCTTTATGTTTTTAAATGATTTCTTTTTAATCTTAAAAAATCTATTAATTCGAACATTAAAAGTTTAAAATTATTTTGATTATCTAGTTTTCAATTTTTCAAATTCTTGAACATTTTAAATTGTATTTTTCTCATTCAACTTTTTATTTTTGCAACTTAAGATCTATAGAATAAATCTCGATAAAATTTAGAAAAAAATTGCTTTAATTTCAAGATTGTTTATATTTGTATGTTTAAAATAAAAAATATTTTTGCTAGAAACCACCGGGACGGGTAACGACGTTATTTTCGTGGGCATCGCACGACTCTTGAAAAAGAGAACAATCACAGACCTTTCGCTACTCGAGGCAGATAAGGATGAATACGTTACTCGACATTTAGTCGATGGTCGTATAATTTTCTGCGATCACAGAATTTCCATCGTTGCTGGTTACATGGCTGAAGAAGTCTCGGGTAAAAGTGCCTTCGCATTCATGCATAAGGACGACTTTAGATGGACCATGATTGGACTTCGACAAAGTGAGTCTACGAGAACTAAGAAAAAATGCTTGGGGGCCGTTGAAAAACTGCGTCACACTAAAAGAAAACCATGCTATTTTGTTCACCAGGAAATTAATTAATTTTTTGTCTTAAAATATTAAATATGATTACTGCTCTAATATTTTAAGAAACACAAAAAAAATCAACATCAGCCCGGCTTTGAACCCGAAACGGCACTATCGTTCCTGATTCAAATCCGAGCTGAGGAAATTTTTTTCCCGTTTCTCCAAATATTAGACCACTTTTCGTCACTGTTTAATATTTTTGCATTAAAAATTACGCCTAAAATAAAACGCTAAATAATATTTTAATAGGGTGATTTTTCACGAAAATAAGGGAATAATAAGGAAATAATTCTTTTAAATAAAATTAATATAAAACTACTCTATTCAATTCAAGACGCTTCAGATTTAAAATCGAAGCATATTAAATTTTTAACTAAATAGTTCAATTTTCAACAACAACAAAAAAAAATTTTTTACCAAAAGTGATGATTCTTCAACAAAATAGTCGAATTTTGAACAAACAGAAAAATTAATTTTTTACCTAATAGTTGCAATTACAAAAAAATAATTAAACTTTCAAGCAAAAGAGACGAATTCTTAAACAAATACAGTTAAAGTTTCAACGTATAAAGACGAATTTTCTACCAATTTATTGAATTAAAAAAATATATAACTTCAACCGCAAACAGTTCTATTTTTAACCTAATAGTTGAATTTTGAAACAAAAAATGTGAATTTTTTGACGATAGTTCAATTATTAATCCAGAACTTTTCTACGAAAAAAAGATACATTTTCAATCCAGAAAGATGAATTTTCGTCAAAGTAAATAAATTTTTGACAAAACAAATACTTTTTAACTAAATAGTTACATTTTTTATTAAAATGATGATTCTATAACGAAAAAAATTGATTTTTAACAAAAAAATGAAGTTTTACCGAATTAGTTGAATGTTTAATTTAAAAAAATTCCTTTTCAACCAAATAATTAAATGTTCTACCAATAAGATGAATTTTTAATTAAAAAAGTAATATTTGATACTTTTACTAAATGATAGTTTTATTTTACATAAAGAAAACTGTCGAACTTAATCGAAAAATAACAATTTTTAACAAAGATTGGAGTGTTCAACCAGAAATGATTTTTAAGTCAAGAGCAAAGAAAATGCAACCAAATTGTTGAAATTTTAAGTAAAAAATTGTATTTTATCCCAAAATCTGAAACTTTTAACCCGAAAATGTGAATTCTTCAGACAAAAAATAATTTTCAAACAAGTAGTTGAATTTTCTAACAAAATAGTTGAATTTTCAACGCGGAAAAATGAATTTTTAACACAAGAGTTAAATAAATTCTTTATCGATAATAGTAGAATTTTCAACCAAAGAGATGAAGTTTTCAAAGGATGGATTTTCTAACCAAAAAGACGAATTTTCAACAAAATAGTCGAGTTTTTAACAATTTATGTACTTAAATTTTGAAATAAATAATTAAATATTTAACTAAATTAATCAATCGGCATTAAAAAAATAATTAGACTTTAAACCAAGTTTTATTTTATGAATAAAAATCAGTTGAATTTAATCAAGAAAGATAAATTTTTAACAAAAGAGTTGAGTTTTCAAACAAGGAAAAAAATATACGTCAAGAGCGAAAAAGAACTTTCACAAAATTTCTGAAATTTCAAGCGAAATGATGAATTTCCTACAAAAAAGTTGAATTTCCAAGCGAATAGCATTATTTTCTAAACAAAATGTTGAATTTTATACAATATTATTAAATTTTTAACCAATTAATTTGATTTTTAGTCAAAAAAGATAAATTATCAACAAATATTTTCAACACAACTTTTTTTTTCACTGGTCAGAGAGTTCAGTTTTCTAGAAAATGATAGAAGTTTCTATATAAAAAAAAAATTTGCAAATATAACTATAAAATGATTAAATTTTCAATTGGTAAAATTGATTTAAAAAATGGAATTTCAACAAAATAGTTAAATTTGCAATCAAAGATACGGTCGTTCTATTAAAAAAATTAATTTTTAACAATTAATGAAATAGTTAAATTTTTTTTTAACAAATTAATTTTAAACCAAAAAGGAATGAATTTTTATCAGCATATTTAAATCATTAGCCAATAAAATTAATGCTTTAGAAAGTAGTTCAACTTTCAACCAAGTAATGGAATTTTCAACCAAAAAAGATAAATTCTCAAAGAAAAGATTAATTTTCAACTAAAAGCTATCAATATAGTTTAATTAAGTTAAATTTGCAATCGAAAGAATGGATTTTCAAAAAACAGAAGAATTTTCGACAAAATAATTAAATTTTTAAGAAACGAGTTCAACTTTGAACTGTACAGTCAAATTTTCAATCGAGAAGATTAATTTTCTACTAAGAATGACGAATTGACAACAAAATATTGAATCTTCAACCAAATCAAAAAAAGTTTTTTTACAAAAAGAGATGAATTATGATCCAAAAATAAAGTATTAGATTTTTCCATTAAAAAGAATTAACTTTCAATTAAAATCGGTTGGATTTTTCAGATTGTTATATATTAATTCAGTTCGCATTTTAAGCAAAAAAAAACAAAAAAAAGAGGCAGTTTCTTGAAAACAGGGGAAAAAGAGGCATTTTTAAAAATAGGTTAAGGGTGGTTGTGCAGGAGAAGGGGAGGAGTGCCTTTATTTTAATTTTTAATTATTTTTTATTTTACTATTTATTTATTACCCCTTCCCCCTTTTACTTCACAAATCGACACAAAAATAGCCCCCCCCCCCTGCCCATCGCCCTGTCAGTGTGACGTAGTTTATGAAGGGCCGCTTAGGATTTTTTATTTTTGATTTAAATAGATTATATAACAAGTTTAATTTTAATTATAGTGTATAATAAAGGAGAAGGCTTCGGACAGTCGTGCTACAGACTTGTTGCGAGAAATGGAGAGTTCATTTATCTGAGGACCCATGGTTATTTGGAATTTGATAAAACCACCCAAACCGTCGAGTCTTTCGTCTGCGTTAATACCTTAATGACGTGAGTATCTTGATTGTCCAATTAAAGGGTTGGCCGCCAACCCGGGAAAACCGGGACAAAGCCGGAAAGGAAATATTATCGCAGGGAGATTTCCCAGTTTTCATAATTCGCGCGTTTTCTTTCACCAGAGTGCGCGATCTGTTCAGGTCCTATTTCTGCGAAAAATTAAATTTAATAAATCAAAAATAGTTTTATTTTATACAAATTATTGATAGAAGCTTATAGTTTATTTGTAAAATCAAGTAAAAGAGCAAGTCATTCAGTTTAAAAAGAAAAAAATTAATATTTTAATTACTGGTCACTTTTTCTTGCGTAGTTCTGAATTTAAGACTGATAACATTATTGTCTACTATAAAAATTCAAAGTACGTGTTTTGATAACATTCATAATTTTTTTTTACCATATAGTACAACTTTCAAACAAAAATGAAATAATCTCAATTAAAATGATGAGTTTTCAAACAAGAAGATTAAGTTTCTACTAGAAAGACAAATTTTCAACAAAATACATAAATTTCCAACTAAATATTTAAATTTCGAATTAAAAACAGTAAATTGTGTACTACAAGAAAATGAATTTTTAACAAAATTATTAAGTTGTAAAAAACGAAATTTAACCGAAAATGGAATAGTGACATTTTTAGATAAAAAAATTGAATTTTTAAGAGTATAGTTCAACTTGCAACAAAATAAGTGCATTTTTGGCTAAAAAGAAAAAATTCTCAAGAAAAAATGGAATAGTTAAGTTTTCTGTACAAAAAAAAATTAATTTACAATAACAAAAAAGAAAACGATTTTTTCAATAGAGAAGTAGAATTTTTAGCCGTACAGATGAATTTTCAACTAAAGTAAGGAATGAGATGCATTTTCAAGGAAAAATTAAATAGTTGATATTCCTATCTTAAAAGATTTTAATATTGAATCAAATACAGTTCATTAAAAATGGAATAGTTCAATTTTCCGTTAAAAAAATAATTTTTACCTGAAAAAAGAAAGTTTGAACAATATACTTGAAATTTCAACCAAAAATAATGAATTTTTAAACAAGAAGATAAATTTTCTACCAAAAGTGGAGTTTTCAACTGAAAAACTAATTTTTAGCCAAAAAAAAAGTATTTTTCTACCTAAGTTTTTTGTTTAATTTTTAAATATTGAAACAAGGAAATGAATTTATAGCCGAAAGAAATAAACTAAAATTTTTAAAACATTTTATTTTTTTATCTATCGCAAAAAAAAAGAAATTTTGTACCAACTCAAGAAATTTTAGACAAACAATGGAATAGTGAAGTTTTGACAAAAAAATTGATTTTCCAGAAATATCCACAATATTGAACAAAAGAAGTGAATTAGCAAGTAAAAAAAAGTTTGCAACTAAAAATGGAATAGTTGAATTGTATGTTAAAAAAATTAATTTTCAACCAAAAAAGACAATTTTTCAATAAAATAGTTGAATTGTCAGTCATAGAGATGAATTTTTGACTGAAGTAATGAATCTTTAACGAAAAAAGTACATTTTCAACGTAAAATTGAATAGATGGTATTTCAACCAAAAAAAGACTTTAATATTGAATAAAAAAACAACTTAATTTAAAATAGTTCATGTTCAAGTTTAGTTGCGGTTTCATTTTAAAAAATAATTTTGAACCAATAATGAGGTTTAAACAAAATACTTAAATTTTCCACTGAAAAAGAAGACATTTTTATCAAAAATAAATGAATTTGAAAACCAGAAAAATAATTTTCTTTAAAAAGTCAGTATTCAAACAAATAGTTGAATTTTCAACTAAAAGGGTCAATTTTTAAGAAACGAATTTTAGAAAAAGTAGTTAAATTTTCAACCTAGAAATAATTTTTTCACAAAAATATTAATTTTTAACCAAAAGAGACGAATTTTACATACAAGAAAGGAATCTTAACAAAAAACGTAATAGTTGATATTTCAATAAAAAATATTTTAAATTAAAAACCTTTGTACTCAACCAAAAAGGATGAATTTTTAACAAATCATGTAACCTTTCAAATAGAAAAGATAAGTTTTTAATAAGAAATCAAACAAATAAAAGACAAGTTTACACCCAAAGAAAATAAACTTCAACCGTTAAAATTTCAACAAAAACAGTTAAATTCAAGAACAACAAAAAACGACGATTTTTCTACAAAGCAATTATTTTTTATTTTAAAATATGTATGTTTTTAGTTTTCGCTATAAAAAAATAGAAGACTTTTGAAAACAGATCCTATAAAACGTTATTTTAGTAAACAATAATGTTGTGTTTGTGAAATTCAGTAACTATTGAAGAAAAACTGACCGTACTTGCAATATTATTTTTTTTTCAAACCGGTTAACTGACCCTTTGAAACTTATTTTACAACTAAACTATAAACTTTTATTAACAATTTCTTTAAAAAAGCTATAAAATTTAAATTTTCGCAGAACAAATTTTCGTCTTAAAAATTTCTATAATTTAAATTTAAAAGTATAGCTTTAAATGCGAAATTCTAAGGCATTTTAATTTTTGAGGCCTTGAGATTAAACTTTTTTCTTAAGTTAATTTTTAGATTATTTTTTGGAGGTTTTGAATTAAAAATTTACAATATTGTAGTTTCAAAACGAAATTTTTTAAATTTCAGGACGATTCCGCTATTGAATATTTCAAATTTTTTTTTATTAAAAGCCTTGATAGTCAAGTTTTGAATTCAATAATTTTAGGCAATTTCGAACTTAAAAGCTGAAAATTGTACAATTTCAAAAATTATAATCATATTACAGCATTTTCGTTTTTATAATATATATTTATTTTCAATATAATATCTTAAAATTGTCCGATTTTTAGTTGAAGATTTAAACAAAACAAAATCATTTCGAATTGAAAATATTTGTTTGGAAAATTTGATGAATTTATAATAATTCTAAAGGTATGTTTGAAATAATAATTTTAAATGCTTACAATTTTAGAGTTCGGAATTTTCACGTTGAACGATACATTTTTAATTTTTCCATAGGTTTTAATTTTGCAATTACAATTGAAATAGTTGAATTTCGCAAAGAAATTAAAAAATGATTAATTATTAAGCAATTTAAATTTACTTCGAGTAATTAAAAATTTAAAAAGTTTGAGTATAGCAAAGTTTTAATATCACAATTTTTAATTTTAATTTTTAATGTTTCCCATTTAAAATTACCTTTTATTTTGAAAGTTTTTTTAGAATAATTCAATTAATTTGTGTGTGTGTGTAATAACATTGTTAAATTATAGAATTTTGAAAGCGTTTACTTTAAAAGATCCAATTTAGTTTTCAATTTAAAATTGTCAAATTTTAATCATTTTGAATTTAAAATTATTTAAATTCAAAAGTAAAGAATTTTTTATTTCAGGGACGACTATCCCTTTTTCCAACTCCCTCAATTTTTCAGGCCTAGATAAATGCTATACCAAAAACATGAATTTTAAACTAAAAAGATCAATTTTTCACAAGAAACGGAATAGTTCAATTTTTTTAATTAAAGACATTAATTAAGAACAAAAAGAAAACGAATTTTCAACCGAGAAAAAGATATTCCCTAAAATAGTTTCTAAAATTTGAATATTAAAATATTCCATTTTTAAAGTTTTGACATTGTTCTATTTCGAAAATTTCAATCTAAAAAAAAATTAAAATTAAATTAAATTGTCCTAAATCGTTCTATGTATTTTTTTTTAAATTTCAGTGGCTTCAATTCAAAATTATTAATTATTAATTATTGTTTTAAAAATGTCTGAAACATAATATTTAAGAATTAGTTTCATAGTAGATTTTTAATTGTTTATATAATATATTTATTGTATGTTTTTCTCTCAGCCGGAAGAAATCATAGTGGCCATCCTGGATTATTTTCACGTGATGACTCAAAAGTATTGATTATTTAATTTGTTTATTCTTTTTTTCAGGCAAGAGGAAGGGGAAGAACTAATCAAAGAAATGAAGCAAAGATTTTCGGCCACGATAAACAACTTGAAAGATGGAACCGATTTCTCATTAACTTTCGTAAGTGTGATGTCTTATCTTGCCCCCTTTTTTTCCTAATGCCCTTTTTTCTTTTCCCCTAAATTCGAGAATCTAAAGCTTATTTTTCTCTTTTCTCCCTTTTTACAAGATTAGTTTTTTAAGAATCATTAACAGAAATTCACGATAGAAAACAAGACGCTTTGAAGGAGATTCCATTTGACGATACCAATTTCAAATATTATCTGGACGATTTATTTGATATTTTTACAAATAAAATTTATTGTTATTTAATTTTATATACATGTATTACTATACAATCCGAATTTCGAAATTAAATTTATTTATTAATAAAATAACCTTACACCTACAATATATTCTATAATAACGTTCATACAAAAAAATGTTAAAATTAAAAAATTTAATTTAATTTGATTAAAAATTACGTTAGAAAAAAGTAAAATATATGAATTTTCAACTAAAAAAATGGTCATTTTTAACAAAACATGGAAAAATTAAATTTTTGATTAAAAATTAATTTTCATCTATATAAAAAATAAATTTGCAACGAAATAGTTCAATTTTCTACCAAAGAGATGAATTTGTAACAAAGAACATCAGTTTTCAACCACACATGGAATAGTTTAAATAATTTTGAACAAAATAGCCACATTTTCAGTAAAAAAAAATATTAGTTGATATTTCAACCCAAAAGATGAATTTTCTAGAAAAAGAAATAACATTTTTCCACAAAAAGCATGATTTTTAACTAAAAAAATATAAATGTTCAATCGAAAATAGAATAGTTAGATTTTCAATTCGAAAAATTAATTTTTAACCAACATAAACCGTATTATCAACAAAAAATCTTTTTTTTTTCTAATAGAACGAGTAAATTTTCAATAAAAAAAGGAATTTACAACTAAATAAACTAAACAAAATGAAAATGGAATAGTTTAATTTTCAGGTAACTTAATTAATATTTAACTGAAATTATGAACTTTCACCCAACGTAATGAATTGTTAATCGAATAGTGGAATTTTAAAACTATAATATTAACTTTTTTCTACCAAGAAAGACAAATTTTGAATAAAATACATCAATTTTCCAGTAAGAAAGATAAATTTTCAACCAAAAATAAAATTGTTGAATTTTCAGTTGTAAAGATAAATTTTCATTTACTCGTAAAATGATCAATATTTAACTGTAATGGTTGAATATTAAACCAAAAAGACAATATTTCAACCAATAAGATGAGTTTTGAACTAAAAAGATCAACTTTCGACAAGAAATGGAATAGTCAAATTTTTTAATAAAATATTAATTGTAAGCAAAAAGAAAACTAATTGTAAACAAAATAGTTAAATTTTTAGTTACAGAAAAATTAATTTTCTAAATAAAAATTTTTTTTCCTAAAATAATTAAATTTTCAACTAAAATACATCAATTTTCAAAGATAAATGTAATATTCGATATTCCAAAACGATTTTTTAACATTTTTAACCACAAATAGTTGAATTCAACCCAAAAGACTAATTTTTTAAATAAAATAGTTGAATCTATACCCAAAACAGATTTATTTCTAACCAAACTATTGCATTTTTAACCAAAAAGCATTAATTTTATTACCAAAAAGATGAGATTTGAAACAAAAAATTTGATTTTTCAATAAAAAAGCTATTTTTTAACTAAATATTTGAATTTTCTACAAAATTGATCAATTTTTGATCCCGGAAAGTTGAATGTTTGACGCGAAAATTTGAATTTTTAATCAAATTAATTTAATTTTAAAACAAATAGTTTAATTTTCTACCAAAATAGTTGAATTTTCAACTAAATATTACATTTTTTAACCGAATAATATAGATTTTCACTCAAAAATGTAATATTTGATTTTTCAACCGATAAAAATTTTGATTTTTAAATAAAAAATAATTTACTTCAGCCAAAAAAGACGCATCCTTGACCAAAAATTGATTAAAACGATTTTTCTACAAACTAGTGGAATTTTAAACCCGGAAATTTTATTTTTTCATTTTAAAAAGTTAATTTTTAACTGGATATTTTATTTTTTTTGTCATATTCCTAAATTTTCAAGCTAAAGATACTAATTTTCTTCTAAAATAGTTGAATTTTCAAGAAAAAAGCTAAACTTTGTACAAAAAAAAGAATAACGTCATAAGAAAATTATAGAATTTACAACAAATAATTAGTTTTTTAACCCAACAATAAAATATTTAACCAAAAAAGGGTGAATTCTCATCGAAAAATGTAATAATTTATATTCCAACTGGGAATGATGTTAATTTTGAATAAAAATCAGTTGTATTGAACCAAAAGATTTAATTCCAATTGTTTTTTTTTTTAATAATACAATTTACAAGCCTAAACAATTTCAAATTTGGTTAGCGTTTTTTGTCACAAATCGAAATTTTTATTTAAAAACCATTATATTTCAAATAAGTTTTAGAATTTTTTAAAACAATTTTAAGTTACTTTGACGTTTTACTTAATTAATTTTTTATTATGTTATGTAATTTTTTTCGTCTGAAATTCTTATTTTTAATCAAAAATCATTAGGTTTAAGAGTAATTACAGTATATAAACAAAAATCATTTTACTTTAAAAATTAAACTTACAATTTTCGACAAATTTTCATCAATATGGAAAATAGTATTCTTACTTTTCTTTTCTTTGAGATAATCTCTAAATACTATGAAATCCAAAAATGTTATATTAATATTAATTAAAATTTAAGAAATTTAAATTATATTAAAATCAAATTAAAAGTTTTATTTAAAGTTTAACTTCTCAAAATGAAATCAAGAATCCAACGGCCAAATTTGGACAACCACCATTAAATGCTCTTATTGTGATTTAAAAAAGGATTCTCCCTTAAAAAGAATGCCCTAAAATAAAGAAACATTTATAAAAATATTTACCAACGTTTTTGTACATGTTTCATTATTAAGATTTTATAATAATAAAAATAAAGAAATGAAAGAAACAAAAAAAGAGAGAATGAAGGCGATTTGGTTGGTGGTTATCTTCTCATTTTTCTTTCCTCTTTTTTATTTTTGTCCTGAGATTATTTTTTAGGACAATTTTTGTTGATTTTTGTAATGGAGAATCCATTTTTAAATTTCAATATGAGCATTGTATGGTGTTTGTCCAAATTTCGTCGTTGGATTCTTGGTTTTATTTTCGGGAATATTTTATTTTCTATACATTAAGTTGATCATTGGTCGTTAAATAGGATTTTAAATTTGAATTAAAATGTATATTTCTTAAATTTGCATTAATATTAATAAAACATTTTTGGATCTCATAGTATCTAGATTATCTAAAATAATAGGAAAGAAAAGTAAGAACACTATTTTTCATATTGATGAGAATTTGTTGAAAATTGCAAGTTTGATTTTTTAAATAGAATGATTTTTGTTTATATATTCTAAATACTCTTAAATATAATGATTTTTTTTATTAAAGATGACTATTTCAGACGAAAAATACTAAACTTAACGTAACCAAAAATTATTTAAGATTGTAAATGTTCTTTTAATCTAATGTTTTTTTAACAAGGAGATAATCAGAATTGGGATTTTCAAAACAATCGACTTAAACATTTTTCTGTTTTCATGGATTGAAATGTTTATTTAAAAAATCTTCAAGTAAAATTATACTTGTTTTTAGAAAAAAAATGAGCTTTTTTTCTTGAATTTTCAATTTTCTTCATTTTTCGACAGTTGAAAAGTCAAGTGTTAAAAATAGAAGAAAATCTAATTTTGAACAGTTTAAACTTAAATTTTTTCCGACGCAAAAAACTAAAAAATAATCCAAAATAGTTCTACTATTCTAAAACTTCTTCAAATTATGATTTGTATTTAAAAATTCCAGTTTTCGTAGTCAAACGTCAACATTACTTAAAATTGTTTAAAAAATTATAAATCTTCTTTGAAATATAATGATTTTTAAATAAAAAATTTGATTCCGGACAAAAAACACTAACCAAAGCCGAAATTGTTTAGGTTTGTAAATTGTATTATTTTTTACAAAAATCATTGGAATTAAATCTATTGGTTCAATACAACTGATTTGTATTCAAAATTGAAATATATCTCAGTTGAAATATCAGTTATTACATTTTTCGTCGAGAATTCATCCTTCTTGGTTAAATATATTATTATTTGGTTAAAAAAGTTAATTATTTTGTTATAAATTCTACATTTTTCTTAAAACGTTATTCTTTTTTGCACAAAGTTTAGCTGTTTTTTTTTTCTAAAAATTGAACTATTTTAGAAGCAAGTTAGTCCCTTTAGCTTGAAAATGAAAGAATATGGTAAAAATTAAATATCTGGTTAAAAGTTAACTTTTTTAAATTAAAAAATCAAATTTCCAAGTTGAAAATTCCACTAGTTTGTAGAAAATTAGTTTTATTCTATTTTTGATCAAGGATTCGTCTTTTTGGTTAAAGTCAATTATTGCCTATTTAAAATTTTTAATTTTTGTCGGTTTAAAATTCAACTATTATTATTGGTTGACAATATATATCATTTGTTTAAAAAATGTAATATTCAGTTGAAAATCCAACTATTTTGGTAGAAAATTAAACTATTTGTTTGAAAATTAACTTGATGATTGATAATTAAATTAATTTGATTAAAAGTTCATATTTTTGTGTCGAAAATTCAACTTTTCGGGATCAAAAATTGATCAACTTGGTAGAAAATTTAAATATTTAGCTGAAAAGTAGCTTTTTTAATTGAAAAATCAAATTTTTGGCTTCAAAATTCAACTTTTTTGGTTAAAAATGAAACAGTTTATTTAGAAATAAATCTGTTTAATTTTTCAGAGTTTAAAAAATTGTTTAGAGTAGAGTTTAAAAAATTTTTAGAGTTGTAAGTTGTATTATTTAAAAGAAAATCTTTGGAATTAAATCTTTTGGTTCAATACAACTGATTTGTATTCAAAATTGAAATCTATCTCAGTTGAAATACCAATCATTACATTTTTCGTTGAGAATTCATCTTTTTTGGTTAAATATTTTATTATTTAGTTAAAAAGTTCATTATTTTGTTGTACGTTCTACAATTTTGTTAAAGCGTCATTCCTTTGTGTACAAAATTTAGCATTTTTCTTGATAATTTAACTATTTTGGAAAAAAATTGGTCTCTTTAGTTAAAAAATTGAGCAATATTGTAAAACGTAGATTATCTGGGTAAAATTTAACTTCTTTAAATTAAAATATCAAATTTCCGGGTTGAAAATTCCACTAGTTTATAGAAAATTCGTTTTATTCCATTTTTGGTCAAGGATGCGTCTTTTTTTGGTTGAAGTTACATATTTCTTATTTAAAATTTTTAATTTTTATCTGTTGAAAAACCAACTATTACATTTTTGGTTTAAAAAATTATATTATTTGGTTAAAAAATGTAATATTTAGTTGAAAATCCAACTATTTTGGCAGAAAATTAAACTATTTGTTTGAAAATTAACTTGATGATTGATAATTAAATTAATTTTATTAAAAGTTCATATTTTCGCGTCGAAAATCCAACTTTTTGGGGTCAAAAATTGATCAATTTGGTAGAAAATTCCAATATTTAGCTGAAAAGTAGCTTTTTTTATTAAAAAATAAAGTTTTTGGCTTTAAAATTCAACTTTTTTGGTTAGAAATGCAACAGTTTGGTTAGAAATAAATCTGTTTTAATTTTTAAAGTTGTAAAAATTGTTTTGAGTTGTAAATTTCAATTATTTTAAACAAAAATCATTAGAATTAGATCTTTTGGTTCAATACAACTGATTTTTATTCAAAATTAGTCTTTCTCAGTTGAAATATCAATTGTTACATTTTTCGTTGAGAATTCATTTTTTTTGGTTAAATATTTTATTATTTGGTTAAAAATTTTATTATTTGGTTAAAAAGCTAATCATTTTGTTGTAAATTCCGCAATTTTGTTTAATCGTCATTCTTTTTTGTACAAAGTTGAGCTTTTTTCTTGAAAATTCGACTATTTTGAAAGAAAACTTGTCTCTTTGGTTTAAAAATTTAACAATATGGTAAAAAAATAGAATATTTAGGTAAAAATTAACTTTTTCAAATTAAAAAATTGCACTATTTTGTAGAAAATTCGTTTTATTCAATTTTTGGTATTTTTCTTTTCTCCTTTTTTTTATTTTTGACCAAATTATTTTGGAAGAAAATTTTTCTCTTTAGTTTAAAAATTGAACAGTATGGTAAAAAAATAGAATATTTAGTTAAAAATTTTCTTTTTCAAATTAAAAAACACAGCATTCCACTATTCTGTAGAAAATTCTCGTTTTATTCAGTTTTGGGTATTTTTCTTTCCTCTTTGTTTTATTTTTGATCAGATTATTTTGAAATAAAATGTATCTCTTTAGTTTAAAAATTGAACAATATGGTGAAAAATTAGAATATTTAGTTAAAAATTAACTTTTTTCAATTAAAAAATAAAATTTCCACTATTTTGTAGAAAATTCTCGTTATATTCAATTTTTGTTGTTTTTCTTTCCTCTTTTTTCATTTTTGACCAGATTATTTTGGAAGCAAAGTTGTCTCTTTAGTTTAAAAATTGAACAATATGGTAAAAAATAGAATATTTAGTTAAAAATTAACCTTTTCAAATTAAAAAACACAAAATCCTCTATTTTGTATAAAATTCTCTTTTTATTCAATTTTTCGTGTTTTTCTTTACTCTTTTTTTATTTTTGACTGGATTACTTTTTAGGAACTTTTTTTTCAAGGGAGGATCCTTTTTTAAATTATAATAGGAGCATTTTATGGTGGTTGTCGAAATTTTTTTGTTGGATTCTTGGTTTATTTTTAGGAATATTATATATTAATATTATATTTTAATTTAAAGATTGCGTGAAAGAAAAACAATTTATAAAAAGTGTTTGTTTTCTTTTTTTGTTTTTCTTTTGTTTTATAAACTAAAGAGCGAATTAAACAATTTGCAGGAAGATCTAGGCTCAGATGATGCAGTTCAATCGAACGATGTAGCATGTGTTGAAGATCCATCTCGACTTGAAGATGCAATAACCGATCTGATTAGTGATCTGCCCTCGACTTCAATAACGGAGGATCAACTAGCTCCATCTCCAATTCCCGATCCTCAGTTTTATAAAGCAGCGATATACTCAAAACGATTGCCGCCGGCTTCCGAGCAACTCAGCAGAATGTGCATCAAAGGTGTCGAGCCCGTGGTCAGAGGTAAAGGCAAAGGCAAGGGATCCAGGAGTCCGAAATCGAGCACGCCTATCAAGAAACCCGTCTACCCGGACAAAAAAATTCCCGAACTAGATGATATTCCGAGTCCTGGTTCGCAAAATCAACCAACAACCCCCGTGGCTGAGAAGCGTAAGTTTTTTGGAATATTTTTGGTCATTAGGGTGGAACGTAGAGTTATCAAATTCCCGAGAATTTAACTTCAGGTTATATAAGCGAGAATATCACAGAATTTAAGAGAATTTAAAAGAATTTCAGAGAATTTATGATTTTTAGCAATATTTTTATTCTTCAGATTATATGAACGGTTGAATATAAATTATTTTCTAGCTCAAGACATATTTAGGAATTTAAAATATGCAAAGCAGTAGCTCCTGGAAAACTTAGACGCGTGACATTTTCCCAATTCTCTGATTTTTCTTTGACTAATTCTTCATTTCAAATTTCTAATATTCAAATACCAGCATTTTAATCTGATGATATTTTTACGATAGAATTTTTTCTAAAGGAATAAAACAGTGTCTCATATACCCATTTAAAATTTTCAAATGTATTCATTTATTTAAAAAAAAAAACTTCTGCTTTAAAAGATGATTCTTTAACAAAATACTAGAATTTTTAACATAATAATTGAATATTCATCTTAAAAAGACAAATTGCCAACGAGAAAATGTCATAGTGTATATTTTAATAAAAAAATAATTAAATTTATACAGCAAAAGAAAAGAAATTTAAAACCAAAAAGACGAATTTCCCACAAATAAAGATTTTTCACTCAAAAACTGAATAAATGTTTATCTAAATTATTAAACCTTCAAACCAGAAAACAATGTTTCTTTACAAAAAATTCAATTTTCAAACAAAAAATATGTCTATTCAACAAAAAATTAATTTCCCATGAAACTGATGCATTTTTGAATAAAAGAATGGAAATTTCAAACTACACATTTATTTTTTACAACAAAAAAACGGGAATTTTCAACTAAAAAATATCAATCTAAAAAAAATGGAAAAGTTACATTTTTTGGTGAAAAATCAATTCTAAACAAAACAAAAAGAATTATTTTCCACTAAACATTTAAATTTTCAAGCAGACATAAGCCTTCAATAAAAAAAATGTCACAATTTTTTAAATCAAAAAAATAAATTTTCCAAAAAATAGTTGAATTTTCGGTTGAAAAAGATTTTTGTCGAGTTTTCACGATCAAACTCTGAATTTTTTAACAAGAAATCATTTTCTACCAAAAAAATTGAATTTTCAATCCAAAAAAACTAATTTTTTCAAATAAAAAAGGGGAATTTTTAACAAAATACTTAAATTCTCTACCAAATAGTTGCATTTTTATCCAAGAAATATCAATTTTGTACTAAAACAGATGAATTTGTAATAAAAAACAAATTTTTGTATAAGAAAATATTTCAATTTATTTGTCAATGCCAAAATATAAATGTTAAACAAAAATTACATTTTCTACGATCTAGTTAAGTTTTCAAGAAAATAATATAATAGAATAATTTCTAACCACACAGTTGCATTTTTATCAAAAAATTTAATTTCTGTTAAAGAAGGTAAACTTTAAAATAAAAAAGAGAAACTTTAAAAAAAAATAGTTCAATTTCCAACAGAAAAGTTAATGAAAAAATGCAATTTTCTATTAATTTTTTCTAGATCGAATATTTCCTACCGACAATTTATTATTCTTTAATAATTTTATTTTTTTCCCACACAAAATATTTTCTACACAGAATATTTCCTACACGAAATTAAATAGTTATATTTGATTATAAAGGTATTTTAAAATCCAATATTTTTCCTAGGCAAAATATCAATGAACTGAAATGTTTGCTGGATGAAAGTTCCACTTGTAAAAAATAATTTGTTTTTTATTACAAATTCATTTGTTTTAGTGCAAAATTGATATTTTTTCAATAAAAATGCAACTATTTGGTAGAGAATTCAACAATTTTGTTAAAAATTCATCCATTTTGATTGAAAAAATTTGTCTTTTTAGTTTAAAAATTAAATTTTTTCGTATAAACTTATTTTTTAGTTATAAAAATTCAATTTTTAATTTTACTGAGTTCACTTTTGATTAAAAATTGGCATTTTTTAGTTAAAAATTCAACTATTTCGTTGAAAATTTATTTATTTTGATGAAAAATCGTATTTTTTGGTAAAAAATTATTTTTTTGGTAGAAATTTAATCTTCTTGTTTGAAAATTCATTTTTATGTAAAAAAAAAGACAATTTCAAAATAAAAAAGTATTTTTTTACAACAATAAAAAAAACACAAATTTTTAACTAAAAAATATCAATCTTAAAAAAATGGAAAAGTTACATTTTTTGTTTAATGATCAATTCTAAACCAAAAAAAAAAAAGTTTTTTCCACTATTTTCTTAGCAAAGAGATTCAACCAAAAAAATAAAATTTCTTCTATAGAAGATGAAGTTTTAAATCAAAAAGATAAATTTTCAAAAAAATAGTTGAATTTTCTGGTGAAAAAGCAGAAGTTAAACTTCCAAACAAAAATATTAGAATAGTTAAATTTTTAGTTACAAAAAAAAATAATTTTCAACCCAAAAAACTTATTTAAAAAAAGTTAGATTTTTAAACAAATTGATCAATACCAACAAAAAAAAAGTTAAATTTTCAAATAAAATGGTGAATATTTTACTGAGGTATTTAAATTTTCAACGAAAAATATGAATTTTAAAACAAGAAAGTCAATTTTCAATCATAAATAGAATAAATTTTCAGTTACAAAAATTGCAACGAAACTGACTAATTTTCAACTAATATTTCTTTGCCTGGAATAGTTGATTTTTTTAACCAAAAAGATGTTTTTAATCAAAAATATTAATCAGTTTCGTCGAAAATTAATTTTTTGTTGAACAGTCATATTTTTTGTTTGAAAATTAATTTTTTGTAAAGAAAATTTGTTTTCTGGTTTGAAGGCTCAATTATTTAGGTAAGCTTTTATTTATTTTTTGAGTGGAAAATATTTATTTATTGGAAATGCGTCCTTTTGGTTTTAAATTTCTTTTCTTTCGTTGTATAAATTTTATTCTTTTTTTATTAAAATATAAACTATGGCATTTTTTCCTTGGAAATTTGTCTTTTTAGGTAGAATATTCAACTATTATGTTTTAACATAATAGTTGAATATTCTACCTAAAAAGACACTTATTAAATATTCTATGGTAAAAATATCATAAGATTAAAATGCTGGTATTTGAATATTAGTGATTTGAAATGAAATATTAGTCAAAGAAAAATCAGAGAATTGTGAAAATGTCACGCGTTTAAGTTTTCCGGTCGCCGTGTGGCGGCGCGGCGCCAGCTATGCATTTGGTCTAGAAGTCAAATAATACAAGGCGAAAGTCTTTAAAAAAACGTTTGTTAAATAAAAATTAATTTTCTGATATTTCTTGGTAAAAAATAATAATCATTAAGATTTTTTTAATCTTTTGAATTAAAAATAATTTGCAAAAATCGTAAAATTCACTGATTTTAGAGGTAAATTCCAATGCATTTCTACTAACCACAACAAATTATTATTCATGCACATTTAAATTAAACAATAAAAATATCCGAAAATAAAACGGTTTTAATTGTATAGTTTTTTATTTATTAATTGTAATTTATTTATTATTATCATATGTTATTTCAAGTTCAAAAAATGAACCTTGTTAAGACTGCTTTTTAAAATCGAGGAAAATATGCTAATGTTATTTATAACTAATTTTGGAAAAGAACTCGAGGTGAACTTTTGAAAAAAAATATTTCGGGTTTTCTTTATTTGACAATAACTATTTAGAGTTTAAAATGTTCCCTTTTCTCTTTTGAAAGTAGACATTCTTATTTTATTCTAATGATGCAGCGCTCATTTATTCCTTAAAATATTATCTGCAAATCTCATTGGTAAGTTTTTATTCAGAAAAATTTATTTCTGAAAACCTATTGTTTATAAAAATAAAATTTTTGTAATGAAAACGTGCTAATGAGATTTGCAGAACATCTTTTTAAGAATAAAGTAAGCCCTACAGCATTAGGATTAAATAATAGTTTGCAACTTTTACCAAAAGTAAGAGAGAAACATTAAACTCTAAAAACTATTGCTAAATAAACAATGAAAATTGTGAAATATTTGTTTGAAAAGTTAAACTTGAGTTCTTTTCCAAAACTAGTTATAATTATCAATAAAATATTGTCCTCGATTTTATAAATCATTTTAAAGAAGGCTTATTTTTTAGCTTCAAATAACTTTTTTGGTTTAATTTAAAAACCATTTTCGTTTTAAATCTTAAGCTAAATTTCTTTTTGTTTAAAAACTCTTTAGTGTTAAAAATGCATGTATTCTAGTTAAATATTAAAAGTTTTAATTAAAAATTCATTTCTTTGGTTGACACATGAGTTATTTGATTGAAAACTTGTTTTTTCTTCAGATGAAAAGGAATTTTTTGCCAAAAATTTAACTATTTTGTTGTAAATTTATTACATTTTTGTTTGAAAATTATTATTTAGTTGAACTGAAAATGTAACTGTTATTCCACTTGAATATTCTATAATTTTAGTTAAAAGTTCATCTCTTTGATAAAACATTTATTTTTGTAATCAAAATTTAATTATTCAATTTGTGTTTGAAAAATGATATTTTTTAGTTAAAAATTCATTTTTCTGTTTTAAAATTTAACTGTTTCAGTTAAAAATTGCAAATATTGTTATTAAGTTTACTAAACGTTGATCTTAATTTCCTATTTTCTCAATAGTAATGCCGATAGCAGAGAAGAAAATTCCTGAGCACTCGTGTCAATCATCTCCAAGCATTCCGGAAACCGAGAACGTGAGTTCGACTTCCTATGTTCGAAGTTCCGGCCTCCAGGAATTTAAACCTTTTGAGGTGAAATTGGAGCGTGTTGGTGAAGGTCTTGAGGCGCAAGAATTTTTGCTCAATGCCGCACAGTGCCCGAGTATCTCTGAGAATCTAGGAATCAATTTCAAGAGGAGATTCAGTGAGGAGCTGAATCCAAGTTTGGTCGATGACGAGGAAAAATCGGCGAATGCTAATCCGTGCACTTCAATTGAAGCCTCGAGCAATGAATTATGCCCAGGAACCTCAAGCAACCTTCAGCTGAATTTAAAGAGAAAATTCAGCGAAAACGCGGATCCAGATGTGAATTCGTCTAAAAGGCTGCTCAAAGAAGCTTATCCCCTTGATCATCCGGTGATCAGCACAGACCCGGGAAACTTCAACAGCTGTGTCGATGTTCAGCAGTGTAACTATCTTTACAAAAATTTGGCCGAGGTCGAGGTGACGGAAGTCAGTTTGCCGGACAGGAGCAGTGAATATCCAACACTGGATCCTGCCTCGTTTGTACTTCCCGTTTCAGGGGAACTTATAGATCTTCGAGACCTTCAAGATCTGCCGGAATCTAATTTGGAAAGGAATCCAGGTACTGTAACCAATTATTTTTTTCTGTTCAGAGGCCTCGGACTCACCAAATCACACTAGTGACACTATTTGGCACTTTTTTTTCGTGAGCGATGATCCACTCGATTTTTAGATATTTTTTACTCCCTTTTCGAGATTTTAGGTATATGTGAAGTCCCTCGTCGACAGGTTAGCTGGGAGTTTATTACACTCAAATTAGAAGATTGCAAGAAATCTTTGATAACAATCAGGGTGGCTGCTCTACCGGGGAAACCCGGAAAATGACAGTGAATTTATTTTTTGACCGGGAATTTAACAAAATTTGTAGAATAAAAATTTTGTCCAACTGTGATTTCAAGCTATTTTAAACAATTTCCTAAATTGTGATTTTTATCAATTATTATATCGTTTAGTTTAGAATGCTTAAGGGCATGCGACACAGTGGAATTCCTACATTACCAACCTCTTTTTTCTATTGAACAAAATTTTTTTTTGAACCATAGAACTTTTTTGTAAATCAAATAT
>NC_046663.1:45310295-45355991 GCF_010883055.1 Belonocnema kinseyi
TTCATTTACCAAAAAAGTTCTATGGTTCACAAAAAAATTTTGTTCAATGGAAAAAAGAGGTTGGTAATGTAGGAATCCCACTGTGTCGCATGCCCTTAATGCGAAAATAATTTTAAAATGCAGTTTTAAAGGTTAAAAAAAAATTTTAAATGAAAAGTTCTTAAAGTCAAAGATTTTTTAAATAAAAAACAGGGTGGCCGCTTGACCGAAAACCGGGAATTTTACGAATTTTCAGAAGAAAAATCTGCCCAAGTTCGATTTTAACAGTTTTAAAAATAATTAAAGTGCAGTTTTGAAGATATAAACAATTAAAAATTTAAAGCGATTGAAGTTGAAATTTTTTGATAAAAAACAGTTTAATTTTATGAACTGTAAATATAAATAAATAAATAATTTTAATAATGGATCTGTACTCTAAGTATAGAAATCTGAACAATAATTGATTTGACCAAACAATTCTAGAATTCGAAAATCTTGATAATGATTGAAATTAATATATCATTTATTCCGATAATTTTATTTTTAAATAAAAATTTTCATGATTTAACAATAATATATTTTTAATTCAGAATTTCAGATATTCATTTATATTATTGTTTTATATTAAATTTAATCAATAAATTCATTAATATATTATTTCTATTTATTTTTTTAAGCTATTAAAAAATGTAAACGTGCGTTTTACTATTTTCAACTTTAAAATAAATCAATAATAATATACTCATAATTAAAGGTTTCTATTAAATTAAAAATATTGTGAGTCTAAATTATTTAATTTTCATCCCATTTAATTTGAAATTTCTTAACGTATAAAAAGAATAAGTATTTATTATTTAGCAATATTTCACTGTTCATTTAAGACGAGTAAAATGAAACCAAATATTTAAAGGAAAACAATTCGAAACTGAATTGTTTGACATAGAAAGCTTTGAATCTTTAAATTTTCGAAAAACTTTTAATCTTTTAGTGGTTTTAATGGTTCTTTTTAAAAAGTTTTCAATTTATAAGTGAAATTGTTAAATTTTGACGCATAAATAACAATTGAACACTTATTATTTTTAGAAAAAAATTGAGTAATTTTAAGAGATATGTAAAAGTTTTGAAAAGATAAAAAAATTTTTCCAGTACTTCTAACTATATTTTAAAATTAATCGAAATTTCCCTACAATTTTTGAAAATCCTGCAAAAAAATCCTTAAAATCTTCCTTGTTCTTTGATAATTTTTGAAATCTCTTAAAATCTTTTTAAACTTTCTGTTACAATAATTTTTCAAAGTGAAAAATCATTTTCTTTTTTCTTAAGAATCTTAAGAAAATTTTTCTTCTTTTGTAGACTTTAACAATTCTTAAAATAATTCTAAATTTTTTGTTTGAAATCTGCAAAAATCTAAATTTTATTTTAAATTCGGCTGTAAGTATTTCAAATTATTTCAAATTCTAAATTTAATTTGAATCTTTTTAAAACTTCTAAATATCTCTTAATATTACTCTAATACTTTTACAAATAGTAAGTGTTCTATTGTTATTTACAAATTAAAATTAATTTTTTTTAATTTGCAGGATTTTCTAAAAATTATAGAAAAAATTCAATTCATTTTGAAATATATTTAAAAGTTCTGAAAAAAAATTTAAAAATGACTAATTTAAGAACTGTTAAGTTTAAAAAATTATTTTTCAATTTTTAATGTTTCTAGCTTAAAATTATTTAAAATAATATAATTTAGAAAATTTTTAAAGTTCATTGCCTGATTCTTTAATTTAGAGTATTGAAAATGTTAACGTGGATTTATATTTTTGGAACTTAATCTGAATCTTTGAACTCTATAATTTTTAAAAGTTCTAAATTTTGAAGTTTATTTGCATTTCATTTAACATTGTTTAATTGAAAGGTTCCTTCCATTTTGTAGATGAAAATTTTTGAGCATTTGAATACTCAATTTCTGAATTAAAAAACTTTAAACCTTCAATTTCAAAATTTGGAATTCAACAGTTCCACTTTGAATGCTTTCATTTGTTGCTTATTGTTTATTACTTTATATGGGAAAATGTTTAGAATATAGTTTGATTTTCAAAATTTTATTGAACGTGAAAAATGTTTGCGAACCGGGAAAAAATCGGAAAATGACCGGGAATTTTTTTCTTCGATTAAAACGGCCACCTTGAACAATGAAAATGTTTGCTCTCTTCAGATTGTAAATTCAAGTACATTTATAGATTTACTTTTTTTTTAAACTTATATACTTTGATATCAAAAAATTAAACTGATTTTTTTTGTATAAAAATTTAACTATTTTCTTTTTAATTTGTCTGTTTAATTTAAAAACTCATCTAGTTTCGTAGAAATTGCAGTTTTCTGGGTTAAATATTTAACCTTATTTTTGTAATATTCTTCTTTTTAGTTCGAAAACTCATTTCATTTCGTAGAAAGTTGATATTTTTTGGTAGAAAATTCTTTGTGTTTTGGTTGTAACTTAATCTTCTTAGATAAAAATTAAATTTTGTATTTTTAAATTAATTTGGTTGCAAATTTAAATATTCTTAGTTGAAAAGTCGTTTTTTTAACAATTTATTTTCTAAACTTAAAACTTAACTAAATTATTTATGTTTGCACTTGGTAGAAGATTATTTTTTTTTTTTGGTGGAAACTTCACATAAATATTTATATTCACCTAGTTGGTGAAAAATTAAACTATTCTCTTGAACGGAAAATTTACATTTTCATAGAAAATTCTTATTTCCGAGTAAAAAATTGGAATATTTTGTATAAACCCCGTCATAAGTCCTAAAAGTATTTTTAAGACGATTTAAACAGATTTCCGAAATTGTAAAGAAAAAATAATCTGGAAGATTTTCGGGCATTTAACAAAATTTTGCAGGTTTTATTAAAGATGGTAGGAAAAAGTCGAATCATTTTAAGCGATATTCAGAAGTTTTGAAACAATTTCAAAAATAATTCAAAAGTTAAAAATATTTCAGATAATTCAAAATAAAATTATATGCGAAAAATTCATTAGGATTCCTATGAAAATTAAAAATGATTTTTTATCTTAGAAAATTAATTTTAAGAGAATATTTAAGAAGATTTCGAAAAATTTCCAAAATTTTAAACAAAAATTAGAAACTTTTAAGGGATTATTGTTTAGTTTGCCGGATTGATTAAGGATTAAAGATTTTCAAAGTTTAAAGATAGTGAAAAAATTTGCTTGAGATTTCTGGGGAATTTTTCAATTATATTTTTGTTTTAAAACTTATTTTTTACAAAATACTTTGAAAGAGTTTATAATAAAATAAAATTGGAAGTATAAAAAAATTGGACAATTATTATTTTAGAAAAAATTCGAATAGGTTAAAAGATATTTAGAAGTTTTGAAGAGATACAAAATTACTCAAAATTTGGTATGATTCCAAAAAATGTTTAACATAATATATATTTTTGAAAATCTATAAATAAGTTTTCGACAGTTTTAAATGATTTTTAAAGATCTTCAGATAATAAAAAAATATAATGAAGATTCCTGTAAAAAATTTTAACGATTTTTCTTTTCAACAAATAATGTTAAAAAATATTTTACCAGATTTCAAAACAAATTTTTATGTATACATAACAATTGAACAATTATTATTTGTTGACAATTTAAAACGAAAATAATTTAACTTCTAGTTTAAAAGTGTTAATTAAAAAAAACTGCAATCTATCAAGTCTTAATGCTTTTTACTAAAATTTCTTCAAATTATATAATTTAAAAAGTTTAATTAGTTCATTGATTCTTCAAATTAGAGCATTGAAATTATAGCGTGGATTTTTTTAACCTTCAATTTGTATAATTTATGAAAGCTAGAATTTTTTTATTTTGTAGTTTACCGATATTTAATTTAAAATTAGAAAATTAAAAATTATTCCTTGTTCGTTGTTAATTAATTTTAAGGGTATATTTAAAAAAAAAATTTTAAAAGATTTCCAAAATTGTCAGAAAATAATCCCGAAGATTTTAATTTTGCAGTATTTATTAATAGTTTAAGAGAAAACTCAAATGATATAAAAAATTGTTTAGAAGTTTCAAATGAATTAAAAAAATGATAACAAATTTAAAAAGATTCCATAAAATTTTGAAACTATTCAAGCATTTTGAAAGGCAAGATTTTCAATAAATGTAAAATTAAGGGAAATAAAACACTGAAAATCCGCAAAATTAAAATATTTTGTTACGAACACTATTTATAGTAATGGTTATTCTCAAATTTTCATTTATTTTTGGTAACTTCAAGTATCTTCATAAAAAATTTACTTCTTATTTAAAACTCATAATTTTATGTTAAAAACTAACACTGAATTTTTTTGTACAACTATTTTGTTTTTAATTTGCGTGTTTAATTTAAAAATTCATTTACTTTTGTAGAAATTGCATCTTTCTTGGTTAAAAATTCGACTTTATTTCTGTAATATTAATCTTTTTTGTTTGAAAATTCATTTCTTTTGGTAGAAATTCCATATTTGTTGGTTAAGAAGGCATCTTTTTGATTAAAATTTATCTGTTTTCATGAAAATTGTTATTATTTTGTTGAAAATTCGTTCTTTTTTTATTTGAAAATTAATTATTTTTTTAACTAAAAATTTCTTCGGCTTTTTTTTAGAGAAATAATCTTGGTTCAAAATTAATTTCTTCTGAGAAAAATATGACCACTTTGTAGAAAATTCGTTGTTTTTTGTTTGAAAATTAATCTTCTTGGATACAAATTCAAATTTTTAGTTAAAAATTAATTTGGTTGAAAATTTAACTGTTTTGTTCTAAAATCTTGTTTTTTTTTCTTAAAAATTATTTTTCAATATTAAAATTTAACTATTTGATTTATGATTAAAACTTTTTTAGATGAAATTTGAACTATTTGGTTAAAAATTCGTGTATTAAAAACTTGATTAAAATCTTTATGAACTTTATTATCTTTATTGTCCTTATTAAAATTTTATGAACTTTAGTAAAATCTTCTTGCTTGAAAATTTAACTATTTGGTTGAAAATTCACGTATTTTATTAAACATTCGTGGATTTTGGTAGAAAAATAATCTTCTTGCTTGAAAATTCATCTTTCTTGTCAAAAATTGAACTTTGTTGGTGAAAAATTGAAATATTTTGTTAAAAATTAATTTTTTTAACTGAAAATTTAACTATTTCATTTTCAATTGTAAATTTATCTTTTTTAGTTGGAAATTCAACAGTTCTCTTAAAAAGTCATTTTTTTATTTGTAAATCCAGATGTTTTGTTGGAAAATCTTCTATTTTGTGTTTTAAATTCAAAGAACTGGTAGAAAATTCAACTATAAATTGTTTAAAATTTGATTTATTTTTGTTTTTGTGGAAAATTCCTTTTTTTACTGAGAATTTAATTCCACTTTTCGTTGATAATCTTTTTTAGTGTTGGAAATTTCATTTTTTGATTTAAAATTAAAATTCTTGCTTGAAAGTTCATCTCTTTGCTAGAAAAATTATCTTTTTGGTTAAAAATTGAACTATTTTGTCGATTTTTTTTTAGTTGAGTATTAATTTTTTAACTGAAATTTTAACTATTCTATTTTTAATTGTAAATTTATCTTTTTTAGTTAAAAATTCAACTGTTTGGTAAAAAATTTGTGTATTTTGTTTGAAAATGGTATTTTTTGGTAGAAAATTAATCTTCTTGGTTGAAAGTTCAAGTAATTGTTTGAAATTTGAAACACTTTATTAAAAATTCATTTTTTGGTTGGAGAAAATTCATCTCGTTTTATGGAAATTTAACTATTTGGTTAAATATTAATCTACTTTGTTAAAAATTGATCAGTTTTGTTAAAAAGTATCCTTTTTCTTGAAAAGTCAACTACTTTGTTGAAAAATCATTGTCATGTGGTTGAAAATGTATTTTTTAACTGAAAATTTAACTATTCCAGTTAAAAAATTCATAATTTTAGTTGAAAAGTCAGCTTTTTGCTTGAAATTTAATTTTTTATCTGAAAATTGAACTAATCTATTTTTGGTGAAAAACTTGTAATTTATTTTCAACCATTAAGTAGAATTTTCAACATAAAATTATGAATTTTCAACGAAAAATGTTGGATTTAACCTACAAAAATTAATGTAAAAAAAATTTGAATTTTTAATCAAAAAAATTAATTTTCTACTCAAAAAGACGAATTTTCTAGAAAATAGTTCGATATTAAAAAAAAATTATTTTCAACCGAAACAGATTAATTTTTAACTAACTACTTGCATTTTCAACCATAAAGGGTGAAATTTCTAAGGAAAGAGGTGAATTTTCAAATTAAAGAATTACAAAATTTCAAAAAACCATTTGAATTTTCAACCAAGATTTATAACTGTTTAACAAAATTGTTGAATTTTCCAGAAAACAATTCAATTTTTAACTAACTAATAAGATTTTAAACCAAAAAATATAAATTCTTAACCAAAAATTTAATAATTTACTTTTCAGTCAAAAAGAATGAGCTTACACCCAAAAATGGCGAAACGAGAAGCCTGCAATAAAGAAATAGGAATTTTGATAATTTATAAACGAAAGAATAACATTTTAAATTATAATTGAAATTCATTTTCAGTACTTTAAAAATATTAGTTTTAAAAAACTGGAAATTTTTTAAATGATGAAGTTAATTTTTCATTGTACACTTTTAAATTCGGACTTCACATAAGTTTAATACTTGAACAATTTTTTGACACTATTTTTTCTAATTTTGACACTATTTACTTAAACGTTTTTTAACTCTGAAGTGAGTCGGAGGCCCGTATGTACGCAAAGTAAAAAGAAAATTCAAGTTCTCATAACCGTAGTAAAAGTGTCACCACTGCCAGATTTTCACACAATCAGTCGTAGTTTCTCTTAAAATCTCTCTTCTGTGAATGTTTTATTGTCATTATTTTTCGATTCGATCCTTTTTGATTCCGATCCTCCTTCCTTAAAATTGTATATTTACAAGTATTTGTGATACTTCTCAGACAAATCGAAAAGTTAAAATATTTTGTATCTGACATTTATTTTTAGATTGGGTGAGGATAATTGACAAACTTCGACCTGTTGTGGACTTCGAAAGTAAGTCTACTTGCCAAATTTATGATACTTTAATAACGTTTTTCAAGATCAGTACTATGAAAATTAACTGCTTGCCTAAAATTTTTAATAATTAAGCTTTTGCTTCCAAAAATGCAGAATAGATTTTTGAGAGATTAGTTTAAAGACTTTCTTTATAGTATATAATTTTTTGGAGGGGGGGGGGGACTGATATCCTCAGACTTGGAGCTCTAATGATTTATTTCGGTCTGTTTCAGATTCTTTCGACGAAAGGAGGACGGATCAATTAATGGTCAGTGAAGTAAGTTTGCAGATATCAAGGATAATGAAATAATGTAGATTTAGAACCTTTAATAACCTTCTTTTAAAAAAAAATTAAGAGGTAAGAGTATTTTATTTCATTTTATTTTTAAAAATTAAAAAAAAAATGTTCTTATTATCAATTAAACATGCGCAAAAGCGTGCCCGAAAAATTGCATTGCCAATTGATAATATATGAATATAAAACAAGATTACTATAATTCCAATTTTTAATTGTGAAATTTACTCACTTGAAAAAATAATTTGAAAGGCATTGTTTTATTTTTCATGAAAAATTTTCAATTTTTAAACAGATTACTGTGGAAAGTGACTTGGAAATTTCGAAAGCCTACTAAAAAATTTTAATTTACAACGGCTTTTTTTAAATTTTTCAGTTGCGGATAATTTCTATTCAAACCAATTATCTATTGAAATCGTTAAATTTGAAATATGTTTCAGTATTAAATTAGTCATTTTTCATTCTTTAAATTCTATGTAATTTTATTTTATTCATTTTGAAAATTCCTTGGAATTTTTTCTTTTGAATTCTTTTAACTTCCTAGTACCTGAATTTATCTGAATTCCTTGAATTCTTCTAAATTCCCCAAATTCCTTGCAATGTTTTGAAATCATTAGAATTCTCCAAATTCGCAAAATTCCCTCAATCATCTGAATTTCTTGAATTCGAGCAATTTCCTGAATTCTGAGAATTCTCTGAATTCCAAGGTCTTCAAAATAATGCAAAGAATTCAGAATAATAAAAGGAATTCAGAAATTTCAGAGAATTCATAATATTCAAGTAATTCAGATGAATAAAAGCAATTCAAGGACTAAAAAGAATTAACGAGATTTAGAAATTTTTTGGAATTTTCTAAATTTATTAAATATTTTGAATTCAGGAAATTTAGAGAATTTAATTAATTCAACTGATTTTTAGAATATTCAAGGCATTTCAGCATTTCAGGGAATTCAGAATAGTTCAGGATTTCAGATATTTTAAGGAATTCAAAGAATTTAGGATTTTAGGACATTCTGAATATTACAGGAATTCATGGGATGAATTCAAGAAATGAAGAGAATTCAGAATGTGATAGGAATTCATAGAAATTTAGGATGTCAGCATATTCAAGGAATTCCGAGAATTTCAGAGGATTTCTGCTAATTTAAACTATTTAAGAAATCCAAAGAACTCAAAGAATTTCAGCTATTCAGTACATTAAAAAAATTCAGAAATTTCAGAATAATGATTTCAGAGAATTAAAAAGAAATCAGATTTTCAGAAATTTATGGAGTTCAGAATATTCGAGAAATTCATGGAATTTAAAGTGTTCAAAGATTCAAAATATTTTTAAAAATTCAAAGATTTTAAGGAATTCATGAAATTTCAGGGATTTCAGAAAATTGAGGGAATTCATGGAATTAAGAGAATTCGCAGGATTGATAAAACTAAAGGATTTCAGGGAATTTAAAAGGTTTGAGAGCATTTTCGAAATTCAAGGAATTCAGAGAATTGTTGGAATTTGGAGATTTTAAGTACTTCTGTTCAAAGAGTTCAGGGAATTGAAGGTATTTCAGGAATTCAAAATATTCAGGGAATTCAATAATTTCAGCAATTCAAAGTTTCCTGAGTTCATAAAAAATTCTGAATTCACAAAATTCAGAGAATTTGATGAATTCCGAATATTAAGGGAATTCAGGATGTTCGAAGATTTCAGGAAATTCAGAGAATTTCAGGGATTTGGTGCATTTTTGGAATTCAATAAATGAAGAGAATTCAGAACATGAAAGCAATTCAGGGATTTTGTAGAAATGAAGAATGTCAAGATATTCAAGTCATTCAGAAAATTCCAGGGATTTTCGGTGATTTAGTTCATAAATGAAATACAAATAATTCAACGAATTTTAGGAATTCCAAATATTTAAGGAAATCAGGAAATGTAGAATGCTTAAGTATAATATTTCAGGAAATATAGAAAAATAAATGATTTTAGAGGATTAAAAGATTAGAGATTTTCAGAAATTTATAGAATTCAAGGAATTTGTGGAATTAAGAAATTCCATAGAATTAAAAGTTCAAGGCTTTTAGGGAATTCAGAGAATTTCAGGAATTTTAAAGCATTTCGAGAATGTGTAAAATTGAGAAAATTCACGGAATTCATAATATTCAAGAAATTTAAGAAACTGAAGGAATTTAAGAGATTTCAGAGCATTTTTGTCATTCACTGAATTCAGAGAGTCGAGAGAATTTCAGGGATTTCCGAGAATTGAAGTAATTAAGAGATTTTTAATAACTTTAGGAATTCAGAATATTTAAAGGTTTCAAGGAGTTTTGAAAGGAATTCAGAGAATTACGAATATTCATGAAATTCAGGATATTGAACGAATTTAAGAGTTTCAAAGCATTTATGTAATTCAAGGAATTTCAGGAATTGCAGAAAATTAAAAGAGCTTAATAACTTCAGAATATTCAAGGGTTTCAGAGATTTCCGAGAATTGAAGGAATTCACGGATTTTAACAAATTTGAGGAATCTGATAAATTTTCATTGCTCTAAATATAAATCTCATAATTTTGGAGAGAAATGAAAAATTTTTATTTTTTATTTTTTTATATAATAAACTAAGAATCCAATTCCGCTTAAAATTAAAAAATTGTAACTAAATGATTTTAAAAATTTTATTATTTTTACTGAAACTAATATAGGAAGTTTTTCTTTATTCTAAGTAACATTATTATCTTACGTTTGGACTTCTCTGATTCTAAACTTTAAATAATAAAATGAACTAATAAAAAAAAACATAAATAAAATAAATTTTGTTATATTCGAAGTTAGTTTTTTTTTTTATTTGAGTCTCTTAATTTCAGTCTCAATTAATTAATAAATTTCAGCCTTAATTAATGTATTTTCTTAAGATTTTTAAAATTTTTGTTGCAGGAAATGCTTAATGAGCATATCACGAGGTCTCAGTTGGAACTTGTACACAAGATGGACATACGGGAACCGCAGTTCGATGAACTAGAACGTGATCTGGCCATCACAGCTCTTCATCCTCAAAGAGAAATGTTAAATCAATTGCAGGTAAATATATTTCTAAATAGGTTGTTAGTTCTAAAAATTTTTTCAAACTTTCAAGAATTTTTATATTAGTATAAAAAACTTTCTTTGACATTATAATTATTTTTAGTAATATAAGATTTTTATTTCTCAACATAAAAAGAAAAATGAGCAAATAAAATAATAAGAGTTTTTAAAGTGTTGACATGAATAACTCACAATTTATAATTGAAATAATCTGAAATAATTTTAAAAAAAATGGAATTGTATCATTTCTAATTTAAAGCGCTTAAAATGGAAAATATATCGACTTGAAGCATTTTCTATTAGAAACTCTCTAATTTTAACAATTTCAGAATAAAATTTTATTAAAATAATTTTATCATTAAGGAGTTCAATTAGTATAATTATAAATTTGAAACGTTCAAAATTGAACAGTTATTGAATGATTTTACAATAGAATTTCGAAAATAGGACAATATATTAATTTTGAAAATTGGACCATTTTTCATTTGAAGAAATTAAAATGGTATTTTTTATAGTTAAAAGCGTTCAAAATTGAATAATTGAAGACATGTCAATTTAAATAACTTTCCATTCCAAGCGATCAAAATTGGAAAATTTAAAAATAAATTAACAGTCTCAAAATCAAACCTTCTAAAATTCTAGAATTTCAATTTATTACATTTAAAACACTATAATTTAACCTTAAAATTGATTAGATAAATATTTCTAAGATTGAAAAATAAATTAACCGTTCTTTTTACCATTAGAAATAGAAAAAAAATCAATTATAAATCTTTAAAATTGAATTATTTTTTAAAAACATTCAAACATTCAAATTTTTTCATTGAAAATAAATTACTTGGTTGCATTTAAACTCTTATGTTAAAAATTCATATTTTGTATAAACAATTCATCTATTTTACTGAAAAATTAATTTTTCTAGTTGAAATTTCATAAATTTGATTATATTATTTTTTAAATTAATTTTCTAACTAAAATTTTTAAAATAAATTAACTGTGTCAAAGTCAAAGCTTCTAAAATACTAGAATTTTAATTTATTACATTTAAAAAACTATAATTTAAAATTAAAATTGATTAGATAAAAATTTCTAAGATTGAAAAATAAATTAACCGTTACTTTTACCATTCAATCTAGAAACAAAATTATTAATCTTTAAAATTAAATTATTTTTTAAAAACATTCAAAATGATGTAATTTCAAATAGTAAACATTACAAATTAAAAAATGTCTGTCGGAATGTGACAAATTAAATAAACCGATCTTGGCTTAAAACTGAAAAAATTTAATTACCAAGAATTATGATATTAAAATTTTTTTATATTCAACCTCTTCGGTTTTAAGATATTAAAAAATTTTTCTTCTAAAGTTCCGTGTAAAATTGAAACTAATTTTTTTTTAATTGATTTTAAGAGAATATTTAAAAAGATTTCAAAACCAATTTTTATATATAAACAGCAATTGAACAATTCTCAATTTATATAAAGTTTGAGTAAGTTTAAGAGGTATTTAGAAGTTTTCAAAAGATTAAAAAATAATTTAAAACTTGAAAAGATTTCAAACAATTTCTAACAAAATATAGAGTTCTAAAGATTTAGAACAAAAAATTCGTAGCCTTTCAAGCATTGTGAAATGTTTGAAAGAATAAAAATGGTAGAAAATGGAAAACTGAAAATGATTTATTATTTTAAAAATTAATTTTAAGTGGATATTTATAAAGATTTACAAAATATTAAAAAATAATTTCGATTTATTAAAAGTTTTGAGGAAAAACTCAAATGATTTTAAAAGGAAGATTTTAAAATAAAATTTTGAAGGTTTTTAAGGTGGTTGATAAGTTTCAAGATAATAAACAAAATGTTAATAAGATTCCTGGGAAAATTTAAAGTAATATATATTTTTAAATTAATTTTAAGAGAATAATTCAAAAGATTTAAAAACCAATTTGTATATGATATAATTTTGAATTTTTTTAGATTCTTTTTTCTATTTAGAACATTAAAAAACAATCAAACCATAATTAAGTTAATTTTAGCTGACTTTGAAAATTAAACAAGCTTCTTGACGTGGAGAAACCTTGAAAACCCTGGAAATATCAGGGAATTTTTTTAAAGTCATGGAATTTTGTTTTGTGAGCTTGCTTTTTTTATTTCGAAATATAAAATTGAATAACAATGATTCTTCATTTGTAAAAGTAGCATTAAATCACTGCATAGAACTATTTTGTTGAAAATGTTGTTGTTTTATTTAAAGTTTATTTTTTACCTAGAAGTTTTATAATTCCAGTTAAATATTCCGGTATTTTAGTGAAAAATTCATTTCTTTGAACATTGATTTTTTAACTAAAAATTTGAATATTCAATTTTTAGTTGAGAAATTATCGTTTTTAGTTGAAAATTCAACACTATGTTTGAAAATGTAATTATTTTTTTGACATGTTTTTTCTGATAATTATTATTTTTAGACTGAAAATTAGTCAGTTTGGTTGAAAATTAATTTTTAACTGAAAATCTAACTATTCCATATTTATTTGAAAATTGACTATTTTAGTTTATTTTGTTTATTTTGTTCCAGTTAAGTTTTCTTCAATTTAGTTGAAAATTAAGTTTTTTAACTGAAAATGTAACTATTTTGTTGTTTTTTTTATCAAAAAATCACCGTTTTTAGTTCAAAATTCAACTATTTGTTTGTAAATTTGTCTTTTTTAGTTGAAAAATCAACTATTCCTTTAGAAATTCAATTTTTTGATTGAAAATAAAATTAGTTGGTTGCAAGTGAACTCGTATGTTAAGAATTTATTTTTTTAATTTAAAATTCATCCATTTCAGTAAAAGATTAATAAATCTAGTTGAAAATACCAATTTGGTTAAATTAAAAAAAAAATTAATTTGCTAACTGAAGATTTAACTATTCCATTTTCTGTTGAAAACTGAATTTTTTAGTTTAAAATTCAACTATTTGGTTGAAAATTGAGATTTTTAACCCTTAAAGGGTGTATTACTGGGTATATTACACCCAAGGGTATTCAAGCGTGTGATGTTCCGGCGCTATTGGATAGTTTTTTTTACAAGAGAATCAATTAATGATGTTTAATCTATCTAGTTTAAGGAGAAAAAGGTTTCATAACAGATTTTGAAATTTAAATTAGTTAAAACAATCCTTTTTGGAACAAAAATTAAAAATGAATTCTTCCACTCTAAATATTCATAACTTTTTAAGTTTTTGATATTTTGACTTAAAATTTAACCTGAATACTTCCGAGATACGGCGCGTCAAAAATAAGATTAGTCTTATAGTGTTTGTTCCAAAAAAGATATTTATTCTGAAAAATAAAAGCTTAAATTAAATGAAAAATGAAACACCGTACTTTGCGTGATTAAACTGCGTATAAAAATTATAAAAACCAAAATTATGTGAAAAATGACATAGAAGAATATGTTTTCATGTCATTTGTTAATCTGGCGTCATATGTTCCATTTTATTGAATTTGGTACGTTTTGTTAAAGCGCAAATAAGTCGTTGGGTGTCTTACACCCAGGATGCCCTTTTAAGGGTTAAATTGAATATTCAACTACTTGGTTGAGATAAATTGGTTGTTGATAAATCGTATTTTTTGGGTTGAAAATTCAACTATTTGGTTATTACCTATATTAATTCTGCCTAAATATGCACTGAATTTTAAGTATAAGAAGATAAAGTAAATGTTTGTTTGAATTATTATTGAAACTCATGGACTTTAGAGCCAAATTCCAGAAATGATTAATCATGTTTTTAGTATTATTTAATTATTTTATAGTACTAATATATTTATGAATATCTTATCATATAATTGTTCAATGTTTTTTAAATTTAAAATATTAATTGAATCCCTAGAAACTGAAAAACTCGCGTAATTATATACATATTCCGATTCGATTGTTTTGGAAAAACCACACCGTCACTATTAGACACTTTTTTTCTCAAATCCAATACCTATTTTTGAATTGTCTTGAATTCTTTTGAAATATTTCAGATTATTTTTAAAGGTTCCGAGAAATTTTTAATAGATTTCAATAATTTGAAGGAATTTTTAAGGTTGGAGGGTATTTTTAAAACTTCGAAGGCGTTTTTTAGGAGCTTTTGGTTTGAAATATTTTTGGAAATTTGCAACGATTTCCAGGAATTTTTAATTTTAGGTTAAAGAAATGTCTAGAATTTCGAAAGATATGGAATGATTTTCCAGTACCTGTAATGTTTTAAAATATTTCACAGGATTTCCTAAGATTTCCGAGGATCAATGATATTTTAATAAATTTTCCAGGGTTTCAGGAAATATAAAATGTTATCGGATTTAATAATATTTTAGTGGATTTCAAAGAATTCATTCACGAGAAGTGACATATTTTGTAGGGTTTCGAAGATTTCAAGAGATTAAAAATTATTTTCAGGTATTTACTCTGAATTCTTATGAATTTATTCGAACTTTTCAAGTTCAATTGATAAAGTGATCAATGAATTTGCAATATTTTAAGATATTTTTATTAATCCCTTGGCTTTTTCAAGATATTAAAAAAAATCCCAAGAGATTTCGAAAGATTTAAAAAAATTTTTAATATTATAGAACAGTTTAAAAGATTCCAAGGCCTTTTAAGAGATCTAAACAATTTAAGGCCTTTTTTAAAACTATTTGCAATTCGTTTCAATTTGTTGTTGTTGTAATCAATCACTTATTTTGTTAGAAATTAGTAGGTTTTCAAATAATTTAATATTTTTCGTAATTCATTTGGAACTTGCCCCAAATTTGTTATTACAGTTCTTGCTTAGTTCATCTTGAATTTTTTTTAACTCACCTTTAACTCCTAGGCATTTCATCAGATTATTTTGTATATTTTCATATTTAAAAAAATTATCGTTCAATTTTAACTATGTTTAGTTCACAAATAAACATGTAAGATACAATTAAATTAAAAAATACCGAGAGTAGTAAACGTAACACTCGATATACGACATTCGAGAGTACATGCCGACTCATACATCAAATAGTTCAAGTGCGTATAAAAACCATATATAGTTGTCAGCACGTTTCAAACTAATCAGGCATTTGAAAAAAAGCATTTTCGACTCGGCCAAAATAGACTCTGTCAGAATATCAACAATCATCTCGCACGTTGGAATTTATTCGACGTTGAGCTCGCCTTGTTCAAAGACCTTGCGCACGTAGTGCTTGTCACAATAAACGGGTCTTGACCGAGAAATAAATTCTCCGAGAATTTATGAGAATCTCAGAATTTATTTAATTTAATAGAAAATTAAATTTTTTCGTTAAGTTTTCAGTTGAAAATTTAACTCTTTTTTTTAAATTTGTCTTTTTTATTTTAAACTGTACCAGTTTTAGCAGAAATAAATTTTTTTATCAAAATGCAACTGTTTGGTTAAAAATTAAGATATTATACTATTTTCTTGAGAAGTTAAATATTTCGTAGAAAATCTACTTTTTGTTTAAAATTTATATTTTGGTTTTGAAAAAATGAACTGAAATACTTTCGGGATGAAAGTTCCACTTATAAAAAAAATTTTGTTTTTTATCACAAATTTATCTGGTTTAGTAAAAAATTGATCTTTTTTGTATAAAAATGAAACTGTTTGGTATAGAATTTACTTATTTTGTTACAAATTCATCCTTTTTGGGTGAAAAAATTCGTCTTTTTGGATTGAAAATTAAATTTTTTTCGTAGAAACTTATTTTTTTGTTACAAAAATTCAGTTTTTGATGTTGCTGAGTTAACTGGAATCTTTTTTGGATGAAAACTCAACTTTTCTTGTGATAAAAAATTTTTCTGCTTTAAGATAAATTCCATATTTTTTATAGAAATGCATCTATTTGCTAGAGAATTCAAAAATTTTGTTAAAAATTCATCCTTATTGGTTAAAAATGTTGTCTTTTTGGATTGAAAATTCAACTTCTTTGGTAGAAAATGATTTCTTTTAAAAAAATTCATAGTTTGATCGTGAAAACTCGACCAAAATCTTTTTAAACAGAAAATGCAACTATTTTTTGGAAAATTTTAAAAATCATCTGTCATAGAAGAAATTTCATTTTTTTGTTTGAAAATGCAAATTGTTTGTTAGAAATCGTTCTTCTTTGCTTGATAATTGACCTAATTTGTTTAAAACTTTTGGTTGAATCGCTATGTTAAGAAATCACTTTTTTTTGTTAAAGATATATATTTTAAGTTGAAAAGTCATACTTTTTGGTTGAAAATTCTGCAGCTTTGTTCAAAATTGAGCTATTTTGAAATAAATGTAACTTTTAATGTAAATTTAATATTTTGTTGTTAAAAAGAGAACTAAAATTCTTTCTGGACGAAAATTCCCCTTTTTTTTGAAAATTGTTTATTTTCTTTTTAATTATAAGTTCATCTTTTTAAAGATAAATTTCATCTTTCATGGATAAAAATGCAACAATTTTATTCAAAATTCAACTTTAAAAAGAAAATTGGTCGTTTTTTTATTAAAAATTTCTCGGTTTTAGTACAAGTTTCATCTTTCATGGATAAAAATGTTACTGTTTGGTAGAGAATTCAACTAATTATTTACAAATCATCCTTTCTGGTTGAAAAAATTCATCTTTTGGATTAAAAATTCAATTTTTTTGGTTGTTTTAACTTCTTTTTTGTTTAAAAAGTCATAATTTGACCGTGAAAAATAAACTGGAATCTTTTTTGAATGAAAATTCAAATATTTAAAAAAAGTCTTCCTTTTTGGTTAAAAATTCGTCTTTTTGGATTAAAAATTCAATTTGTCACGTAGCAACTTATTTCTATCTTAAAAATTCATATTTTAATATTAAAAAGTCAATTGAAATTGTTTTAAATAGAAAACTCAACTAGTATTTTCAAAATTTATCTTTTTGGTTTAAAAAATCAACTGTTTTCCCGGAAATGTAATTTTTTAATGAAAATGCTACTTTTTAGTCAAGATTTAATTGATGCAAAATCCTGCTAAATAAAACAAGAATCCAACAACCAAATTTGGACAACAACCAACAAACAAAAACAAAAAATCCTATTGTAATATAAAAAAAACAAATAAAATTTTTGGACAAAAATAAAAAAGAGGAAAGAAAAATGAGAAGGCAGAAGTTGAAAATTCAGCTCTTGAATTACAATTTTAACTGTTTAGTAAAAAAGCCTATTTTTAAGATTGATCTTTTCGAGTTTATGAATCTCCTTTTTTGGTAAATAAATAATTTTCTAGGTCTGAAATTTCATTTTAGTTTGGTAAAAATGCATCAGTTTTATGGGGAATTAAGTTTTTGCTGAAAAGTCATATTTTTTGTTAGAAAATTCGTCTTTTGACTTGAAGGTTCAACAATTTTGATAAACTTTTATTTCTTTCTTGAGTGAAAAATAGATATTTGTTGAACTTTCGTCTTTTTGGTTTTAAACTTCTTCTTTTTAAAAAAATAACTTTCATCTTTTAAATTGAAATATAAACTATGATACTTTTTTGTTGGGCATTTATCATTTTAGTTTGAAAATTCCAATATTTTTTGAAACACCACCTTTTATGGTAGAAAATGTTTTTTTCGTTTAAAATAAATTAATATTTTTGAAATCTTTGTACCATCTTTGAAATATTTGGGAGATCATTGAAATCTTTCTGAAATATTTAGAAGTATTGTCGAAATCTTTGAAATTCTATTAAAATATTTAGTAATATTCCTTAGCTGGCACTGTTCGTACTAATACACGTAACTGGCACACTGGGTAATTAAAACCCCAACGCGTTCAAATGAGTTTTGCGCTCCCAGTATCTAATATTTTAGCATCAAATAATTATCTAATGTAGTTTAGGGCAAGCTTTTTTTTAAGTTAAATCGGTTTTATAGATATTTATTTTAATTAAAACAGTAAAAAAATGTTGAAAGAAAAGAACGGAAAAAGTCATTTTTTTCATTTAAAAAAAAAAATCATAAATCCCGTAATTTTTAATATTTTTAGCTACAAGTTTAAGGGTACATGCTTAAGACACTATATTAAAAAAAAAAAATTACTGATATATTGATGCTTTCAAAAAAGGTATGTATTTTGTAAAATGAAACCTCGATTTTTTGATAAAATCAAACCTCATATTTTTCAATATTCAAATGAATTTATTTTTATTTAAATGCGCCAAAATAGTTACAAATGAAAGCAAAGAGTAAAAAGAAACATAAGTCAATATTTTTTAACCTAGCAATTTCAATCTTGGCAAGCGAGACCGTAAATTATAGGCCATAAAAAAACAAGTAACTATGAAATAATGAATTTAAGAAATCACAAAAATAAATAGCAAACATTTTTGAAAAAAATCACTTTTTTATTCACTGATGGCACACGGGGTAATTCAGACCCCCACAATTTTTGGAGTTTACTTTGAGCGACTGCCTAACGGACACTGACGCCTGCCGCTCTATGCTCACTTATTGAATCTTCAGTTAGTGATGCCAACTACTGGTAAATGTCGCTAAATGCTCCATTTTTATCGAATTTAGTAAGCTTATTTTGAGCTCAAACATTTGTGGGGGTAAAGTTTACCCACATTGCCAGTTAACAGATATTTGTGAAATTATTAAAAGCTTCGGTAAATCATTGAAATCTTTGTGCAATCTTTGAAATCTATCTAAAGTTTTTGCGAAATATTTGAAACCTTCGTTATATGTATTTTTGAAATATCTTATAATATTTGTGAAATTATTGAAACCTTTGTGCACTTTTTGAAATTTATCCGAAATTTTTGTGAAATAATTGAAATCTATTAAATCTGACCGAAAACTTTTTAATCCTTAGATAATATCTGAAATCTTTGTAAAGTCTTTGTGATATTTTTGAAAGTATTTTCAAAATATTTCGTAATTTTTGTGAAAAATTGTTATAAAATATTTCAAAACTATCTAAAATTTTTGCGAACTATTTGAAATCTCTCTAAAATATTTTAAATCTTTGGAAAATCATTCAAATCTTTGTATTATTATTTCTGAAATCTTTGCGAAATGTTTGAAATATTTTTTTCATATCTGATAATATCTGTGAAACGATTGAAATCTTTGTGAAATCTTTGGGAAATCATTGAAATCTTTGTGCACTCTTTGAAATCTATCTAAAATTTTTATAAAATATTTTTAATTTATCCGAAATTCTTGCAAAATATTTGAAATCGTTGTGAAATCTTTTTAATTTTTGGGTAATCAATCATTAAAATCCTTGTAATATATCCCTGAAATCTTTGCGAAATATTGGAAATATCTGATATTATTTGTGAAATTATTTAAATCTTTGTGAAATGTTTGGGAAATCATTGAAATCTCTGTGCAATTTTTGAAATCTATCTAAAGTTTTTGCGAAATATTTGAAATCTTTATTATATTTATTTTTGAAATATCTTATAATATTTGTGAAATTATTTAAATGTTTGTGTATTCTTTTATATCTATCTGAAATTTTTGTGAAATAATTGAAATCTTTTAAATCCTTAGATAATATCTGAAATCCTTGTGAAGTCTTTGTGATATTTTTGAAAATATTTTCAAAATATTTCGTAATATTTGTGAGATCATTGAAGTCTTTGTGCACTATTTGAAATCTTTCTGAATTTTTTTTTTAAATATTGTTAATTTATCCGAAATTCTTGTAAAATATTTAAAATCGTTGTGAAATCTTTTAAATCTTTGGGTAATCAATCATTAAAATCTTTATAATATATCCCTGAAATCTTTGGGAGATATTCGAAATATCTGATCATTTTTGTGAAATTATTAAAATCTTTCTGAAGTTTTTGTGATATCATAGAAAACGTTGTGCACTCTTTAAAATCTAACTGAAATTGTTATAAAATATTTTAAATCTATCCAAAATATTTTCTGATAACTTTGAAAAATGTTTGAAATATTTGCTAATTTTTGTGAAATTATTGAAATCTTCGGGAAATCGTTGAATTCTCTGTGAAATCTTTTTAATCTATCCGAAATCTTTAAAAACCGCTATGAAATCTTTGGGAAATCATTGAAATTTTTGTGCAATTTTTGAAAACTATCAGAAATCGTTTAAATCTATCCAAAATAGTTGGATATCTATCTGAAATCTTTGCGGAATATTTCATATTTGTGAAATTATGGAAATATTTGTGAAAGCTTAGGAAAATCGTTGAAATGTTTGTGAATTCTTTTAAATCTATCCGAAATCTTGGCTAAATATTTAAAATCTTGGAGAAATCATTGTAATCTTTGCGCACTCTTTGAAATCTGTTGGAAATTTTTGTGAAATAATCAATTGAAGTATTCATGAAATCTTTTAAATCTACCCAAAATCTTAATAATATTTTTGACAATATCTGAAAAATTTGTGATACATTTGAAAAATCATTGAAGTCTTTATGAAATCTTATAAATCTATCCGAAATCTATGTTAAATATTTGAAACCTTTGAAATCTATCGTAATTCTTTTTAAAATAATGGAAGTCTTTCTAAAATCTTTTAAATCTATCCGAATTCCCTTGTGACATTTTTGGCAATATGATTTTTAAGCCTGTATTTATTATTTATTATTATTAATTATAAACTATTTATTGATTATTTATCATTTATGATTGGCGTATAAAAAAAGGCTCCAACGTTTCTGCTTTTGTTAGAGCCGATCAAATGTCGGCCAATCATAAATTTCTAAAAATATTTTGATATTTTCATTACAGGCGGACCATAAGGTACAAAAGCAGTTGTTGAAGACGCTGCAGAAGGAGCACCAGAACATCCAGTCAATTAGATGGTAAAGTTACAAAACTGGCGTACGAAATTCGCCGAAAATTAGGTTCTTCAGGTCCTCAGTTGGCCATGAAAAGACTGTCAGAATCGTGGCGAAAAAATAAAGTGTTTGGAAACCAGCGAAACAAATCCTCAGTGAAAAATGACTTTCTCCTAGAGAAAGTCGCAATCGCACCGCGAACTGCGGAAAGTAGCAGACGCTGTAAAAAGAAAAAGAAAAAAAAAAGAGTCGAAATCATAAATTAAGGAGCAGGTGCAATGCCCTCGTTACGCCATAAAGTGTACTGTGTCTAGTCTAGTCGACTAATCACTGGCGCCAAACAGAATGAAAAATATTCTGTCGTTGCTTGATGGCGAGCATCGATATGACGATGCTCGTCTTGCGACTCGGCAAACCAGTACTACGTCACAGTTGGCAGTTTGAAATTTTATGAAGAAGAAATACACAATCCTGTAAATATTAAGTCCCATTTCAAGAGAATTTCAACTCTAAAGTGTAATAATGAAGTTTGTTGTGCACGATTTATTATAGCTTCGGCGGTGGATCGCTAGGCGTTCAGTGGGTCGCGAAGAAAAGTGTGAAAGAAACAAAGCTATTGATTTTCTTCCTCTCGCTCTAGCTTGATCGCATCACTCGATTAATAACAATCACCTCTTTGCGGTGTACGCTTGAAGAGATGAGGCTGTGTAAATATACATTTAGTATGTATAAATCATCTCTTGAATCTTACTACTTTATTTAACATATTTTATTCATATTGATGTACGAATCTTACAGAAGCAGCACGAACATTGCCGGAGTCAAAACGTGTCCTTTCTTTTCGAATAACAACTGAGTTGGTTTTTCGACATCACATTTTTCTGTGACGCGAAAAGAAAGTAAATTTCGTTTAAAAATTTATATTTATAGAAAATTAATTATGAAAATTAATCACAACTTGATTATTCGGATTATAAAAGAAGTATAGGCACTGTTTTATTTTATTTGATTATTGTTTCTGACACGCTTGTCGCGTCACTTTTTTACTTTAGATTGCTACTTTAGCGTTAAAATTATACAGTAATAAGAGGGCGGCCGTTAAATCAGGAAATGATAGGAAATTTTGAAAGTAAAAAGAAACGTTTTATTTTTTCGAGCAGATATTCAGTGGAAAAAGTCTTCTTTAATCGAGAATTCTCTTTCCAAGGTTCTGATGAGGTTCACTGTCTTTTCCGCCGGAAAAATCTTTAAAGAGTTGAAAATTAATCAAATTGCGGCGTTTTGTTTGAAAAACCGACATGGTTTTGCAATTTTTTGTTGAATTTATCTTGTTATAAATAATTCTTAAGAATAGTAAATTTAAACATTTTAATTTAAAACTGTGTTATTCCGTTTTTATAAGATTTTATATTAAAAATGTTACAAGATTAGAATTTTGGTGTTTTAGAATAAATGGTAGTAGAAAATTAAAAATTGTTCTAAGAAAAGTTAGGAAATTTCGAAAATTAAGTTTGTCGGTCTCTCTGGAAAGAAGGTAGACCTCACTAGAATGTAGAAAGAAAATTTCAATAATTTGATTTAAAAACTACTGATGTTTAAAGAAAAATTGGTATTTTCTTCAAACATCGAAATTTAAGTAGTTTAAATATCTCTAAATAAATTATTATTTTTCAAATGGGAAAAATGAATCCAGTCAAATATTAGAATATCTTTTAAAAAATTAACAATGGGTGTTTAGCGAACTGAGAAATCGAGCAAAACCCGGGAATCTTATTTAGGATCGGGATTTTTTTATTATATTGCAAAAAAGACATTTTTCTTCTTTATTTTCTTGTTATTGTTTATTCGATAATCAAAGTGAGGAAATGTGCAGAAGGTATTTTTTTAAATTATTTAAGATGATATTGCAAAAATAGTCACGGCTGAAAAATTCCGAAAAATGAAATATTCGAAAAAGAAAATTCTCGAAATAATAAGAAAATTCCCGTATTAAAAACATTGAAAAATTGAAATTTATTTTAAAGCAGATGAATCTTCATTTTAAAACAAATTTTTTTTTAAATTTAACTTTTCAACTTTTTTTTAAATTAACTTTTCAAGGTCGAAATATGAATTAAAAAAAAAAGTTTCTACAAAAAAAATTGAATTTTCATTCCAAAAAGATGAATTTTTAACAAAATATTTGAATTCTCTACTAAATAGTTCCACTTTTATCCAAGACAGATGAAATTGGTACGGAAAAAGATAAATTTTTAATAAAAAACGAAAATTCTTCTTTAAAGTTGAACTGTTACCCAGAAAAGAATTTATTTTTCAACACCAAAATATAAATGTTAAACCAAAAGTAAATTTTTTACGAAATAGTTGAACTTTTTAACAAAAAAGTGTGGCGTTTTTACAAATAATTTAATTAATCTGCAGAAGGCATATTTTAAATTATTTAAGATCTTATTTTACGAATAGGAACGACTGGAAAATACCGAAAAATAAAATATCCGCAAAAGAACATTCTCGAAATTATAAAATAACCGAAATATAGAAATCCCGAATTTTAAATTTCCGGAATAATAAAATTCCCGTATTTAAACAATTACAATTTTTTAATAATGAATATTATTTATTTATTACAAATACAATAATAAAATATAATTAAGAAATTGTTTTCCAATTCTTAATGTATATTTTATAATTATTGCTCAAATTTAAAATTATAATAATTGGAAAAAAATTTCCTGATGCAAGTTTTCTTATTGTATCTATTATTTAAAAAAATTTTCGTTCTTGTAATATAAATTTGTCTGTATTGTTCATTTTCATTGTAAAATATTTTAAAAACATTTTTCAATTCAAAAAAATAGTTTAAAAAATACATTGAACATTCAAAAAGTTTATTTTCCTAAAAATATTTCATTTTTGATTTTTTAATATGTAAAGATAATTTCCTGAAGAATCATTTTTTAAATCATTTTAATTCTGGAATTTTCATATTCGGTAACATTGTCGGGAAATTTATTTTTCGTGATTTATTCAGTCATCCCCGATGGTAGTGCAAATCTCAATATTTTCTTAAAATTTAAATAAAATCTAATATTAATTAATTAATTAAATATATATATTTTTTTATTAAATTTTGATAGTCTTCATGATAATTTATTTCATATATATTTAAAATAATATATTTTTTTTAGCATAAAAAATATTAAAACTCCAACATGTTTGTCTTAAAATAGCACATTCGATTTCATTTAAATTTAAATAAAAGATTGAAATTTGCATTATTTTTGCAATATCTTTTTAATTTCTTAATACAAAATATATAACTCTTGTATAATTAACAATTAACTCGTAATCGGAAATATATATTATGTTCAATTAGAATCACTAAACACCCATTTATTTTAAAAACAATTATTTTTATTTTTAAAAAATTGTTGATAAATAACCAGGAATTTTTTTCCTGGAAAAAACGGCCCTCCTAAATAAGAATTTGCTCATATACAGCTCGTTTCATCGAAGCTATTAAACCTCAAATATGGCTGTATAAATATTAATGATAAATAATCACAATAATCAAAATCTTATTGTCGCATTTCACACTGAGGACGAAATGAGCAGACTTATCGAGTCCTTTTTCAAATACAAATTCGAAATTAATTAAATTATATTAATTTAATTAATTAATTAAATGAAATTAATTCAAAAAGATCGATTTCATGAAACTTTTCAGCGGTCTCTCTTAATTATTGCAGTAGAGAAATTTTCTATTGTAAATTTCATATATTGTAGGTATCGTGTTTTATAAAATAAGCCATTTGCAGTCGTGTTATCATGTCAAAATCGACAAGTACGTTCTAACTCTGCACAATGATTCGGATGCTCATAATGCTCTTGGTCAATTATACATCCAGACATTTTTCAAAAATGGTCGCATGTTATTTACAAATCTAATTTGTAATAAGTTTTGTCGGGCCTCCGACGATTTATTAAAAAAAAAGAAAAAAAAAACGTTTGTTTAGAAGATTTTTTGAAAAAATTCTATCATGTCTTTGAATTAATTTGTAATGATTTTTTTTTTGCAAACTCTAAGAGGAAGCAAGTGTTGAAAATTTCGATATATTTTTTCTATTTATTGTATTAAATACTTCGTTGACTGTGTAAATGTGGATGGGAAAGTTTTGCCTTAGTGAGAAAATAGTCGCCATGGTATCTACATTTGTTTATAATAGCTGACTCAAATGTTTGTTAAGTTTTGTAAAAATTCTGAAATGCATGCAACATTAATTGACCGAGCGAGGGAAGAATTTTCTATCTGGAGCCTAAAACTTTTCGAGTCACTGCATAATACAAACTTGAAACATATAATATTCACTTGTAACTAGAATAAGAAACCCGGTGGAAAGATATCCATACTTAGTATACTTAAAAAGTCGAAGGCTTGCAACAAGAAAAGATTGTCAAATTTTCTTGTTTGAAGATTTCGATTATAGGGCCTAAGTGCACCAGAATAGTTTTTCAAATCAGAAGCCATGTTCAATTTAAGTGTCTGTTAAATTGGCAAGGGTGCGTCCATTAATTATGTTATTAATTAATTAATTGTTTTACGTTAATTGCGCCTTTTCAGAGGGGATTCCCGAAAATCTTACGTAAGTTTCCTCTTTTTAATTTTGTTTTTAATGTGCTGATTAACACCTGTTAAATTACTTTTTATACAATTTATATACATATTATATCATTATTTATTTTCTTTATGTTTTGTGTAAAATGTGAAAATTGTTTGAAATTCCTTTAATTCGATGAATATCGTACATAATCTGTTGAAAATCCTTGAAATCGCTTGACATTTCCAAAATCTCAGAAAAATCCTTGAAATTCCGTCAAATATTTCGAAGTCTTACAAGGAAGTATGTGAAGTCCCTTTAAAATTTACTCGAATTTTTAAAAACCGTGGAACCTTTCAGTGTCTTTTGAAGCCTCTTACAATATATTAAAATCCTTTTTTCTGAAATCTATTAAAAACCTTTACAATTTTCGGCATCTTGTGTAATCTTATAAAATTTAATCCCCTACATTTAAAAAAATATATGACTTTTCTGGAAATCCTATCAAATCCCGTGACTTTTTTTTAATTTCATAAAATCCTGTATAATATTCAGAAATTCTTTGGAATTCTCTTAAATTATTTGAAATCTTAGGCAATAATCTAAATTATTTAAATATAAGTTGTAATATTTATCATCTTTTAAAATATTTTTAATTTTTAGAAACCTGTTAAAATTCTCTATAAATGTTTGAAATCTTAGGAAATAATTTAAAGTATGTGGATATACTTTGTAATATTTTTTAATATTTTTTTTTAATATTCAGAAATCTGTTAAAACTTTTGAAATCTTAGGAAATCTTCTAATGTATGTGCATATACTTTGTAATATTTTTAAATCTTTTAGAATCCTTTTTTTTAGTATTCAGAAATCTATTAAAATTATCTTAAATTTTTTGAAATTTTAGGAAATCCTCTAAAGTACGCGAATATACTTTCGAATCTCGACAAATGTCTTAAAATATCGTGAAATCTCCGAAAATCCTTTAAATCTATTTAAAAAATCCCTTAAAATTCCCTGAAATATTTTGAAATCTTATAAAATGAAAATTTAAGAAATTTAAATTCCTTTAAAATTTACTGTCATCTTTAAAATCCGCGGAACTTTTTTAGTATCTTTTTAAGTCCCTTAAAATATATTAAAATGTAAATATTTTAAAATACATTACCCCTGATATCTTTTATTCTGAAATCTATTAAAAGCCTTTTTTAATATTTAGAAATCTGTTGAAAAATTTTGAAATCTTAGAAAATCCTCTAATGTATATGGATATGGTTTGTAATATTTTTAAATCCTTTACGATATTTTAAAATCCTTTTTTAATATTTAGAAATCTGTTAAAATTATCTTACATTTTTGGAATATTAGGAAATCCTCTAAAGTATGTGGATATACTTTGTAATATTCTAAAATTAAAAAATTTTTTAAACTCCTTTTTTAATATTCAGAAATCTGTTAACATTTTTTGAAATCTTAGAAAATCCTTTAAAGTATATGGATGTACTTTGTAATATGTTAAAATATTTTAAAATCCTTTTTTAATATTCAGAAATCTGTTAAAATTATCTTAATTTTTTGTTTTTTAATTTTAGGGAATCCTATAAATTATGTGGATATACTTTGTAATATTTTTAAATCTTTTTTAATATTCGGAAATCTTTTAAAAGTTTTTTTAAATCTTAGGAAATCCTCTAAATTATGGGGATATACTTTGTAATATTTTTTAATCTTTTTTAATACTTTAAAATCTGTTAAAATTTTTTCAAATCTTTTTCATTTATTCAGAAATCTGTTAAAATCATCTTAATTTTTTTTGAAATTTTAGGGAATCCTCTAAAGTTCTTGAATATACTTTGTAATATTTAAAAATATTTTTTAATATTCAGAAATCTGTGAAAAAAGTTTTTAATTTTAGGAAATCCTCTATATTATATGGATGTACTATATAATATTTTTAAATCTTTTTTAAATTCAGAAATCTGTTTAAAAATTTTAAAATCTTAGGAAATCCTCTACATTATGGGGATATACTTTGTAATATTTTTTAATCTTTTTTAATACTTAGAAATCTGTTAAAATTTTTTCAAATCTTTTTCATTCATTCAGAAATCTGTTAGAATCATCTTAATTTTTTTTTGAAATTTTAGGGAATCCTCTAAAGTTTTTGAATATACTTTGTAATATTTAAAAATATTTTTTAATATTCAGAAATCTGTGAAAAAAGTTTTTAATTTTAGGAAATCCTCTATATTATATGGATGTACTATATAATATTTTAAAATCTTTTTTAAATTCAGAAATCTGTTTAAAAATTTTAAAATCTTAGGAAATCCTCTATATTATGGGGATATACTTTGTAATATATTTTAATCTTTTTTAATACTTAGAAATCTGTTAAAATTTTTTCAAATCTTTTTCATTCATTCAGAAATCTGTTAAAATCATCTTAATTTTTTTTTAATTTTAGGGAATCCTCTAAAGTTCTTGAATATACTTTGTAATATTTAAAAATATTTTTAATATTCAGAAATCTGTGAAAAAAGTTTTTAATTTTAGGAAATCCTCTATATTATATGGATATACTATATAATATTTTTAAATCTTTTTTAAATTCAGAAATCAGTTTAAAAATTTTAAAATCTTAGGAAATCCTCTATATTATGTGGATATACTATGTAATATTTAAAAAAATTTTTAATATTCAGAAATCTTTTAAATTATCTTACATTTTTGGAATATTAGGAAATCCTCTAAAGTATGTGGATATACTTTGTAATATTTTAAAATTAAAAAAAATTTTTAAACGCCTTTTTTAATATTCAGAAATCTGTTAACATTTTTTGAAATCTTAGGAAATCCTTTAAAGTATATGGATGTACTTTGTAATATGTTAAAATATTTTAAAATCCTTTTTTAATATTCAGAAATCTGTTAAAATTATCTTAATTTTTTTTTAATTTTAGGGAATCCTATAAATTATGTGGATATACTTTATAATATTTTAAAATCTTTTTTAATATTCGGAAATCTTTTAATAGTTTTTTTAAATCTTAAGAAATCCTCTAAATTATGGGGATATACTTTGTAATATTTTAAAATCTTTTTTAATATTCGGAAATCTTTTAATAGTTTTTTTAAATCTTAGGAAATCCTCTAAATTATGGGAATATACTTTGTAATATTTTAAAATCTTTTTTTTGATACTCAGAAATCTGTTAAAATTTTTTGAAATCTTAGAAAATCCATTTAAGTATATGGATATGCTTTGTAATATTTAAAAATCTTTTACAATCTTTTAAAAAACTTTTTAATATTCAGAAATCTGTTAAAATTATCTTAAATTTTTTGGAATTTTATAAAATCCTCTAAAGTACTTGGATATACTTTCAAATCTCGACGAATGCCTTACAATCCTGTAAAAGCATCGAAAACCCTTTAAATTTGTTTAAAAATCCTTTAAAATTCCCTGAAATATTTTGAAATCTTATGAAATGAAAATGTAAGAAATTTAAATTAGATTAAAATCCAAATTAAAAATCCTACTTAACGTCCATTAATCAAAGTGAATTAAGGGGATGTATTTGGTTGCCTTGTCATTTTTCTTTACTCTCTTTTATTTTTTCAGATTACAATAGGAGCTTTTTTTGTTTTTTCGTTGTGGTCAGAATTTTTTCCTTGGATTCTTACTTTTTTAAACAGGAGTTAGTATATCAGAAATCCTTCAAAATTTCCTTAAATCTTTTGAAATCTTGGGAAATCCACTAAAGTACATGGATATACTTTTTAATAGTTTTAAATCTTTTTAATAATTCAAAACTCTGTTAAAATTCTTTAAAATTGTTTATAAATATAAGGAATTTCTCTAAAGTACGTCGATATACTTTGAATTCTTTTAAAATCTTTAGAGTCTTTGAAAAAATCGTGAAACAATCAAAAATCCTTTGCAAATCTCCTGGAATCATTTGAAATCTCTCACAATACTGTCAAATTCTAAAGTACTTTGAAATTTTAAAGTATTTTGATGTACTTTGAAATATTTTCATATCTCATGAAATCATCGAAAATCCTTTAAATCTATTAAATTCCCTGAAATCATTAGAAATCTTATCAAGTGTCTTGAAATCCTTTCAAATACCGTGTTATTTTTTTTAATCTCTCAAAATCCTTTATAATATTCGGTAATCCTTGAAAAATTTTCTTAAATCTATTGATATTATTAGGAAATCTTCGAAAGTACGTGGATATACTTTGGAATCTTTTCAAATATCTTAAAATTCCGCCAAATTATCAAAATTCCTTTAAATCTATCGAAATCCCCTGAAATCTTTTGAAATATTATGAAATGTCTTGAAATCCTTTCAAATCCCGTGACTTAAATACAAATCTAATCCTTTATAATATTTATAAATCCTTTAAAATTTCCTTAAATGTTTCGAAATATCAGGAAATTCTCTAAAGTACGTGGATATACTTTGGAATATTTTCAAATTTCTTGAAATTCCCTAATTTATTTTAAATCTTTTAAATCTATTGAATTCCTTTGAAATCTTTTGAAATCTCGTGAAAAGTTTTAAATCCTTTAAAGTACCTAAATATACTTTGGATTCTTTTGAAATTGGTTAAAACCCCGTAAAATCATAGAAAATCCTTTTATTTTATTGAAATCCCTGAAATCCTTTAAATCTTATGACTTTTTAAATTCTTTCAAATTCCTTTGAAATTTTTAGGAAATCCTTTAAAGGACAATGATATTTTTTATATTTCTTAAAATCCTTTGAAATCCCATGGAATAATTCAAAACAATTTTTAATCAACTAAATTTCATTAAAATACTTTGAAATGTCTTGAAATCCCTTCAAATTCCGTGACTTTTTATTTTATAGAAGATTTTACATCATTTTTATATACAGTAATCCTTGGGAATTCTCCTAAATTTTTAGGGAATCCTCTAAAGTATCTAAATATACTTTGGAATCTTTTCAAATTTTTTTGAAATCGCATGAAATCACAGAAAATCCTTTAATTCTGTTGAAATCCCCTGAATTATTTGGAAATATTATGAATTTGTTTAATTCTTTAAAAGTCCTTTGAATTTTTTAAAAAATCCTTCAAAGTACGTGGACTTACATCACAATTTTTTTAAATCTCTTGAATTCCTTTGAAATTTCCTGAAATCTTTTGATATCATATGAAATGTCTTGAAATCCTGTCAAATTCCGTGATTTTGTATAGTATAAAAGATTTTAAATCTTATATAATATACGGTAATCCTTGAAAATTCTCTTACATTTCTAGGAACTCCTCTAAAGTACTTAAATATACTTTGGAATCTTTTCAAAATTGTTAAAATTTCGTAAAATCATAGAAAATTTTTTAATTCTATTGAAATCTCATGAAGTCTCTTGCAATCCTGTCAAATTTCTATGAATTTTTTAAGCAATACTCTCAAATATGTTGGTATACTTTACATTTTTTATAAATCTCTTAAAATTCTTTGAAATCCATGAAAAATCCGCAAATAACCAAAAAAAAAACTTCAAATCTACTATATACCATTAAAATCCTTTGAAATTCCTTTAAATGTTTTGAAATCCGTTCAAGTTCCGTGATTTTTTCTATTATAAAAGATTTGAATGTTTTATAATATACGGTAATCCTTAGAAATTCTTAAATTTTTTCAGGAAATCCTCTAAAGTACCTAGATACACTTTGTAATCTTTTGAAATTTCTTAAAATCCCGTGAAATCATAGAAAATCATTTAATTCTATGGAAATCCCTTGAAATCTTTTGAAATTTTATGAATTTTTTTTAATTATTTCAAATTCCTTTGAAATTTTGAAATCTTTTGAAATCTCTTGAAATCCGTTCAAGTTCCGTGATTTTTGACATTATAAAAGATTTAAATGTTTTATAATATACGGTAATACTTAAAAATTCTTGATCGTTTTTAGGAAATCCTTTAAAGTACCTAGATACACTTTGGAATCTTTTGAAATTTCCTAAAATCCCGTGTAATCATAGAAAATCATTTAAATCTATTGAAATCCTTGGAAATCTTTTGAAATCGTATGACATGTTTGGAAATCCTTTCAAATCTTTTGAAATCTCATTTACGGCGAAAATAATAAAATATTGTTTACTATTGTTTACAATAGAGAGAGAGGATGTGTAAAATTAAAAAAAAAGTCATCCTTACGTAATTAATGGACGTTCCCTAATGGAGCATTAAGGAAATCTCGTATCCCAATGTTTCTGGAATAATTGTGATCATAACTGAACTAGCAGAAATTTATAAAAATGTTTACACTTGATAGCAGAAAGCGAGAGTGAGATAACAACGAGAATTATTGTATTTTCATTGACACGTGAAAGACCTTAATCAGAAAGTACTCGACACCTTCGCAAGTCTATTTAATGAAAGTTGACTTATTGTTATTTTTTATCAACGAAAATTAGATACGAGGAGAGGAGCCTTTCCTGTCGGCAGCTTCTTTAGGGCGCGTGGCGTGCCAAATGTATCGCGATTGGAAAATAATTTGTAAAATATCCTGTGCAAGAATATTTATAAAATTGGAAGATTGCAAGCCCACTATCGTCCCATCGATTGCCGCTTTCTACCTCCTTGTAAATACTTGCGAAAAGCGACGTGTACATATTATTGAATGGATATTCTCTGAGGATAATCAATAATAGTTTAGAATTGCTAGAACTGCGTTTGCAAATATTCTTGGAAATTTTCAGAAAGTTGTTTAAACCAATTTCTTACCTAATACTATTGTTAATGATTTTTTATTTGGATAATGCAAAATCACGATATCAGTATTACAAATTTTTATTTCTAACAAGATTCGAAAAGTTTATCAGGCAAATTTCTCATAATTTACTAATTGCAAGTATTCGCAAGGCTTGACACATTTATATTCTGATTGGAGGCCTTTTTGTAATTTCTAAATTTTCTCGGGCTACTAAGGGATCGTCCATTAATTAAAAAAAGGCAGGTTCTTATTTTCAGCATTTTTCTTTTGGCAAATTTATTAAAATTTGTTGAATTGTGTAAAAATTTTCTTGAAATCCGTGGATATCGTATATAATCTCTTGGAATCCTTTAAAATCGGTGGAAATTCGTGAAAATTCTTGGTCAACTTGACATCTGGAAATTTAGATCGTCCATGTCCCACCGCTGTCACCAAAAAAATTTAAAGGTCGGATTAAAATCGCTTAAAATCTTTCAAATACAATAAAAATTCCTTAGAATCCTTCAAAATTCAAAGAAATCTCAAAATACTTTAAAATCCATTAAAATCCCTTCAAATCCCTCATAATCCTTTATAATTGCGGTAATGCGCGGAAATTATTTCTAATTCTAATTTTGTTTTAAAAACCCTTGAAACTTCTTAAATTCTTTTGAAAATTTAAAAAAGCTCTCCGAATTTTTTAAATCTTGTTCAAGTTTTTTTAAATCCCATAAAAATTGTGGAAATTCCTTAAAATTTGGTTTAATTCAGTGAAATCTCTTGAAATCCGAAACGTCCAAATCCCACCGCTGTCACCAAAAAATTCTACCTCATGTTATTTCCCGTAAGCTCCGTGGCGATTCTTTAAATTCCTTAAAGTATTTTAAATTCCTTTATGATCTTTTTAAAAGCCATTAGAATTCTTCAAAAACTCTTTAAATCATTTTTAATATTCAGAGATCCTCTGAAAATCCATTAAATCTTTTGAAATCTTGAGAAAATCTTTAAAATTTGTGAAAATATTGAGGGATTTTCGGAAATCCTTTAAAATCCTTTGAAGTCCCTTATTTGTAAGCATATCAAAATCTCTTCCATGTTCTTTAAATCCCTTGCAATCCTTTGTAATTCTCGGGAATCATTCCTAATTCCTTAAAATTCCGCAAAATCCGTCGAAATTGTGCAGTATCGCTTGACATTTTTTTTAACTTGAAATTTCCTAAAATTCTTTGTAATTTCGTGAAATCTAATAAAATTCTAAAAATGGCTTGAAATCTTGAAAATCTTGTCGAAATTTCCCTATAATCCCTTAAAATCCATGGAAATCTCGTAATATCTTTAGAAATCTTTATAATGCGTAGGAATCTTTTTGAATATTTCGAAATTAAAAAATTCGCAATCCCTTAAAACTCTTGGATAATATCGATAAATCCTGTGCAATTATGATAAATAGTTTTAAATCTTATTCGTAAAAATAATTAGGCATTTTTTGAAATGATTTAAAATTATTTTAAATCCCGTGACAAATCTGGGAAATCGCTCTTTTTAAATATTCCAAAATCTCCTAAAATCCTTTAAATACTGGAAATCTCTTAATATATATATACACACACACATATATATATATTTTTTTTTCTTAAATCTTTATAATCGGTGGGAATTTGTCCGAATATTTTGAAATTTCTTAAAATATTTAAAAATCGATTAAAATTCCTCGACGTTTTTTTCTCTGAAATACCTTTAAATCTTTTTAATCCCATTAATATACCCCGCCAACCTTCGAAATTCGTGAAAATAATTCGGTATAATTTAAAATTCTTTAGAATCCATGAAAATCAAGTGAATTTCTTTCTAATATTTCGAAATCTCTTAAAATTCTTTCAATTTCCTTTAAATCCCTTTAAATCTCTTGGAATCCGACTAAATCCTTCGATATATCTGAAAATCCCGCAAAATCTCTAAATAATTTGAAATCTGTGAAAACTCTTGGTTGAAAGTTAATTTTTTTTTAACTGAAAATTTAACTATTTTGTTGAAAATTCGTTTTCTTTTTGTTAAAAATTAATTTCTTTAATTAAAAAATTTAATTATTCCATTTTTTGTTAAAAATTTATTTTTTCATTGAAAAATTTAACTATTTTAGAAAAAATCATTTATTTGCTTAAAAATTGATCTATTTTGTTAAAGGTTTGTTTTCTTTAACTAAAAAATGTAATTATTCAATTTTTTGTTGAGGATTCATTTTTTCTAGTTGAAAATTCAACTACTTGGTTAAAAGTTCAACTATCTTGTTAAAATTTTATTTGTTAGGTTGAAAATTAATTTTTTAAATTGAAAATTCAACTATTTTGTAAAAAATTCTTATTCTTTTTTTAAATTAATTAATTAAATTAAAAAGTTGAACTATTCCATTGTTATTTTGAAATTTTTTTGTTGGTTGAAAAAATCATGGTATTTGGTAGGAAATTAATCTTAATGGTTTAAAATTAATCTTTTTAGTTAAAAATCCAATTGTTACAGTTTAATTATTGATCTTTTTACATTAAATTCAATTTGAAATCAATTAAAATACTTTGACATCCCGTTAATTATTTGTGAATATTTCGAAATCTCTTAAATTTCCTTTAATTTTCTTGAAATCCTTGGAAAACTTTTACAATCGGTCTAATCTCTTTCAAGAATTTGAAATATGAAAACTCTTGTGATTTTTAAAATAGTTATAAATACCTTACAACTGTTGTGATACACCAGAACCGCGTTTTAATAATCCCAGTTTTAGTAACACCAGCAGCCAAAAAGACGCTCTGGTGGCTACTCAGTCGAATTTATTGCGCAAAATTATGCATTCCAATTGGAAGCGGTTCTTTAAAATACTTTTTAGTCTATTGACATTCTTTGAAATCACTGGAAATCTTCAATATCTTTTAAAATCGCATTTACATTGAAAATAATTGATATATGGTGTAAAATAATTACGTAATTAATGGACTTTCCCTAAGCGAGATATAATAAGTTATCAGCTTGCTTTTTTTTATATAATTGTGAAAGTAAAGAAAAATGTTATAATACAGCTTTCACCACTTGTGAGTTTTCTCGAGAGTGTTCTTCAGAATGTAAAGAATTTTCCATTCCTTGAGATAATAAAACTAAGATTGTTGTACGACTTGTAACTCAGAATTAAGAGAGATGTTCAGGGTTCGAAAAAGAAAAGCGATCAATAATATGCGACAAGGAAAACTGTAAAACTCGTGCAATAGCGTTGATTACTTAGTCTTGGTTTTGGCATCGTCTTTGCTTTTCCTTTAATAATTACGTCTACAAATCTAAAAAAAAAAGGAAAAATTTGGAGGAAAAAAGAAAAAACGATATTTCACAGCACGCCCTCGCGACTACGCTGACTCGCAAGAGTGAAAAATCTCCATTAGTAGTTCTTTTTTAATCTTTTAACAGAACTTTAAGGAATAGTGTAACTGTATTTACAATGATAATTTTTTAAAAATTCATCAATAATCATAATGGAATAATTTGGAGGTCGTTGACCTGTATGCGTTAGTTATTGTGTCAAGACTGAGCTATTGAAGACTTGTAGAGGCGGAACATTTTTGTAAATATAATGCTGCCGAAAAATATATATGTACAAATCATGACAAAAAAAAGTGTTATTTTTTTTTTTTTTTTACTAAATCGGATCTATACATTTTGGGAAATCAGAGGGTATTTGATCTCCTCTATCCTTTCTCAAATATATTAATATCTAGATATTTCATATTTTAAATAAATTATTTAACCCTTAAAGTGCATTGTGGGTGTCTGACACCCCCAAGCAATTTTCAAACTCTTATAAACTATACTTAATTCGAAAAAATTGAGTAAGTGTCGCCATCTAGCTTTAGTTGGAGACACTGACTGTAAGTAAAGTCGCTTAACATAATGTGTCAAGCGTCCGTCTCCTAGCAGCAGCTGCTGAAAGTGGAGGTAAAAAAATCGTGGGGTTTTTTAACAACCAGTGTGCACTTAGTGAGTGAAAACGTAATTTTTGAACAAATCTTGTTTTTTTGTTGAAATTTTATTGATTTTTATTTACTTTCTAACGTAAGTATATCATATGAAGTGAAATAATTTTTTTTTTTCGATTATTTCATACTTTTTTACTTTGTAGATGGCTTATAACTTACGGCAGCGCGTCATGCGAGAGCAGACTGTGGATGTGTTGAATAAAATATAATTATTAAAATACATCTATATATGCCTCTTTCCATTTTTTGTATTTTTATAGTATTACATGTCAAATTTCTTCAATTTTTATCATAATAAATCGATTAAAAGCAAAAAATCTGATTCATCATTTTATCATGAAATTGACTTTTCAACTGTGCAAATAAATATCTTTTTTGAAAGCACTTATGTTGCAATATTTTTTTATGAAACTACACTATTTCAAGAGTATAGTCATATATTTTCAGGTTAAAATAATTAAAATTGCGTGAGTTATGAATTTTTAAGTAAAACACCCCATTTTTCACTTTTTTTTTCAATAATTTTTTTACAAACTTAAAATAAATAAATGGGTATAAAATTAATTCTACCTTATAAAAGATACCTTAAACTATATCGGGTAATTTTATTCTGACAAAATATTCAATAGGGGTTAAACAATACATGATTAAATACGCTGGGGTATGCCACACCCACGATGCACTTTACCGTAATTTTTACCATGTATGCACTTTGAGGGTTAATTTACTGATTTTTACATTCTCATCAGAGAAGGTATTACATTTGTGTAAAATTTGACCCCCCCCCGTTTTTGTCAAAAGTTCCACGTTTTGAGACCCCCTGAATCCAAAAAACAGGTTTTGACGAATATGTCTGTATTTATGTATGTCTGTATGTTTCCACAATAACTTTTGAAAAAATTATTCTATTGAATTGGCCTTTGGTATACTCTTTCTGTGTCTTAAAATAAAGGTCAAGTTCGTTAGCCAGCCATTTTGAATAAAAATGCAAACAGTGAGCGCATTTTGAATATTTTTGAGACCACGTTTTTCAAGATTCAAAAATTCCCTGCACGGATATTCGTATTATTCAAAAAGTCCAACAATTTATCGTAATGACTTTTTTTTCATAAAACCAAAAATTACCAGAGTTATAGCATTTAAAAAATTCCGAAAAACACGAAAATGAACATTTTAAGCCAAATAACGCATGATACGGAAAGATCACGAGAAGAAAAAAAAATTTATTTTTGAATGCTCTACAAAGTTATCATAAGGGGTCATTCACAAAAAGCGTGATACTTTTAGGGGAAGCGGGTATCTGCCGAAGTATCATTTTCCATGTTAAGACCAATGGAAAAAGTACCACTCAGGGGGGGGGGGGGTGTCAGAAATTCCTGGAAACTGTATCACGTATTTTGTGAATGACCCCTAACAACTTTTGGAATTTTCTTCAAAAATCGAAAATTCAAATTTTGACAGCATAAAAAATAATGGAAAATCAAAAATTACATTTTTTCATTCAGCAATTTCACAATATTTCAAAGACTTAATGTAGAAGTTCAAAACGGTAAGACTGCTTAGTAGACCGTATGTTGTAAAGTATAAATCATAAAAATAACATTGGAAATGATCATTTTCAGTTTATGGAAAAACGACAAAAGTTGCAATAAAATGTTTAATAACAATTTTTTGTTTAAAGAATGCGAATTTTTGTAACGAGACAATGAAACTACGTAAGTTTTAATACCAATGCATGTTATGAGTTATAATAATAAACATATATGGGAATGATGTATACAGGGTGATTTTTTTAACTTGAAAATTTCAAATATTTCGAAAAATAGGCACTGTATGGAAAAATGTTGTGAATCAAAAGTTTCAAGTTAAAAAAATCACCCTGTATATACAATTTCAGGGATAAACTCGAATGCGAAGGACATGATACGTGATGAGAATGTGTTTGTTAAAGCCGAAGGAGCTTTAACAAAAGAGAATTCACAATCACCAAGTTACCATTGTCGGTGCTTTGACCTTTAGTTTTAAACAGTAAATACATAATCAAACACGAAGCCCGAGATAAATATATTATCAAGCGTGAAGCGCGAGAACCAACCAAATTTTTTCGAAAACGTACTTAAATTATTTTTAAAATTTAAATAGCAATTTTTTGTCATTTGTAAAATTAGCTTCATATTACTAGATTTAACGGTTTTGTTGAAGATATGTTGTTTTCTTTTGCTGCAAATATAAAAAATTAAATTTAAACCATTTTAAGTTGAAAACCAGTTAAGAAGTTTTAAGGTAAGTGAGTTTTGAGAATATTACACAAGAATTGAAAATTATTGAAAATATTTAGTCTTTTTGATTGAAAATTGAACTATTCAAGTTGTATTTTCATGATTTTAGTCGAAAATTCATCTTATTGATTAATTTTTTTTTTATTATCTTTTTTTTTACTGAAAATTCTAATGTTCCATTTTTTGTTGAAAAATGACCTTTTTGTGGTTAAAAAATTAATTTAGTTTAACTGAAAATTGAATTATTTTGTTGAAAATTTGTTTTCCTTTTGTTCAAAATTAATTTCTTTAATTCAAAAATTTAGCTAATCCATTTTTATTAAAAATTTATCTTTTTATTCCAAAATTCTTCCTTTTTCGCTAGAAAATTACTAAATTAGTCTTAATGGTCGAAAAATCATCATTTTGTTTGAATGTTAATTTTTTTAACTGAAAATTTAACTATTTGGTCGAAAATTCGTTTTAAATTGATCTTTTTAGATAAAAATTCGTCTTTTTTGGTAGAAAATTGTTAAATTAATATTTAACTGGTTAAAAATTATCTTTTTAAACTGAAAATTTAATTATTCCATTTTTGCGGACAATTGACCTTTTTAGTTCAAAATTCAACTGCTTGATTGAAAATTCGTCTTTTTAGTTAAAAAATTAACTATTCTGTTAAAAATTAATTTATTTTGCTGAAAAAATAGTTTTTTTTGTAGAAAATTAAATTTCTTGTTTGAAAATTCATCCGCTTAGTTCAAAACTCGAGTAATCGATTATACATTCAACTATTTAACTATCATTTTCGGTTGAAAAATGAACTTTTTTAGTTAAAAATCCAACTATTTGGTTGAATATCTATCTTTTTGATTAAGAATTCAACATTTTGGTTAACATTTTGCTCTCTCTTGACTGAACATTTTTTCTCAGTTTTATAAAATTAATGAAAATTCTCTTAGGTTAAAATATTACATCTTTTGCTGGGAATTCATTTTTTTGGCAAGAAATTATTTTTTTAACTGAAAATTTAACTACTTTGTTGAAAATTCCCTTTCTTCTTGTTTAAATTTGATTTCTTGAATATTAAAAAATTTAACTACATCATTTTTTATTAAAACACCAGTTTTTTAGTTGAAAATTGAATTATTTGAGGAAAAATCATTTTTGTTTGGTTGAAAATTAATTTTTTAACACAAAATTGATCTCTGGTTGAAAATTCTTTTCTTTTTTTAAAAATTAATTTCATTCTAAATTGCTGAATTTTCAAGCCGAAAAGATACTTACGTTCTTTAAAAAGCAGTGGAATTTTTAAACAAAATTATAAATTTTCAACCAAACAGTTGAATTTCCTATGAAATAATTGTAGAATTGTAGAATTAACCTTCGAAAGAATTGACTGATTGGATTTTCCTCTGGTAAATTCTTTTAATATCTTAAAATGAAGGTCAAGTTCGTTAGACAGCACATTTTGAATATTTTTAAGACCACTTTTTTTCGAAATTCACAAATTTTCTCTGCGGATATTCATAGTATTTGAAAAAAAAAACAATTTATCCTAATTACTTTTTTTGTTAAAAGCAAAATTTACCAGGGTTATAGCATTAGCTTGTTTGGTTCAGAATAACGTACAGCCCACAAATCTTCACCGATGTCGGCAAAAAAAAAATTGAAAAAAAAGCTAATAAGATTTCTAAGAGTCCAGCCTGATTTTTGAATTAGGTTTTCAATTTTTTATATATATAAACAAATATGACGAAAAAATGGCATAAAACAGCATTAGTTCAAGATATTCCAATATTAAACAATATACAAAAAAATGTTGTCAACAAATTATTTGTTGATAAAAATTGTCTACGATTTTCCATAAATACACGTTTTTTCAAGTTATTATTGCAAGAAATCGGAATCGAAAGACCATTATTTAAAAAAATTTCTCTTCTGATTATAATTGTTTATATTATAAACAAATTTAATGTACAAATGCAGTAATCAGGCATTTTTCGACAAACATATTCTTTATTTTCTATATCAATTTCTTCGATTAGGAAATTTATGATAATTTTAGCAAAATTCATAATTTGTTGATTAATCTTATGATTTTTTAAACAAATTTAATAAAGAAATGCATTATTCGGGCGTTTGTCGACAGAAAAATTCGGTTTTTTCAATGCCAGTCTTTTTAGTTGGGAATTTCATGACAATTTCAGCAAAATTCATAGTTTTTTGATCAATAACATGCTTTTTTAAGAACAAATTTAATAAAAAAATGCATTATTCGTGCATATGTGGACGGAAAAATTAGTTTTTTTTTTATTTCAGGCTTTTTAAATGGAAAGTTCATGATGATTCCAGCGAAATTCATAATTGGTTGGTAAATTTTATATTTGATAAAAACTAATTTAAGAAACAAATGCATTATTCGAGCATCTGTCGATGGAAATTTTTTTTTCGATATCCTAATTAAAACTGTTTACATAGAAAAAAACGAATTTTTCTGTAGAGAAATGCTTGATTAATGCATTTTCGTAGCAAATTTGTTTAAAGAAACAATAAAATTTATCAATAAAATTTATTAACTTATTATGAATTTGGCTGAAATTCTCATCAATCTGCGGACAAATGCCCGAATAATGCATTTCTTTATTAAATTTGTTTAAAAGATCATAAGATTAATAAACAAATTATAAACTTTGCTAAAAATATCATAAAGTTTCGAATTAAAAAAAAATGTACGTCGAAAAAATCGAATTTTTCTGTCGAAACATGCCTGATTACTGCATTTGTTCATAAAATTTGTTTGTAATATAAAGAATCGTAATCTTAAGAGAACTTTTTTTTAATATCATATAATTTCCATTCAAATTTCTTGCAATACAACTAGAAAAAGTATGATTATGGAAATTCATAGTATACGTTAAAGCCAAAGGAGCTTTAACAAAAAAGTAGTCACTATCACCAAATTACTGTTCTCGATGTTTTGACTGTGACGTGCAATTGGTGAGAAACCAACTTCCTCCTTTGGGAAAGCGGATCTAATAATTTATAAAAAAAAATTTGTTTCTCAAGAGTAGAAGTCTAATTTAAAAAAAAAGGGAAGGACCTTGAAGAAAAAACTCTTGAGTTAATAGCATCAGAATTTATGATTCTCGCAGATAATATAAAAATATACAAATCTCAACCGATCAGGCGACATAAAGCGTCAGCAGCCGTTTTGAGATCTTATTTAAATCAACTGCCCACGCAAAAGAATAGAAAATAATTCGTATGCACGTACAGTCGATAAGAACAAAAATTGAGAAACTCTACACGCACGAGATATCATTGATAAAAAAATGCATAAGAAAAATAATATAAATTATTAATAATCTTAAAGTAATCTGGATTGCACTGTCGGTCCCGTCATAATTACAATCTTAGATTCTCAGGATACATTCGCCATTTTAATTCACGTTTAATACTTCATATCTACAAGTGAGGGAATATTTACATGGGGATTTAAATAACGACGATATTTTCGTCTCTTCTCCAATCGCGAATACTACTTCAAAACTAGGCTTCTTATTTTATTCAATATAGATATCTTCTACTGGGAAAGCAGTCTCAATGAATTTGGTGTAGAATCGGTGAAAGGCTCGTCTGAAAATAAATGGTTATTTTATTATTTTTTATTAACTTCAAATAATGTGAATTTAATTTTAAAAACTGAATAAAATTGTAAAAAGCACGGTGGCCGCAAGTCAGGGAAAACTAGAAAATCAGGGAATTTTATTGCTTAGTCAATATAATAATAACTTTTATACAGTCACTTTTTGAAAAGAAAAGATCACTTGACTTTTCTTTCGAAAAAATCATACCATGGATTTCAAATATTTTAAGGTATTTTTAAATTTTTTGATGAATTATTGAAAGCTTTTAAAGTTTAAAAGGATTTTAAATATTTTTGGGTATTTTTAAAATTTCTAAGTCATTTTAATTAGATTTCAATAATTTGAATGCACTCAAAAAGATTTGGGGTGCTTTGGAAATTTTCAAGGAATTTTAAAGACGTTTTATAAGTTTCAAGGGATTTCGAAAAATTTGAAAGGAATGAACAATTTTAGAAGATTTTAAAAGACTTTAAGGAATTTTTAACTGATTTCAATCATTTAAGGTGATTTCAAAGGGTTTGAAATATTTTAGGGTATTTTAAACGATTGGAAGGAAAGATTCCAAGAATTTAGAATTTAAGAGCTTTAAGGAATTTTAAGAAGTTTAAAAATATTTGGAAGGGTTTAAAATATTTTATGAAATTTTAAAAGATTCCAAGACCTTTTTAATTGATTTAATAATTCAAAAGTATTTCAAAGAAGTTTAAACATTTTAAGCTTTTTCACACGTTCACGCATTTTCAATAATCTTTAATAAGTTTCGAAGGATTTCAAAGAACTTAAAAGGAATTGACAAGTTTTAGCAAAAAATTTATAATTGATTTTAATCATTTAAATGGATTTCAAAGGACTTTAAATATTTTTGGGTATCTTTAAAGCTTCCAAGTATTTTTAAGAAGCTTCATTAAATGCCCAAAGATTTCAAAGGATCTTAAAAGATTTTTAATATTTGAAGGTATTTTAAAAGATTCCGACAGTTAAGGATTCAAGAGCTTTAATAAGTTTCAAGAAATTTCAAAAGATTTTGAAGAATATTGAAGATTTTAGAAAATTTTCGAAGATTCCAGTACATTTTTATATTTATTTAAATAATTTAAAGGGATTTTAAAGGACTTGAAAATTTTAGCGTATTTTTTAAACCTCCAAGTATATTTAAAAAGCTTAGTTAACTTTTACGATAATCCAAACGCTTTGAAATGATATCAAACACTTCAAGGTATTTTAAAAGTCTCTAAGGAATTTTTCAGGTTTCAGGGTTTCAATGAATGAAACAGATTTTAGGGTATTTTTTAAAATTCCAATGATTTTTTAATAGCTCAACAAATTTTCAAGTAGTTTCAAAAGATTTTATAGGATCAATCTATAGATTCATTATCTACAGAAATAATTTAGATTTATATAAATTAAAGTGATTTCAAAGGAATTGGAATATTTAGAGAAAATGTAAAAGATTCCATCGCATTTTCAAGAGTTTAAAAAAATGGAAGTGATTTCAAAGAATTTGAAATATTTCAAGGCATTTCAGAAGATTCTAAGGCATTCTCAGGAGATTTAATACAATTTCAAGGGATTTCGAAAGATTTCAAAAGACTTCAAGTATTTTTAGGAATTCTAAATGTTCCAAGGATTTCTGAATTAATTTCAAATAGTTAAAATGAATTCTTTACATTTAAAACTATAAACAAATTTTAAGGAATTTTGGAAAATATAGGAGGATTTTAGAACGCCTATAAGGTATTAATATATTTTATATGATTTAAGAGGTTTTCAAAAATCTTAGGGGATTTTAAAAGATCTCAGAATATTTAAATAAATTTTACAGGATTTCAGGAAACATGATCATGTTTCATATAATTTCGCAGGATTTTATAGTATTTAAATGAATTTAAAAGAATTCATTCACAAAATGTGTGGAATTTCGTACGGATTCAAAGATATGGAATGATTGTCAAATATTTATATCAATTAATTTGAATTAATTTGGAATTGACCCTGAATTCTTATTGATTTGTCCTGAATTCATGCAATTCTACTCTTTCAAACTCACCTTGAATTCTTATCGAACTCATTATATCTTTTTTAATTTCCTTGAATTTCGTCTAAACTCTTTTCAAACTTACTGAATTCGATGCATTTTTTCAAATTGGGGAATTTTTTCAATTGACTTTGAATATCTCTTCCATGTTACTAAAATTAGTCGAATTTTTTGAACTTTTTTAATTCATTTAAATTATTTTGAATTTAACTTTAGTGCAATTTAATTAATTAATTTTAATTAATTAAACCTTGGTCACTTTTGTGGTTTAAATATATCACATTTAAATTGTTTTATGCATTATATTTATAAAAGATTTTATGTTCAGCATATCACAAGTTTATAATTTTGGTTTTTAAATATTTATGGCAAGGGGAAATGAAAAATTAATCAGGGAAAAGTCAGGGAATTTTGAAAATTAAGTTTTTGCCCCCCCCCCCCCCCCCCAATAAAAAGCTTGCAAGTGATCTTTTTATTTTAGTGAAACTTTGTGAAATTATTGTGTTATATAAGAGACATTTTAGCATTCTAAAATTTTGGTTAATTTTGGCATCACATTTTCTGGAATTATCAATATTTCTGAAACTGTGAAACGAATTTCTGTAAAATTCCGAAATATTGTAGATAAAAGTATACACTTTAATATTATAACACATAATTAAAAAAAAATTTTGAGAGTAAGAAATTTTCGTTATAATGTTATAAACAAATTAATGAACGATTGTCGCTATTCCTTGCGAAGCACAAAAAATGACTTTCATTCACAATTTATTTATATAAAGAAAATTACATTCATTTATGACCGCTTTAATGAATGTGAAAGTTTAAAAAAATGGTATCACTGAAAAGTTAAACAAAAAAAGTTTAAACTATGTAATTAAATAACAAAATTTGCTTTATATCTGTAGTCCCTCTTTATACCTGGATTACCCTACTCGCCCCATTTCCCCTCCCCCTCTTCACTCTTCGCATTCGATCCCTTCTTCAACTATTTTCGCTTCTACTTTCCCCTTTTTTCACTTTCTATCCTCTACTCACTCGCACTACTCTAGTAGCTCTCCTCATTTACCCTACTTCCCCTCTCCTAATTTTCCCTGCTTATCCTCCCCTCATTTCCCCACACTTCCCCACAATCATTTCTACTACTTACTTTTCCTCCCTTATTTCCTCTCATGTACCATATTTCCCCTCTCCTTATTTTCCCCTACTTCCACT
>NC_046663.1:45356091-45366432 GCF_010883055.1 Belonocnema kinseyi
CTCCCGCCAAATGACGAAAGGCGAGCATCAGTCCGTCCCTATAAGGGTTTCTGCCCGGGGCTATAAAACCCTACAAATCAGAATTAATTAAGAATTAATCTGTCAGGCGATTTTTCGTCCAAAAAAACGTGGTTATTCCCCCATATCACATGGTACATAATAGGAACCAACCATTTTATTTAAGTGGAAGGTGAAATCATAAGGAATTCGTATATATTCTAAACAGAAAAAATTTAAATTTGCAATTTCGGCAAAAAAATTTTATCAAAACTTTTTTGGGCTCTTTTTGGTCCAAATTTTGAAAAAAGTTTTTTCTTTATTATGATAATAAAGCGTATAATTGTTTCGACAATATCTTAAAAATTCACCAAAATTTGTTCGACAGTTTCAGAAAATCTATAATTAAAAAAATTGATGCCAAAATTCGGTGCCGTAAAGTGACTACATAATGACCGCGCGGTTCACTGTGCCCGCTAAGGCACATTTTCATCCTTTTTTACAATTTCATAAAAACTCAACACTCTTCTTGCCTTTTACACATTTATATTTATGCAGTTGTATTTATTCATGTGTTTCTAAATTAATAATTAAAAGCAGTAAGGTTTCCACATTCTAAGCGCATCCAGAACCTGGGTTTCCGTAAACTGGATTTATGCGTTCCTAGATTTTCTACCGAGAAAAAGGCGGTACTCAGTCAAGCGTGACGAATAGTATGAGGGCCGCACTCTCAGAGTGTTAGTTGCATCAAGTTGCGTCATGCGCCCAAACCCAACAGAAATTACTTATGCGAACCTGTCTGTTTACGTTCAGAATCCCTCGATTTGTGTTAAAAAAACACAAAATCCAGGTTACAGTGTAATTAAATATTAATATGTGAAAATATAAAAAGAATGTTGAGGTATATGTGAAATTGTGAATAAAAGTGAAAGAGGTGAAAATATTCCCGCGGTACGCTAGGGAATTCAACATGGCGTAACTCTTGTAATAATTTTTTTTTTTAATTCTTTAGAAACAAAATGTCTCTTATTTCTTAGACATACGGGCCCATTAATTAGTTTATTATTCTCACCCAACGGCTTCAGCAACTGGTCTTGTAGATTCTTGACCAATAAAGACGTGACAAGCAAACCTTTGCAAAGTTGGATGCTTCGTGATAAAGCCAAGGTAACGATGATCGTGAGGATGAAATGCACAAAAAGAGACGTTCTTTAACGAGTAGAAATAATCGTGACAAGGGCCCCGATTTTTCTGAAAAATTGAGCAATTCAAAAGTTTAGGAACTTGAAGAATTGGGTGGCTTAATTTTCATTAAACAGAATTAAATCTTTTTCACTTACTGGCGGTTTGCTCCTGTCCACCATCCGGAGGCCCTGATCCGAAACCTCAAGAATGCAGCTTTGAGAATTAGGGGAAGATTGTGATGTGTTGCCAACGATTCTACGCACCGCTTGACAAACAACGCTTGTTCCCTTATGAGACAAAGTCTCAACAGAGCCCAAATATCCCAAGAGATATCGCTCTCTTTTCACCTTTGGGGCAGAAGGATCAAAATCACTGTAATCCATGTCCACTGCGTATGCAGAAGGAAAAATTCCCTGACGTCCCGTTCTGAGATTTACACCTAAAAGTTGAAAAAAGATCAGTCAAAGTAGGTGCCGCGCGTCCACAAAAAAGGATTATTAATTCGTTAAAATCTTCCCCTCTTATAATTTCACTTCCATATTCTCCCATTCTTCGCCTACTTTCCCAACCCGCTCCTACAGTCATTCCTTTCCCATCAGTTCTGCTACTTCCCCTTTCTTCTTCTATTATCACATCCCTCTTAGCAGTTCCCCTAGTACTCGCCCTCTGACTCCAGAAACACCCCTTGCACTTTTCCTATTCTCCATCCTATCATTCCCCCTTATATCACTTCTCCTACCTCTTAGCATTCTGCTACTATCACGCCCCTTACTCTCCCTTCACTTTTCCGCTTTCCGCAGTTCTCCATCCTCTACTTTTCTCTACTTCTCCTCTTAATTCTTCCCATACTCCTGCTCCGTTCGTCTACTTACACTCACCACCCTCTCTCCATTTATCTCGAACCACTTCTCCAACTTTTCCCTTCCCTGACTATCCCATTTTTCACTTCCCTTTTCACTGCCCTCTTTTTCCTTACTTATGTCTTTTATGGTGCCCCTACATTTTTCTTCAATACTACTCCCTCCACTTCTTCTTTTAAAACTTCTACTACCCCTCCCTCCACTTTCCACAATCCCCAAACTCTTCCTTCTTTTTCCTTGACTACCTGTAAGCGAGGCAAAAGTTGAGAAATGTATTGGTTAGGGACGGCCAGGAAAATGTCAGGTATTTTGAAGAAACAAATGGCAACAGACAGGAAAAAATAATCAGAGCTCCAGCAAGTATGCAATATTCCAGGATATTTTTAAAAATGTTAGGAAATTTTGAATAGATTTCAATAATTTGGAGGTGTTCCAAAGAATTTTAAAGATTTTAGAGTATTTTGAAAAATTGTAAAATGTTTTCAAGAGCTTTAGAGAGTGTCAAAAGTATTTGAAAATATTGTGAAATATTGGAAATATTTACGGTGATTTTAAAAGATTCTAAGAAATTTTCAATTGATTTAATTTAATTAAATTTAAAGGGCTCCAAAATATCTTTTAAAAATTGCATGAGATTTTATAAGATCTCTGGGAATTTAATTATTTAAAAACCTTTCAAGGTATTTTAATTAATTTTCCAGGATTTGAGGAAATATCAGATTCCATAGAATTTTACAAGATTTTATAATATTTTAGTGGATTTCAAAGAATTAATTCACAGGAAGTTAGGAATTTCGTAGAGTTTCAAAGATTTTCAGAGACATTCAAACTTACTAAATTCCATGAATATCTCATACATTCTAAAAATTACATTTTCTTATACCAAAAAAATTGTTTTCTTGCATGTAAATAAAATTTTGTTTATATCATGCAAATTTTGATTTTTCCAACAAATTATTTGATTGCCAAATTCTTTTGTGACTGTATTTTTCGATTTACTTAAATTTTTTATATATTTCGTTGAATTTTTCTCACTTCTCATAATTTCCTCGAAATTCACTGCAATTTTACTTAAATCAATGGAATTTTTGTTCTTTTTTTTATAATTATTTTGAACTTAACTTTTTTTAAAGTGTCTTTTCCACTTTTTTAAAGTAAATTAGGCTGTGCCGGGCCTAAAAATAACAAGTTAATATTCGATAGAATAGCTAAGAATATTTATTTATTAATTAATTTGTAAGAAAGTAGAAATTTGGTTTTTAAATATTAATATTAGGGGAAAATAAATATTTAGAGCAAAATTGTCGAATATTCAAAATGAAGATTTGCGGCCATCCTGGTAAAGGTCATTCTTCTAATTTCGAAGAAATAAATGGATACCAAAGGAAATAAGGACATTTCATTAAATCATAATTAACACATAAATATTAAGTAATAATTAAACAAATAAATTTAATTACAAAATAAAATTATTTTTATTTAAACTAATTTAAGAAAGGTTTCTAAACCTACCTTCACACCAGAGGTCATCAGCTTCCTTCTGAACGTATATGGGATCACCGATTTCAAGATCAATTTCGTCGTGGTGACGAGGAATAAATTTATGTAATCCCCTGTGAGTTGCCTCAAGCAATTCCAGTTGTGTAAATGGTACACCACTGCTTCCTGATAGCATAAATAAACCATCTACACTGGATTTTCAAATCTGTGTCATTTTACAAAAAGAAACTACATATTTACATAAAAGTGTCTGCCTATCCCTCTTATATTTTTAAGGACATGTACTAGACTAGAGTATCAGGTGACCAATTAGTTAAGTCATTCAAGCCTCGTCCTTTCATACTGGCCCTCTCCTACGCTCCCTACTTTCCTTTCCCCTACACTTGCATTCCCTCTCCTTACTTTAATCTTCGCTTCATCGAATTTCCCAAAATTCGTTCTTCTTTACTTCTCGCTCACCTCACTTCCCCAGCTAACACACTCCTTCTGCTAACTTTCCCCAGCCATCACATCCCCCTTCTCTAATCACTCGCACTATCCTACTAGCCCTCACTTCATTTCCCTCATTATGCTGTCTCATTTTCAATAATTGGTCCTGCTTCCATTCACTTACCCTACTAACCGTCCGTAATTTTCCTTCTTTTCCTTCACTTACGCTCTTTTTATTTCCGCTCATTTCTCCTTAATTTCCCTAGCCCCCTTCCCTCACTCTCCCTAATTTTCCTTACTTTCTTACTCTCACTTCTCCTACTTCCGCTCTACTGAATTCCCTTACCTTCCCGTACCCTTATTTCTCCCCGTTTCTCTACTTCCTCTCTCCTAATATTGCCACACTTCTCCTAGTCCTCCATTGCTTATAATACTTTCCCTCCCCTAATTTACTCTTATTATCCCTACATTCCCTACCGCAATTCAATTCTATTCCCTAAATAATTCGTTCGCACTTTCACTTTTTGTGCAACAACTCTTCCAATGTTTTAATATTCTTTATTTGTATACCGAATTTCTTATACTGATTTTTCTAGAATCACGAAAAAATTATAAGACATTTATCATAGGAAAATCATTATAGACCTATACTGGATTTCCTATATTTTTTTTAAGGGTTGATTACGAGGTATTGTAAAAGATTGCCTGGGATTTCAAAGGATTGCATGGGATTTCATGAGATTGTAGAGAGAGTGTACACTAGATAACTAGAGTAATTAAACCCTTAATGTTTAATTAAAATTTAATTGAGAGCGGGGTTTTTGAGCCTTCGCTAAAAGACAACTAGTAAAATCGAAATATTGGAGGAAAATAATAATTTAACTGGGCCGGACTGACGTGCCCTTATATATGTTGAACCATGTTCGAAAATTTCACGACAATATATTAATTTTTGGAGTTTTGAAGCCCCGGACAGAAAGTCTTATAGTACTTTTTTTCAAGAAGGGGACGTGAGCGGAAATCATGAGAAATTGTAGAAGAAAAAGTATACGGACTGAGGGGAAATTATGAAAGGAGAAGTAATGGAAGTGAGGAGAAATGAGGATAGATGAAGTAGGAAAAAGAGGGTAAATGAGGGGAGAAGAAGTATGGGAAGAGAGGGAAGGGAAAGTTGGGAAAATGAGTGTGGACGTGAGAGGAAATGTGTTGGGCTCTGAGGTGTGGGATAGTGAGAGGAATTAAGGGAGGTGTATTAAGAGGACTTAAAGGAACTAAAGTAGGTAAAATGAGGGAGACAGGCGTCGAAGAAGTTGAAAAAATGAGGAGAGAGAACTAGAGGAAGTGAGAGGAAATAAAAGACTTAAAGTAGTGGTAGTAAAATTAAATAGGCGTAATTGAAGTAGGACAAATAGGGTGAAATGAGTGGCAATGAAGTATAGGAAGTAAGGGGAGAGGAGATTGGGAAAATAAGGGTGGGGAAGCGAGAGAAAACTTGTGGTGGGAAAGGGATGGGATGAGCTACAATGAGAAGAAATTGTGAAAACAAGGAGAGGCAAATAGATAAATTGACTAGAAATAGGAGAGGGGGAATAGAGGTAGTGAGGAGAAATGGGAGTAGGTTCAGTAGAGAAAATGAAGTGAAATTAGGGGTAAGAATGTAGGGGAAGTGAGGGTAGGGCAAGTTGCAGAAATAAGGGTAGAGAATTGACAGTAAATATGGGGTGGGAAAAAAAGTGTATTTGAGTATTAGCTAGCGAAGTGAGGGGTGGGATGAGTGGTGCTAGGGAATAATGGGAGAGGTAGTATTGGGAAATGAGGGACGGGAAGTAAGGGAAATGAGGAGTGGGGACCAAGGCGTGTGAGGGAAAACAAGAGGAGGGGATTAGTGGAAGTGAAGGGAAATTAAATTAGGTGAAGTAGGGGAAATTGTAGGGATGTAAGGGGATCAGTGAGTATGGGAAATGCGGGTAGAGGAAGTGAGGGGCAATGTGCGATGGGGAGGAGGTCACGTGACACTGTTACATGCCCTTAAACATATAATAAAATACAAAACAATTAGTAATAATTAGGACTCCTCTCAGTTTATAGAATTTTGAAACATTGACTTTCTTTCTAGTGAGAATAATTTTTCGGAAATTTAAAAAAATCGTACCAGGAGTGCTATCAGGTGAGACAGAGCCAACATTTTGGAGAGAGCTGCAAGGAATAGGTGATACACTTTTGGGCCCATTATCCGGTGAATGAGCAGTGGAGTGACCACTATCAGTGGCCATTCTCTCGCTATCAGGAGAACTGTCCTCATGGCGTAATCTTGGATGACACTTCCTCAAAGTCAGGTGGTGTCTTCCGGAACCAGAATTCGCGGCTGCAGCAGCGGCTGCAGCACCCAACTCTTCAGCCAAAGACATTTGACCCGAGTTTGCAAAACCTGCACGATTTTGAAAGACTTAATACCAGAAAATATTCTAAAGTAAAGATTTCTTTTATCTAAATTTAGTTTCAGGTTTTACATAAATAATCATATAAAGCTTTTTAGGGGGCGAGGATTTTGCCTATTCAAATAACTCCTTATGGTTTATACTGTGATATGCGTCATATAAATATTTCTATTATTGGAAAATCTGGATTTAGTTCGGTTTTGGAGATAAAGGTGACCATAAATCCAGAGTCTCTGAACTGTTTTGTCTCTCTTCTGTTCCTCTCCCCGATTTGACACGCCTGAGTGAATACCGCACGTCCCGCCACAGCTACTTTCATCAATCCCCGCGAAGCGTCGTCAATTCTCGGAAAGACTGAATCCAGAATCACTAAATCCAGATTCGAATGTAGTTGTTCTTTCAAATGTTTTTTTAATGTTTTTATATAATATTTTATTCTGCATGCGTCAGATAAAAAAAGGTGGGAATTCTTTAAAATCTCTAAAAATCGTTGGAAATCCCTTAGAAAGTCTGAACTGAAGTTTAAATCTTTAGAAATTCGTGAAATATTACGAAATATTATGAGATTCCTTAATATTTTTCAAATCCCTTAATAACTTCATTGAAATTTGTCAAATTCTGAAGTGCCTTTAATTCTTTTAAATCTGGAAAAATCATCGAAACCTCTTTAAATCTTTTTAAATCTTCGCTCTGGATCAGTTATTTTTACTGATTCAAATTATTAAGTTGAAAATTCTGTTAAATCTTTTTAAATGTTACGAAATCCTCTAAAATCTGAGGATATACTTTGTTAAATCTTTTGAAATACAAGTAAATTCTCTCAAATCCGCGGATATCCTTTGAAATATTTTGAAATCTCTTGGTATCCTGTGAATTCATCGAAAGCCCTTCAAATCTTTTAAAACCCGATAAAATCCTTTGAAATCCTTTAAAATTTCCTGATATCTTTTTATAAAAATAACCCTCAATAAAAATAAACTGTTATCTTTTAAAGTTCGTGAAAATACTTCGGTATCGGATGAAATTCCTTTAAATCATTTGAAATCCTGTGATTTATTATGAAATATTCCAAAGAATCTTAAAATTCCTTGAAACCCGTGATAATTGCTTCTAATGCGATACAAAATTACTTTGAAATCTACAAAACCCCTCATAATCCTTTTCAATCATTTGAAATATACTCAAACTTGTGAACTCCCTTGAAATCTTTTAAAATTCCTTCAAATCCCATAAAATCCCTAAAATGATCTGGAGATCTCGTTAAATTCCATACGAATTTTGTAATTTTTTTTCAAATACATTGTAGCTTTTGAAATACTTTGTAATCCCTTTAAATCCGTTGAAATACTTTAAAATCACTGGAAATCTTTGGAAATATCTTCAAGGGTGAAAATAATTGACATATTTTTGTTATATTGAGTGAAAATATAAAATATTACGTAAGAGAGTGAGCAAATGGCCCATATATATCTTAAGAATCCCTAAAAGAGGAGGTGAAAACAAAAAATTCAAAAATCATCGTTACGTAATGAATGGGTGTTCCCTAACTTGATTGAGAAAAATTTTAAAAGCTCACTTTTCTTGTTCTTGGGAATTTCCGGAAGTCTTCTGCGCTTTCGTTCCATTCCTCCACTGGAAGGTCGATGCTCAGGAGTCGTCCAGGAACTCAAAGAGGAACAAGAGTCACCCACATCGCTTACGGCACTGTCCCGACCTTCACTTCCGGTCCTGAGACCTCCTCCAGGTCCTGAGCCGTAGAATGATGACCGACCCCTACTGCTCGGCGGATCGAACAAGCTAATGTACCCAAGGTAATCGCATTGTCAGCTAATCTACTCATCATGCTCTAAGGAGAGGTACGCGAATTTGGATTTTCATATTCAGCAAAAAAAACCTAAAGCAGTGCCTCGAATGTTGCCATCGACTAAATTTCATCCTTTTGGTAAAAAGTACTGTCCTTAAATTTATTATTCCAAATTAAAATTATTTCTTGAAAAAAGGATCCTACTCCATCTTCACTCCATTGGGAATCGAACAACAAAACTTCTGATTTCCGGTCAGGTGCTTTTCCAATTAAGCTTTTAGAGGGATCAGAATAAGAACTCTTAATTCAAGAACATAACGCTCATTTTTAGCTAGGTGTTAATGATACAAGTAATTATTTAAAATTTTTTTAATTTATCTGCTATATCATCAGAGATTGTACCTTACCGAAAGTAGATCAACCCTCCAAACCATGAAGGCAGAAAATCTACACAATATCGATTAAGTTAAGAATCTTCAATAACAGAAAATGCTTAACGTCTTAATAAGACTAGATGGAAAATAATATTTTTAAATTAAAATTATTTCTTGAAAAAAAGGATCCTACTCCATCTTCACTCCATTGGGAATCGAACCACAAAATTTCTGATTTCCGGTCAGGTGCTGTTGTTCTTGAATTAAGAGTTCTTATTCTGATCCCTCTAATAGCTTAATTGGAAAAGCACCTGACCGGAAATCAGAAGTTTTGTGGTTCGATTCCCAATGGAGTTCATGGTTTGGAGGGTTGATCTACTGTCGGTAAGGTACAATCTCTGATGATATAGCAGATAAATTTTAAAAAAATTTAATAATTTATTATTCTACTTATTCCTGGCTCACTTATTTCAAATCTCTTAGCTGGGATATTCCAAGAGCCACCTCCCACCGCTGCCCCTTTACGGTCTCACCAGCGTCAATCGCTGACCAATTAAAAGGAGGCTCGAAGAGCGAGAAGCTCCTGCGCAATGCAAGGATGCACGACTGCTTGCAGCGCGCACATCGATACAAAGCAGGGGCAGCCAATGAACGTCGCTTGACGAAATCACGCCACGACTCGCGGTTGAGGTGGGGGCTCCTGCAGACTTGGAATATCCGAATTTTGACGTTTCTCGGCCCTCAAAAAAACGCGGATATTTAAAAGTGCACCGATTCAATGTTGCTTTGAGTTGCAACAAAACTAAGACATCGGAGAATGAGAATGCAGCTATGTTCATGTTGTAGTTTCACACGTTAAGTATTCTCATTTCGAGAAAAAATAGCTCGAGATCATAACAAATGAGCTGCAACCAAAATGAGCCCACTGTTTTTCTGTGCCCTTGGAATAAACGAAAGTTCACCAAAGTAGTTACGGTGAAGTGCCCGTCCGTCCAACAGTAAAAAAATTACTTTTGGTTTCAAAATAACGTACAGTCCACAGATATTGACAGACTGGGACGCAAATAGTTTGAAAAAAAACTGATAGAAAAACAATAAACAAATATGGCCAAAAAATGGCAATTGCTTCTATTTGACTTCCCAGTGCTTGTCTAAAATAGGAAAATTATTGTAATCAACTAAGTTTCATAGTTTGATAATACCTTGAGATATGATATCATGATGCAATAATAAAAAAAATTGATAAACAAATTATTTGTTAAAAGTGTGTTTTTTATCATTTTGAATAATTTTACGTTTTTTTAGGTTATATTACGAACAATTTAGGTGGAAACAATATTACAATCAAAAAAATTTCTCTTAAGATTATTCTTGTTAATATTATAAACAAATGCATTTTTCAGGCATTTTTCTATAGAAAAATTCGTTTCTTTTCGATGTCAGTTCTTTTAATTGAGTACTTCTTGATAATTTCAACATTTATCATTATTTCATAAATTTTATGATTTTTTAAAACAAATGAATTATTCCAGCATTTTTCGACAGAAAAACTTGTTTTTTTCAGATCAGTCCCTTTAATTTGGAACTTTTCGATTATTTCAGTAACATTCATAATTACGAGGGTAGTTCAATAAGTCCTTAGAATGAAGTAAAAAAACGATTTTTTTTGGGTAAATTTTTTTTTATTTTTCAACATAATCTCCTTGAAGCTCTATACACTTGGTCAATCGCTTTTCAAGTTTTTTTAATCCTTC
>NC_046663.1:45366532-45371591 GCF_010883055.1 Belonocnema kinseyi
ATATCTAGTCGGGAGTGGTGCTGACTGAAAACAGATGATTTGGAGCGATTAGCGCGCCATCTGTTGGTCATTCTAAGGACTTATTGAACTACCCTCGTACTTGATTAATTTTATGTATTTTTTAAATAAATTCAATTTAAAAATTAATTATTCGGACATTTTATAATGGAAAATTTCGTTTTTTTTTCTATGTTAAGCTTTTAAATTGGAAACTTCATGATAATTTCAACAAAATTCAAAATTTTTTGATTAATTTCCTGTTTTTCAACAAATTCAGTTAAATATTCTTAGAAAAAATTGGAAAAAAGGTCACTTTACCAGATCCTGAAGCTGCAAGCTTATTCAAAAAATAAAAGGAATGAGAAACTGAAACTGGAAGAACTGTGAGTGGAAAAAAACTTCTTTATTAACAAATTCCCGAATAATGCATTTGCTTACGTAATTTGTTTAAAGAAGGCATAACATTATTCAACTAATTATGAATTTTTTTGAAATCACCGTGAAGTTCTCAATTAAAAGAACTGACATTGAAAAAAAAATCAGTTTTTTTGTCGACAAATGCAAATAATGCATTTGTTTATTAAATTTGCTGAAAAAATCATAAAATTTAACAACTCATTATAAATTTTTCTCAAATTGTCATGAAATTCCTGATTAAATGACAGGTAAATAAAAAAAAATAATTTTTCAGTAGTCAAATTCCCGAACAATGCATTTTTAAAATTAAATTTGTATTAAAATCATAAAATTTATCAACAAATTCTGCTTCAGTAAAAAAACTTGATATATTTCATCATAAATACGTGCTGTGTGTAATTGTTCATAAAATTTGTTCATACAATTACAAATTGATTTCAAGAATTCAATTAATAAATGGTTTTTATCTCTGAGTTGTTCAAATTTAGTCAAAATCAGTTGATAAATTACTGTTAATCCCCATGAATTCATTTTTACTCATTTATTTATGAAAAAACTCAATACGTTTTTAAACAATGGCTGAGCCGTGAGATAACTTTACTGAATAGTCGCTTCACTGATTCTGAATATTTAGGATTGAACCAAGAGGAAATAGGGAAAGTTAGGGGAAATTAGGAGAGGAGAGGTAGGGGAAATTGTGAGAAATAAAGGGAAGTAAGGGGTAGTGAAAGAAGGAGAAGTAGGTGAAATGAAGGGAAATGAGGGGACGAAAAGTAGGAGAAATGAGGGCATGGGAAGAGAGGGTGCACAAGGCAAGGGAATTAGGTAAAATGAGGGGAAACTTGGGGAAATTGAGTAAATGGGAGGAAATGTGTTTCTGGACAATTTTGGCAGAATTCCAAAAAACGTTTTTTTTACCGAATCTAAATTTTCCACTGCGCACTTTTCGAGTTCGCACTTTTTGGTCACAAAAAATGTGTCAGCCTTACGCAACATTTTAGGCCCTGCGCTAAAGTTTTTTTTTAATTTATATAAATATTGTAACTTCTAATTAAAGGGTAAGTTACAAAATCACTAGCACTATCATTCAAGTTCCAGCGTTATGTTAATCAACTCTAAATATTAACAATTCAAGGTACACATATAAGAAAGAAATTATTAGAAATTGATGCAGGAAATGCAATTAACAACACTACAACTACAAAGAGGCCGCTTAAAACCTACGTCACATTCACAGGGGGGGGGGGTGAAAATTTGAGACGAAGGGGTAGAGGGGCTAATGCATAATGTGACATCACATATAAAAAATATAAATGTGAATAAACGTTTTTTTGAATGCCTGAAAAAATTAAAATTAGTAGTTTGATTTTACAAGTGAAGCATCTGAATAGAAAAGACGAATGTTCAACAAAACAATTAAATTTCCAACCAGGTAATGATTTTATAAACTAAAAAAGTTTGATTTTGAACCGAAAATGGAATAGGTCAATTTTCAGTTAAAATCTTAATTTTTTAGAACAAAAATTTAAATTTTGCCTAAAACCGTGAATCTCTGACCAGAAAAAAATCATATTTAACAAAGTATTTCAAATTTCAATCAACTAGTTAAACTTTTAACCAGAAAAAATAAATTCTCAACGTAATATGATTTATTTTCAGCCAGTGAACACGAATTGATCTAATCAATGAAGTTCACTGAACAAATCAGTCATTTATAACGATCTAAACTGTAACTATCATTGATTATATCAGTCCTTTTGAATTACGTAATCAGTAAATTCGAATAAATAAATCAGTAATTTTAATGAATCGAATCTGTAGTTTTTAATGTGCTAATCAGTCAATCATGGCTCATTATAATCATTAATTAAAATGTAGGAATTTAATGAAGAATTTTACTTAGAAATGATTTAAAAATTGTATTATAGCAGACAAAATCAGTCACTTCCATTGACAGCAAATCAATAATTTCAATTGACTGTTTAATGCAGTCAGCAAAATTTACTGACTCATCTATTAAAATGACAGTTTTGTCAGCAGAAATGACTGATTTTTCAGCCAAAGCTTAAATTCTTAGTACTCTTTTCGAACGACCCCTTAATTTTGTTATGGTATTCTATAGAGACTAGGAATTATTATGAATAAAATATGGGACAGTGGGGCTAAGCCGACATTGGGGCTAGGTCGACGCCTGTGGAAAATTGCGTTTTCTTTTTCTATATTATCATCCATTTTAATTAAGATATATTCATCTTATGTAAAAAAATTGTGCTACCAAATTGGAAAATTTCCGAATATTAAAATTTCCAACAGTTTATAAAATATTTGAACTGGGAAATTCCCGAATTGAAACATTAAAAAAAATGTTTATATGTATTTTCTTAATTTATGTGAAGTACAATAGGCAAATACTTTTTTCATTAAAAAATTGTTTTGTAATCTTTAAATTTTCTAAAATTATTGTTTGAATGAAAAATTAAAATTAAAAAAAATGTCATCCAGAAATATATATCTTTAAAATATTTTGATTGCATATTCGAACAATAATTTTAAAAAACTTTAAAGATTAAAAAAAGTTTCCCTTTGATGAAATCGCAAATTTTCCAATTCCCTCATAAAATTCTCTAAAAAATCCTGAAAAATAAAATTTCCGACAGCGCTAAATTCCCGAATAATATAGTTTTCGAATTGCCGAATTCCCGAATAATTAAATTCCCCATTTAGAAATTCCAAAATTTCAGATAGGAAATTACAGAATGATAAAATATTCGAACTAGATTCTTTCCGAATTTAAACAGTTATACATTTTTAAATAAATATTATTTATTTATTACAAATACAATATTCAAATATTTGTACCAAAGCAAATTATTTTTAATATTTAAAGTTTCTAAACTTATTTTTTGAATTTAAGATAGCAGTAATTGAAAAAGTATATATTTCTGGATGAAATTTTTAAAAATTATTGTTATTTTCAATTCATACTATTATTTTAGATACTTTAAACATTAAAAATAATTTTGTTATAAAAATATTTGATTATTTTATTTTTAATCAATCAATAATACTTATAAATATGTTGAATAGTTTAAATTCGAGAATTTCCTAGTTCGGATATTTTATCTCTCTCTGTTTATATGTCTACAATTTTCCGCCGGGAATTTTATTTTTCGGGAATTTTAATATTCGGGAATTTGATTATTCGGAAATTTTAATATTCGGGTATTTTCAAAATCCGGAATTTTTGTTACTTGATCATTTTATTTTGGGGGATTTTTCAGTCGTCCCGTAACATTTTGTAGTGAACTAAATTCTCGATACAGCAATACCTAATACGTTATCAAACCAAAAAATTGTTAACTGAAAAAACGACTTTAAAAATAAAGCGTCGACTTAGACCCACCTTCCTCTACATACTATTAACTAATTAGTATGAATTAAAGATGAAAATTTGTAGATAATTTTTAATACCTGAAGTCACTATCAGCTACGATCGAACAGCGATGTTCAAACTCGACTTCACTTTCTGGTGAACTGCGTCCACTTTGAACTTCGTGCCTGTGAATGCCCACGTCCTCATCCTCAGAGTCCACAACATCTCTGCAAGATCTCCCAACGTCTGTGTCACTTCCTTGTGACGACGTTGGCGAATCATCGACCATAACATCATGAACGAGTCTGAAATTTTGTTTCAAGATATATAAAAAATAAGAACAAGTTTCAATTTTTTCAAAAAATTTCAACTTCTCACTCCCTCAATATCATTTCTATTTGATAAGAAATGCATTTCTAATATCAAAAATATTGTTTCAATATTCTAAGAATAATTAAATTTCATAAATAATTTCTCCCTACTTTGACAAACCCTTCGTTATTAAAAATATAACACGAACAAGAAAGAATGGTGAACTATAAAAAATGTCATCTTGTAAAAAAAGTGACATTTTAACAACTTTCGTTTTTTTAATCACACTTTACGCGGGGAATTGAATCGAAAAATTAACTCCAAAGATTAATTTTCGATTAAAAAATACGAATTTTTCAAAAATCGAATAAATTTTCTACTACAAAAAATCATCTTTCAATAAAAATATTAAATTTCAACCAAGAATGGAAAAGTTACATTGTTCATTACCCTAAAAGATGATTTTTTAACCCGAAATATTAATTTTCTAAAAATGGAATAATTAAATTTTCAACCAAGGAAGGTAATCTTAAAAAATGTCAATTTTTAACAAAACTGTTCAACTTTCAACCAAGTAATTGAATTCTCAACTGAAAAATATGAATTTTAACTAAATACTTAAATTTTCAACAAAGAAGATGAATTTTTCAGCAAGAAGATTACTTTTCTACTAAAAAACACGAATTTGGGTTGCATTTAAAAAAAAATATTAAATCACGATTGATATCCATTATATTAAATTGCAAACACTATCCGTGGTTAAAGAAACAATTATTATTGAATTCAAAATTTACAGGCAAACCTTTGAAAAACTTTAATTGGAAAATATAAAATGTAATTAATTCAGATCAATTAAAGTGTACGAGGGTGGATTGATAAGTTTCCGGCCTGACCAAGAAAAACAACGTTTTTAAGAATTTTTTTTTTATTTCTCAACATAATCTCCTCCAAGGCTGA
>NC_046663.1:45371691-45401491 GCF_010883055.1 Belonocnema kinseyi
GCTATCTAAGGATGGTACTATAGAACGCCACCTCAAGGTAGGCCTAGTGGCGCCATCTCTTGGTCAGGCCGGAAACTTATCAATCCACCCTCGTATAAGGTAGGACTAATTCACATATAGCCTTACTGATGAGCCTAGTGAGTCAGTCCGAGACGAAAGGTAAAAAATATAATTTGTATTTTTAATCAAAAATAAATAAATATCCTTTAAATTAATTGCAGAACACAAACAATTAAATATTATCGGCCCTAATGCCAGTTAAAAAATCTTCTTTACTGTTAAAATACTTCGATCAATTAAAAACGATATTTAAAAAAAAAACAGCAAAGATGCCATCTAACAATATTTTAAAAAAATTGAACGCAGAGGCAGATTGTGCTTTATGCGGCAGTCCAGAATCGATTTGTTGGCACAAATCAAAATAAAAAGTCACCTTTGTATGGAGACTAGGGTCATATTGAAACTCAAAGGGAGGACGGAACAGACTCTTAACAAAAGCTCTTTATGCATCTACACACATTTTCTAGTGTTCGCCTGCACATATAAAAGCCAGACCAGTACCTATAATGTACTCATAGGATACTTGACGAAAGTTCAAGGAAGCTTGAAAAAAGTGTCTTTCTTTTTTTCATCCCACTATATTTTTGTTGATTCATAAATAATGGGTTTAAAAATAAACTATCCTTTCATGTAAGCGGTTGTCCATAAAATAAGTTACCAATTTGAAGGGGGAGGGGTATTTCTAGAAAAACGTTTTTAACAGGTGGCGGGTTAGTGGAAGTAACTTAAAGAACTTATATAACATTTAGTACATTTCCTGATGATAAATTTAAAAAAATTATTTTTTCCTCTGTTTTTAATAAGCATGCTCTTTCTCTCCTTTTCTAGTTTTTTTTTTTTTTGCTTAAATGCGGACTAAATTAGTAGAACCCAACAAGGAAAATCAACTAATTTTGGTTAAAAAGTCTACCATTAATTTTTTGGCTCACAATTCAACCCGTTTGGTTAGAAGTTCTATATTATTGTCAAAAATTCATATTTTTGGTTAGAAATTCAGCTACTTAATTAAACAATAATGTGTTGGGTTGTGGATTCGTCTCTTTCATCAAGCAATAAATTAACTATTACATTTTGAGAAAATTAATCTTCTTTTTTAAAAAAATCATCTATTGGGTTGAACTCTTTTGTTGAAAATTCATTTATTTGAAGATTCATAATTTTAGTTGAAAATTCATCTTTCTTGTTCAAAATGTAAATTTTTGGTTGAATATTAATTTTTTTAAATTAAAAATGTAACTACTCCATTTTTATTTTAAACTATTCTTTGTTATTAAAAATGGTAGTATTTTGTTATAAAGTAATATTTTTTGACAGAAATTCATCTACTTGGTTTAAAATTTATTTTTTTGTGCTGCGGATTCATATACTTGACTTAACAATTCATTTTATTCCATTTTTAGAAAATTAATCTTCTGTTTAAAAAAAATCATCTTTTGAGTTGAAGCTTTCTGTTGAAAATTCATTTATATAAAGATTCATCCCTTTGATTAAAAATTCTTCTTTCTCGTTTAAAATGTAAATATTTTGTGAAGAATTAATTTTTTTAACTAACAATGCAACTATTGCATTTTTGATTGAAAATATAATTTTTCTTACTGAAAATTGACCGTTTTTAGTTAAAAATTCATTGGTTTGGTTAAAAATTTAAATATTAGGTTAAAAATTCATCTTATTTAGTTGAAAATTCAACTACTTAGTTAAAAGTTAAACTAGTTTGTTACAACATTTTCTTCTAAGGTTCACCTCCTTGGTTGAAAATTAAATTCTTCCATTTTTAGAAAATAATTCTTCCGAGTTAAAGAAACTTCTTTTCGGATGAACTGTTTTGTCGAAAATTCATTATTTTAAACGAAAATTCGTTTTTCCTCGTTGTTTGATAATTAATGTTTTTAATTAACAATGTAACTTTTCCCTTCTTGGTTGAAAGTTCATATTTTTCTTGCAAATTGATCTTTTCTAGTTTAAAATTCATATATTTTGTTAAAAATTGATCTCTTTTGTTCGAAAATTAATCTTAAATTAATTAATAATTTCATTTCATAATTTATTTATTAATTGATTGAAAATGAATTTGACTAGAATCAAATAAATCTAGTTTGTTTGAGGATTCAACATTTTGGTAGAAAATTAAATTATTCTGTTAAAAATTAATTTTTTATGCAGATCCATATTTTTGGTTCGAATTCAACTATTTTTATAAAAATTTAACTTTTTAGTAGAAAATTATGTTTGTTAAACAATCATATTTTCGGGTTCAATATTCAACTGCTTTGTAGAAAGTTGGGCCTGTTGGCTTTAAAATTCAAGAATTTTGTTCAAAATTAATGTATTTTGTTAATAATTCATGTTTTTTGATAGAACATAAATCTTTGTTGCTGGAAAATTAATTTTTTGGTTAAGAATTTAACTATTCGTTTAAAAATTCTTCTATAAAATTTAACTGTTTGGATGAACGTTAAACTAGTTTGTAAAAAATTCATATTTTTTTAAGATTCACCTCTTTGGTTTAAAATTGAACTTTTTTGTCAAAAATTCATTATTTTTCTTGATAAAAAAATTTTTTTTTCATCTACAAATTGCCCTATTTTATTTTTCGTTAGAAATTTATAATTTCTTTATTTATTTATATTTATTTTTTATTTATAATTTATAAGAATTCAGGTATCTTTTTGAAAATGTGTCTTTTCATTGGAAAATTAATCTTATTTTAAAAAATGCAATATATATTTCGACTTGAAATCTTCGCAATTTAAAAAGTTTTATATTGCATTCAATACATGACAATCTAAATATTCCATTTTTGGTTGAAAAATTATATTTTCTACTTGAAAATTCTACTATTTGGTTGTAAATTTTGAGTAGTTTAATAGCAAATGCAACTATTTGGTTAGAAATTAAAGTTTCTTTTTGAAAAAAAATCGTATTTTTGGGCAGAAAAATAATCTTTTGGCTGCGTCTTCAAATATTTTTTTCTTATTCGTCCTTTTTTGGTTCTATTTAACTGGATAAAAATAGGTTTTTGTTGTTGTAGAAGATTAATTGTTTTAGCTGAAAATGTAACTACTCCATTTTTTGTTGAAAACTTAAATTTTAAAATTTTACTCTTTTGTTGATAATTATTTTATTTTATTAACAAATTAAACTATTTTGCAGAATTTGCAACAGCTTTATTAAGTTTTGAGGGATTGTGAAAAAATTTAAAAGGATTTGGAATAATTTAGGGTATTTTTAAAAATACAAAGGCTTTTTCAAAGGCTTTTTAAAATTTCAAAAATTTTAAAAATATTTTAAAGAATTAACAGTATTTCATGATATTTTTAGTTATACTTAATAATTTACAATTGTTTTCAGTAATTTAATAGGATTTGCAAGGAATTAAAATTCAAAGGAACTTTTAAGCGCTTTGAAAAGTGTCAAGATATTTCAAAATATTTAAAACATTTAAGGGAATTTAAAAATATTACAATGAATTTTCAATTGATTTTAGTAATTTATTGGCATTTTCAACGAATTGAAATATGCTAGGAAATTTCTATTTCGATAATTTGAAAGATTTTAGGGTATTTTTAAAATCTTTAAGAAGTTTCAAGGGATTTCGAAAGATTTTAAATGTTGAAGGGGATTTTAAAATATTACAATGAATTTTCAATTTATTTTAGTAATTTATTGGCATTTCTAAGGAATTGAAATATATTAGGAAATTTGTTTAAACTATGAGATATTTTTAATTCATTTTAATAGTTTAAAGGGATTTCAAAGGATCTGAAATATTTTAGGGTATTTAAAAAGATTTCATTTCTTAAGAATTCAAGAGCTTTAACACAAAATTTTAAAAGATTTAAAAAAATTTCAAATATTTTAGGAAATTATAAAAGGGTACACGACACTTTTAATCTATTTTAATATTTTGATCTGATTTCAAAAGATTTAAAATGTTTTAGGGTATTTTAGAAGAGTCCAAGAATTTCAAAATTTCAAAAGATTTCAAATAATTTGTAACAAAATTTTAACTAATTTTAAAACTTTGAAGTGATTTAAAAGGATTTAAAATATTTTAGTAAATCACAAAATTTAATAATTGATTTTCATATTTGAAGCGATTTTAAAGAATTTGAAATATTTGAGGATATGTTAAAAAATCACAAGCCATTTTCAAATGATTACAAAAATTATAATGATCTTGAATTGCTTTAAAGTCTTATGAATCAAATTCTTTTAAATTAAAAAAAAAACATTAGCACGTTATTAATGCGCATTAGTCACTTTTTGGGTTAGAAATTAGTCATTTTTTCGGTTTAAATTGCCTACGCTTTGGTCTTTAAATACTAATGGTCAGGAAGAATGAAAAATTATTCAGTGAAAAGAAAGGGAATTTTGAAAACAAGATTTGGGGTCTACCCTGATAATAATTTGCATCAAAAATTCTTTCTACTTGAAATCGTAAAATTAAGGCTAACTACTAAAGCTCTTATATTACCTTTTATTAGGAGGGCAGGTTTAAAGAACCTTTTCACTGCCCTTATCGAATTTCCATCATGACCCCTCGAGAAGCTGAACGATCGCAGCAAAAGTCTAGACCTACCCCTTTTGATATTGAATCACTACACTTGCAAGAAAAATAATTTTCACGATCCCAATTTTTAATTAAATACACGATTTATAAAATACTTATTTCTTAACTCGCAATATGAAACTTGTATGTCCCACCTCCGTTCCACTTTTCTGCCCTCATTTCCAGAGAAATCAGTAGTAGAGATCAATCTAAGTCAGCCTTATACTTAAAACCACAACACACCTTAATTTAATAATAAATATAAAAATCTAAAAGTCTCTAACGAACAAAAAAGCACAGCTTATATAAACGAAATTAATTTCGAAAGTGGATCTGCTTCTGAACGTGTAGGCGAGACTAATCCATAAATGGTCCACAGTTCCTCATGCTACTTCTCGTACTTATCATGCTACTTCTCCTTATTAACAGAATTTATCATACAGGACATTAAATTATTAAATAATTTAAATTTATGTTTGTTTATTTTTCCAGGGAAGGGGTTGAAAAATAAAAATGAAAGATTTGCAATCATTAATGGATCACATACGAAGGGGTGGCCGTGATTTTTGAGTACCGGAAGTGAGGGTTGTTTTTTAGAAAAGGTGAATCGGGACTCACCTGTAATTGGAGATGGGGGCCTTGAGATGTTGGGGGACTCTTTCGAAATATTGTCGAAACTGCTCAAATTCGGTGTCGGCCATTCTTGCGTCGACCGTCAGTCCTGGAGACGGTGGCGGTCGAAACCCTGAGGGGACGAGCGCCCCGTTAGTTGCGTCGCTGCCGTCGAGTTTTCCCCTATTGATTCTGGTGCGGGTGACGCGCGCAGCACCCCACGTCAACCACCTCCACCTCCATCAACCACATCAATGTGAGAAAAAATTTTACATTTTTGGACATTCGACTGACTTCTTGCCCCTCCGAAGACCGAATTCAATATTTATCAAGCTTCACTTTTATTTAGGGGTTGCGAGAAAGTTTCATGACTTTTGTGCAATGAAGTCTAGGGTATTAGGGTTGAAACTCGATACTTCAATATCCGCATCTTAGATTGCAATAAGAAACAAGATGTTTAAAACAATTACGGCTTTGATAAATGACCACTGCAATAGTTGTATAGATTTTAGACGGTGCGACTGAAAAATTCCGAAAAATAAAATTCCCGAATAATGAATTAATGCAATAAATTGCAAAATTTCTGATAATTAAAATTACCGAGGCAACTAAAAATACCGAAACATAACATTTCTGAATTGGAAAGTTTCCCAATAACAAAATTCAAGAAATTATATAATTGCCGAAATAGAAAAATACAGAATTGAAAAATTCTTTAAGAATAAAATTGCCGAATTAAAAAATTATCGAATAATAAAATTCCCGAACAGTTTATAATATTTCCGAATTGAAAAACTATTGAACAATAAAATTCCCGAACAGATTATAATATTACCAAATTGAAAAAATCCATAATAATAAAATTCCAGAGAGCTTATAATATTCCCGCATTTGAAAATTTCAGAATAATAAAATTCCCAAAATAAAATGTTCGAATTATAAAATATCCGAAATAGAAAATATATGAATTTAAATAATTTAAAACAATTGTTTTTCATAAATATTATTTATTGGTCAAAATATAATAACATATTTTTATCAAAGAAAATTTTTTATTGTTTAAATTTCTTTAAAATTATTGTTTGAATTTAAAATAACAATAACTCTATGAAAATTGTACAAAAAATAAATTTAAAAACGTGTGCCTCGAACGAAAGAAAGTCTTTCTTCGGACCTAATAACAGTAAAATTTCCGAACAAACTTTACAGAATCGAATTCATCACTGATTTATCTCTAAATTTCTTTTAAATCTTTTTTTTTTAATACAAAATAAATAATAATAAATAAATAATACAAATTAAGGTTGGTAATATTAAAAAATACCAGGAACATTCTTATTCAAGAATTTTATAATATTGGGAATTTTATTATTCGGGAAGTTCATAGTTTTGGAAATTTTATTATTCGGGTTTTTTCAGCCGGCTCTTTTAGATTTCATTGGCCTAAAATATGTTGGAAACAGGTGAAGTAGAGCGATTTTTCACTAAAATAGGGACATAAAAGGAGAATAAGTTATTTTTAAGTAAACTAATCTCTAGATATTAATCTCTCTTCAAGTCGAAATACACGAGTATTGCATTTTCAACAAAATAGTTATTTTATTAAAAGATCCAAAAAATTTTGAAGCGCCTTACAAAGTTTCAAGGGTTTTTTTTTAAGATTTCAAAGGATTTTAAATATTTTTTAAAATTCCAAATAATTTTCAGTTGATTTTAATCGTTTGAAGGATTTCCAAAGAATCTTCCATTAATTTAAGAAATTTCGTGGGAATTATATGGATTTGAAATAATTTAGAGTATTTTAAAAGATTCCAAGACTTGAGGATTAAAAGGCTTGAAGAAGTTGCAAAAGATTTGAAAAAATTTCCAACAATTTGAAATATTTGAGTAAATTTGAATAGATTACGAATTTTTTTATTGTTTTCAGTGATTACAAGAAGTTTTCAAGTACTCTAAAATGAATTAAGGGCTATTCAAAGGATTTTGAACATTTTAGGGCGTTTTAAAGGGTTCCACGGAATTTTCAATTGATTTAAATAATTTAAAGGTATTTCAAAGAATTTTAAAGATTTTATGGTAATTTTAAACTTTTCAAAGTATTTTTAATTTATTTTAATGATTTGAAGGGAATTAAAAATGATTTGAAATACTTTAGGAAATTAAAAAAAAAATCCAAAATATTTTTTATTGTGTTGAAATATTTAAAGTGATTTGAAAGGAATTGCAATATTTTAGGATAATTAATACAAATATTAGTTTTTATATAATCTTGAAATTTAAAAATATATTGCATATTCAACAAAATTGTTGAATTTAGAAAGCGGGCAATATTTTGAGACGGAAAAAAGACAAAACTGGCATATATTATGACCTTCATATTTAAAAAGTATTTCAGTTTAAAGATTGAAATTAAAAATAGTCTAAATTAACGGCATTCGATTGTTAATTTTTTAATTGAATATTTTTCATAATATCCTTGTTATACATAAAAACTATTGAGCGTTTTAATTTAAAAAAATGTTAAGCTTCAATTTCAAAATTTTTAAATGCAGAAAAGGTCTACCTTGGAACGGATAAAAATTAAATTTTTTAATTTACTTTATATTAATAATTGTTACTATTATAAATATTGTTAATAATTATATAATTATAATCTTCAAATTCAAGTGGGTATATTTTTTCTTCTAAGTAGACTTAAACGAATTAAATTTATAAACATTTCCTAAATTTAAAACTTCATAAACAGGAAATAATTTTTAAATAAAAATTTTATTCCAAAAATGTTCCAATGACTCAATGATAATTATGGACGGAGTCGTTTCTACTTCGAATCTAACTCTCATGTATCTACAGTAGATATGGAAGGTATTATCCAGACACCATACCTGCAGCACTGAAGACATTCTGCTATTACAAAAATAATATTCACCGGAATCGATTTCTAACTTCTAGTTAGAAAAGAAGAGGTCTGTAGTGTCCCAAATTAAATTTAACCAGTAAATTATTTTGTTTCAGGTGTCGGACTCATTTGATACATTCAAAATAGCGTCAATAACAGAATAAATTTTGAAAAATGGAAGCAAAATAGTTTCACGCAATATCCTAGATATTAAATTGAAGAGTTAACTATTTTTTAAATCTGGTACACAATACAAATTTTCCATAAAATCATATGAAATCCTTTCGAATTTTTTTTAATAATCCCTTGATATCTTCTGAAATCCTATGAAATTCTTTAAACACCCTGAAAAAATTGTAATCTCGTTAGATTTTTTCGAACTTATTAAATCTATGGTAATCCCATAAAACTATTTATATATACAATCTGATAAAGCCCCTTAAAACTATTAAGGTGCTCTAAAATCCGAAGAAAACTCTTACATTTCTTTATATCCCTTGAAATCAATAGAAACTCCTTATAACTTTTTTTATTCTTTTAATTTATTTTAGGATCCTATAAATCCCTAAAAATGGTGAGATTCATTGAAATTTAGTAAATACTGTAAAAATTCCTTGAAATCTTGATAATTTTCTGAAATCATACAAAATCATTTGAAATCTTTAAAAAAAAATTAATCTCTTCAGTTTTTTTTATAATCCGTCAATATTACGCATTTATAATGATTCAGGTATTTAAATAATTCATGATTAATTGATAAGGTAATCAATCAATTGATTTATTAAATTATTTAATTAAACATTAATGATTAAGTATTTACACATATATTATAAAAATTGCGTTATTACGGTTTTATTGAGTGATTATACACGTTATAATGCATCATTGTGCGCACAGTAAAAAAAAAGGATCAATTTTGTTGCTGTACATTTTTCTCCAATGATCATTTGAATTTCGAGATCATAATGATCTGTCCATTGGGAACAATTTGATCTTATTTTTGGCTCATTTGTCAGACTTATCAAAATGGCCAATGGTGCATATTATATGTACTATTACACGTAATTACAAAATATCACGTAATTATTTAGCAATATTACACGTATTGCGCATTCTTGTATGTTATTACGCGTCATGATACATTTGAACGCATTATCACATGATTATTACGTGTTATGGCACGTTGCAACATATTATTACGCGATTATGAGGCATTATTACACGTTATTACACATTATTGCGCAATTATTATTATCCAATACAAGACAATTTTAAGCGGTTATTATGAAATTATTACGCAATAATACAGCTCATTACACGTTATTACGCAATTAGTATGCACTAACACAAGTGTTTTTAATTATTAAGCAACTATTACGCATTAATACGCGATTATTAGTCATTATTACACGCTATTAGGCATTACTACACATTATTACGTTTCATTGCGCGATTTCTACGCATTAATACACATTTGAACACGATTATTACGTGTTATTACGCTACTTTTTCGAATTATTACAGGAATTATAGTCATTATTACACATTAGTAGGCATTACTACAAGTTATTGCGTTTTATTGCGAGATTTCTACGCATTATTACGCTATTGTTTTGAATTATTACACGTTATTACGCATTATGACGTCATTACTGCGCAATATTGCACATTATTCCACACTATTACGCGATTATTATACGTATATTGAGCAATAACACACCTTATTATACACTATTGCACGATTATTTGATGCATTATTACATGGCCCCAAGCATTATTACGCGATGGTTGTGCAACGTTACACATTAGAACGCGATTCTTACGCATTATTTTACGTAATTACGCATTATTTCTCTATTATTTGGCACTATTACACCTTACTATGGGTTATTACGTGATTACTGTGTAATATTACACATTATTGGGCTTTATCGCGTGATTATCATGAAATTATTACGCTATATAATGTGATTATTAGGCATTTTTACATGATTTATTATTTATTTATATTTTATTATTATTTATTATTTATCATTACAGTATTTCACGTTACTAGGCATTATTAAACCTGACTGTTTTATCGCGAGATTGATAAGCAGTGATTATTAAACATTAATAAATATTAAAACAAGTTCATTACGCATAATTACGTTTAAAGTGTACGGAGCAATACGCGCGTGAATTACACCTCGAAAAATTGTTACATCGTTAAAAAAGTGTCAAGAAGTGTTAAGAATGGACTGCTGCTGAAATAATTAAAATCTAAAAGATTTTTAGGCTAAACAAATATTTAAAAAATAAATCATTATTTTTTATAATAACCCAAGAAACTTGAGATTTTTATGGGATTTGTAGATTACTTATAGATCCTTTTTAAATGGAAATAAATAACCTTTTCCTTTTTTATTTTCATCTTTGCGTCGATCCTCTTTTTTTTCTATTCGACAACCTTTCATTCGTGCCGAGAGTTCGTCTTGAGAGGATCTTTGCGTTTACTGATACTGAATCCCCATCTAGAGTTTGATGAAAGGAATTCAAGTGTACTTTAAAACAGTCCTCATTTTAATTTTAATTTTCCTTTCCCTTCACGTAAAAAAGTAAGAAATGCACAGTTTCTTGTTCGTTGACATTAGGCTGATTCGTTTTCCAACTTTTTACATTCTCATTCATGAGAGTGTAATGTAATCTTCGAAATTTTCGATCTCTGGTTTTTAACGGATTCTTCAGTTTCGACACTAACAGAATCCAAAAATCATAAAATTGTATCAGTGTCCGTATATCTGTATGTTTGTCTTTCTGTCTGTATGTCTGTATGCATGGTTACTTGACTGTTGTAGCCACGTTAACTTTTGAAGAATTCATCCAATCGAGTCGGCCTTTGATAAACTTCTTGAGGTTCCCAAAATGAAGGTTAAGTTCGTTTAACAGATATTTCCGACCAAAATTTAAAAAATATAGAGCATTTTTAAAATTTGAAAATTCTTTTTCTTCAAATTTTGGAAATTTTTGTCAAAGTTTCTTATAGATGGATGGAAGACTTGCAAATTGTCCAAATAAAATTTTCAACTTTGATGAAAATTAGAAAAGTTATATACTTTTCAAAATTGTGAAAATGTTGAGAAAAATAGAAAAAAATATTTTTGTATTTGAGTAAATTTGAATAGATTCCGAATTGTTTTATTGTTTAGTGTTTATTGTTTTATTGCAAAAATTGCAGTTACAATTTATGGCTGTAATTCCTCAGAAGTTTAAATCAGTTTTCGATTTAAGTTATAGTATTCACGATATTTGAAAAAATGTACTTAAAATGTATACGCATTAAACTCACGAAAACGAGCGCGAGAGCGTACCCGCGTTCAAACTGGGCGTGAAGCCCCGCACGCGTAGAACGCATTAAGAATGTGCCCGCGCAGCAGGCATATTTTTTCTGATTGATTTTAATAATCTCGCAAAATTTGCCCACCTATAACAACGTTTGACATGCAAAACCTTTTTTAGATGGGACAATATCTTCTCTTAACTCTTTGAATTTGCACGGAGAAAAATGGATGTTCAAATGTAACATCTAGATGTTCAGCGTTAACATATTTTATGTTTAACTATAGGACAACAATCTAGATGTTCAAGGCTAGCATCTGTAGATCTTAAAAAGTCAGATGGTACTCTCTAAGATGCAATATGTTCACCTGAAATATCCGGGATATTTCAGATATTACTCTCTAAGATGCAATATGTTCAGCTGAAATATCCGGGATATTAAGTGTATGGTTATGTCAAATAACGCCTGTAAATATTTGAGGAGTTTACTTATTTATGGTAAGTTAAGGAATCGATTAATAAATTATTTGTGAATTTAAAATAAAAATTTAATGTTCGTACACGAAGGAAAACAGATAAAGGGTATGAAATGTCGATCAGATGATACATTCAGTGAAATTGAGGTTATGTTCAATATTTTAAATTTAAAATAAAAAAGGGGTAAGTGATCAAAGAACGAATAATCTGCAATATGAATTAAAAATTTTATCTATTTTAAGTTACGTAAACTCAACTTTTATTTTAAATTCATTAACATTTTGTCAAATTTGTTAAGTCAATAAACCTGCAACTTAAAATCATTGTTCCCTCCTATGGACAGAAAAAATCGTGATCCAATTTTATGTAAGGATAGTTCATTTTGATTATTTGGAAATGTTCCAAAACTGTAATACTCCATAATTATAATATCGAAAATATATAGTGGTCGAATATAGTCGTGAAATTCCAATGCGCTATGGCGCATGTGCTCGAACGGTTTTAACATCTGAATATGTTTCAGTTTAGCATAAAAAAAATTACGCCTAACATCTCAAAAAGATAGTAAATATTTGACATGAATATCTGGATATTAGGTGCTACAATCTTACCCTTTGAACATCTATATTTAAACATCCATTTTTCTCCGTGTGGAAATTCAAATTTTTGAAAATTAAGTAAAATGTTTGATATTGGTTTAAAAATTCTGGACATTTTTTTAATGTAGAAAATTTTTTAACAAAATTTATGCTCGATTTAGAATGTTTTGAAAATATGCACACACAAATTTTTTTCGCGAATTGAGTTCAGGGCATGCGCCATAGTGTCACGTGACCATTTTACAGTGAAACACTTCAATAGCCCTCCGTTTTATAGACCTTCCGAGAACTGACGCCGCGCCGCAGGTATGTGTAACATGGGGTGCGCGGGGCCTGCGGTTGTCACTCGGGCGAACATTCAGGCGTGAACAAACAAAAGCGGAGCGGCTTACAATGAGTTGTTTCCCACCCACCGTCAGTCCCAAAATCGGCGCTATACACGGAGAAACTCTTGATCGTAAAATTTGGCATTATAATATTGATATTTACAAAAGTTCGATGGCAATCTAGGATATAGTCGAAAAAAGAGTATTATTGCCGTAGCCATAGGAAGAAATACATTTTCCATTTCTTTTATAAATATACTACAAACCTAATAATTGCCATTTATAGTTAGAAAAATTAATATTTTTGATAGTAGATTGAAGTTGAAAAAAGTGATATTCACAAATTAAATGATAAAACCGTAGTTGCAATAACTAGCATTTAAAATAACATAAGTTGCAAAATAGGTAAGAAAAATTACTATTTTCAATGGGAAGGTGCAATGAAAGAAAAAAACAATTGAATATAGTGCCTCGCGATTCAGTACCAAATGACAACATTAAACGCGCCGAAGTTCATAAGAATCATAAAATTCCTAAAACTTATAATTAGTTTTATCAAAGGGAAATATCTCCGTTCTGCTGCCCCGGAGACCCGTGTTCCACATTCCCGCCAGGGCTTTCATATCTTCTAACAAGATTTTTTTTCTTTCAGCTTAGAATAAAATATAAATATCTAATTGTATGTTAAATGTATAAAATGTATAGTGCGTGAAGTGATTGCGAATTTATTTTTATTTTGCTTTTTCGACCATGGAAGTTTTTCCTATTTGCTATGGGAAAAATTAGAAATGCGTAGAATGAACATAGACAGAATGTTTTTACTATTGTGTTCTGTTAACTACACAGTCTGACTTAGGGATTAAAATAAGTTTCTTTTTGTATAAGTGCAATTATTTAATCATTTATTTTATATTTGAATAGACATAATAACTTCAGACTTTAATATTCACAATAGTAATTCTTTCAATATTGACTCTATCTTGGCTTGTTATTGTCGTATTGTAAAAATAAATATTATACCATCAAATTTTGTAACTGAAAGTTTCTCCGTGTAGAAGATTTTCACTGTGCATAGTGTGAAATGTAACTGAGGACAGGGTTGTAGAGCCTTAACAAGAATAGAATGAATGAAAGTGCATTATCAAAATGGAATAAAAATTAAAATGGACCAAGCAGATCTGTCCTTATATACTTTGAATCATTTCCCAAAATTTCCGCAAAATATCTACATTTTTCAAATTCTAAAGTCGCCAAATATAATAACATTTATTAATTATTCACGTGACAAAATGTCACGTGCCCTTAAAAGAACGCTTTTTTTAAGTTCAATATATAGAACCTGAAATTTTTTCATCTTGAACCAAAGAAACATGTTATTATTTTTCATTGAAATAAAACAAAATTTCATGGTGTTTAAAATGTTCCGAAATCTCGAGAAAAACCGAAAATCTCAATATATAATTTAATTTTAATCTAAAAAACATCAATTTTCAACAACAAATGGAGTATTTGGATTTTCAGTTAAAAAAATTAATTTTCGACAAAAAAAAACAGTTTAAAAAAAAATAGTTAAATTTTTGACCAAAGTGATGAACATTTAAAAAAATGGTATATCTTTCACAGCCATATCTGGCTTTTAAATGGAAAAGATGGATTTTCAATTTAAAAAATAATTTTAAACCAACAAGACTAATTTTTTACCAAAAAAGAGGAATTTTCAATAAAAACCATAAAATTTTAAGCAAATATTAAAATTTTTAATTTTAAAGATGAATTTTCAACTGAATGATTGAATTTTTAATAAAAAATCAATCTTCATACAAATAGTTAGATTGAAAAAATGTTTAGCTATAAAAAAAAGTCAACAACATACTTAATTTTTCAACCAAAGTGATGAATTTTCTACCAAAAAAGGCGAATATTCAACAAAAAGACATAAAATTCTTATCAAAATGGTCAATTTTTAACTAAAAAGATGAATTTTTAAAAAAGGATCAATTTTCCACTAGATCAGTTAAATTTTTAACCAAAAAGAATATTTTTCAACCAAGAAGATTAGTTTTCTACAAAAAAGGCGAGCTTTCTAAAGAAAACGTGTACTTTTACCCAATAGATAAATTTTTTACTAAAAATATCAATTTATAACCAAATTATAGTTGAATTTTCTTCCAAAGAATTCAATTTTAAACCAAAAGTAGATTAGTTGCATTTTTAGTTTAAAAAATCAATTTTTAACAAACATCAAAACATATTAAACATGCATTCCTTAGCTTCTAAGAAATATTGACTTTTATATGTTTTGAGTGATTAAAAAATATTAATATTCGATTATTACCAAAAAGTATAAGTCCATATATTTTTTATTAACAAAAATTGTAAGTTAATATTTTTCATCCTGAGATACCGCAAGTTAATATTGTTTAATCCTTTTAAGAAATGCAAAAAAATATGTTTTATATTTAAGAATGTATTTAATATAAATTTTAAATATAACAAAAATATTGATGGAAATTGAAATAAATCCAAAAATAATTACATTTTTTGAAATTCCTGATCTAATTTTAAACATTAGTCTTCATTGTATTTTTCTGAATTATTAAAATATTTTAAGAATTTTCCCCTTAAATTTTGGCTTAGAGTTAAACATGGCGTAAAAAAGTTGCAAAATTTCAACGAAGTTCGACTTTGGGGTACAATCTCGGGAAAAATTGGTAAAAAAATCGAATGATTTAGAAAAATACTACAGGAACTTATCTTTAAAATGAGTGTAAGAACTTCGAAAAACATTCAATATTTCCAAAATTATTCCAATTTTTCGAAAAAAATCAAATTTTAAAGTTTTTTGCAATATTTGTTTATTAAATTAACATATTTCCTGCAGCTTTAGCAGCAGTTTAAAAAATAATGTAGATAATTTTCACCGGTTCTTTGAAGAATATTCATATACAAAATATTACCGTGGAACAATTTTTATTTAAAGAAATATTTCATGTAGAAAACTTTTGTTCCCACTCGGAACGGACTCGTATAGTCATCGTAATATTTTATATCTTTTCAATAGCTGCAAATACACTTTTAATATAGTTTTAAAATAATTGTTTAATAATGTAGAAAATAGTTCATGGAAAGTAATAAAGAAGTAGTCCAGTAGAAAATATTTTTTAACAAAAATATTCAATGTAAAATAATAAAAATATTCAATATTCAATGTCCTGTTGGACACATACTCTCTATACCTAAATCAGTAAAATTTCACTGATTTATATAGCTAGAAATGGGTCACTGACAATCAGTGAAAGGTTACTTATTGATTCAGTTAAATAACCACTTTTGAGGGTTGGCAGCACTGCGCCATGTCAATTTAGTAATCATAATAGTATGATATTTTAGTACATTCAATCAAATAATCATAGTAAAAACTTAAAACACATAAATATGATCAAATTAAAAAAAAAGTGAAAAGTTTTAATGTCTTTAAATGACAAACAACCTCACATATTACTTTAATTTCAAGAGTAGACTGTCATGTACAAACCCGTTAAGTACTTCCCATACATGTTAGAGTATATTTATCCCGCAGTTAATTCAGCAGACTTACAGCCCGAAAATTAAAAAAATTATTTCATTAAGGAATTCTTCTTGCTACTTAAGTAAAAGAGTAACAACAACGCTTAACTTAAAAATTTAGAAGTTATGCTTCACATGATTTACTCTGTTGTTACTGAAATGATTAGTGAATAAGTCCGAAATCACTGATTAATCAGTGAAATGTCTATCTACTATTTCAATCCGTGAATTTTTCATTGAATCATATTTAGAGAGTAGAATTGTTTAAGGCTTGTCATTCGATCACCGAAGTTAGGCAACGCTTTACTCGGCTATATTCGGATGGGTGCCGTCGTGCTAGATGAAGTTTGTATTTATCAACTTTTAAACTGTTTTCACTGTTAAACTTGTTAAACGTTGATTCCTAATTGGAACATGCTCGAGTTTATGAGATTTCTAAATAAATTTGATATTGATAACAAAAATAGCTCGAGAATAGTCGTTATTACGAATTAAATATACTTTTCAAAGCATACATGAGGTCCGAAAAAGTAAATTTTTTAGTGGATTTATATGACCATTTGAATATCTGTAGTTGTTTAAAGCTTCTCATTCGATTATTGCAGTTAAGCACAGCTTGGTTCGGTTATATCTGAATGGGGGCGGTCCATACAAACAATAAATGAGATGCAAGATTTTGTATTTGCCGTGAATCTCTCTTTATGTGGCTATATTATATTATGTATTAATTTATTTTTTATTTTTTAAATATTCGGGATGACTAATCCAGTAGCTTTCAAAAGACTGTCTAGTCGTCTCGAATTTTCGGGCATTTGGTCCATACCCTTTTCCGACTCCCCCAATTTTTGGGACGACTATACACAGCCTATTTAGTAATGTAGAAAATATTTCCGTATAAAGCATCAAACAGAAAATAATCAAAAATATTCATGTAAATAATAACCATGTATAAAGTACTCGATGGAAAGAAATAAAGAAGTATTCCTGTAGAAAATATTTCATCAAAAAAATATTCAATTCATTTTATTATTCTGGAATTTTAAAATCTGGTAATTTTATTACTCGGGAATTTTACAATTCGGTAACATATAAACCGTTCGGGAATTTTACAGTTAGCTACTATTATAAACTATACGGAGTTTACAAGTCGGTAATATTATAAACTTTTCGGGAATTTTACAATTCAATAATATTATAGACCGTTCGGGAATTTTATTATACGAGAATTTTCCAATTTTTTAATTTTATTATTCGGGAATTTTATTACCCGCTGTTTTCATTAGTCAACAAATTTCAATTCGGGAATATTATTATTCGGGAATTTAAATATCTGGTCATTTTATTACAGAGGAATTTTCCAATTTGGAAATTTTCCAATTCGAGAATTTTATTGTTCAGGAATTTTACAATTCGGTAATATTATAAAGTCTCCGAGAATATCCGAATAAACCATTCGGGAGTTAGATTATTCGGGAATTTTATAATCCGGAAATTTTTCAATTTGGGAAATTTCTAATTCGGGAATTTCATAATCTGGTAATTTTATGACTCGGGAATTTTCCAATTCGGAAATTTTATTAATCAGGAATATTACAATTCGGTAATATTATAAACCTTTTGGGAATTTTATAATCCGGGAACATCTAAATTAGGGAATTTTATAATCTGGGAATTTTATTACTCGGAAATTTTCCAATTCGGAAATTTTCTCATTGTCAATTGTATTATTTTTTGGGAATATCACAATTCGGCATTACTATAAACGTTTCGGGAATTTTATTAATCGGAAATTTTCAAGTTCGGAAATTTTATTATTCAGGATTTTTACAATTCGGTAATATTATAAGCTGTTCGAGAATTTTACCTTTCGATAATATTATAAACCGTTCGGGAATTTTCTTATTCGGGGATTTTGCAATTTGAGAACTTTAATAATCGGAAATTTTATAATTAGAGAATCTTATTATTGTGAAATTTTCAAATTCGGGAATTTTATTATTCAGGAATTATCCAATTCGGGAATTTTATTTTTCGGGATTTTGCAATCTTCACATTTTGAATATAGAACGACTGAAAACTAAAATTCACGACATTGTAAAATTTCCGAACTAAAAAATTCCCGAATTTAAACAATTAAAAAATATTTCTTAATGAATTATTATTATTGTAATTATTATTGTTTCAATTTAAAATAACAATAATTTAAAAAACGTATTTCTGGTTGAACAATTTTGTTTAAAAATGTGTATGGTATTTAAAAAAATTATGAAAAACGTTCTCAAAAATGGAATTTTTAATTCAAACATTTTTTTCACGAAAGTTGGAGCTAAATCAGTGCTGAATTCAATCCTACAAAGTTTTTTTGAGCGTGGGTTTAAATTTATTCTTTTCTACAATTTTTATAGGTTTGTTATTGTTTTTATTCAAACATATTTTAAAATTAGGCAATCTTCTGTCAGGAACTTTCCAATTCGCGATTTTTAAATTTCGGAAAATTTATAATCACGGAAATTTTATTATTCGTGAATTTTCCAATTCGGAATTCATACAGTGTCAGGAATTATATTTTTCTGGATTTTTTCAGTCGTCCCATTTTAAATAGTCCGTATTTAAGATATAAAGCTTCATATTAATTACACCTCAAATTGTAATTCTCTAATTTCAAATTGTATCAAACGTTCATTCTTGATTTTCATAATCTGGAAACTGGAACCAGAGAAATTCAAACATCCAAGTCTTCAATTAAATCCTCTGAGTTGAGTCTTTTGTTAAATGGACAGATTGTAGGCTATTCTACTTATCTCTTGCAATGAGAAGAGCATTGTGCTAGAAAATCGAAGCTGTATTTCCTCCCTAGGGTTTCCCCAAAGTGAAAATGTTAAATTGACGAAGGGAACGATGCGGGCGAAGGTAAGTAATTGAAGCAAGTGAAACTGACACAACTGTCTACAAATCTATAACATAAATACATTATTTTTTTGAAAAACTAAGAACATTGTTTAAAGACCCTAATTACCCTTTCTTTAGAAAAAATTTGTTTTATATTGCAAAATTTTGTCATAAATTTTACAGGCTACAGATTATTTATAGCAATCTTCAAATTTTGGTATGAATTACTTTTTACGGTTCCATTAGCCTGGGATTCACTATTGTTAAAGTTTCCAATTGCAAACCGTATAATTTCCAACGTTTTAAAAATAATTAAACTTTGATAGTTTACGATATTTACAATTCTTCAATTTTAACCAGTGAAAATAACAGTGAAAGTTTTTTTTTGTACTGGAATTTAATGCTTGTAATAATAAAATCTATCCAATTACTTTGAATGTAATTTGATACTACGTGATTTACCTCCTAATAATTTTTATCATCTTGAAAATTTCTGTAATTTAAATTTAAAATTATAATTTTGAATCTTTAGAGGTCCGGCAATTTGGGAGAAAAATCGACCTCGCAAAATTGGCCCAATAATTATCTTATATCATTGATTGATCATAGACAAAGTCTCGATCAGGGGGTGAGCCAATATATTGGCTTTTCGGTCCTGTACGGAACAGCTAATGTTAAAAATTTCGAATTCGCAAAAAATTGTTGTTTAAATAGTATATAAGCTTGTTACGGCATATAAACATTATATAGGGTATTTATTCAAATTTAAGGGTTTGTTTTAGGGGTGTATCACCCCCTTAGTCACGCAAGTCAATTTTCGTGTATTTGAAAGTGAAAATATACGTTTTCGATGTATTTTTTGACGCTGAATCCAAATCTCATATAAAAAATACCGTGAATTCAAAAACAACCCTTCTAATAGGGTGAAAACTAAAAACTACCCCTTTGCTTCGTCTGAAAAGGAGTAAAACGGGAGAAAGAGCTTTAAATAATGGTGAGGGGGATGAATTTATATTCAGTTATATTAAATAGTAACGTTCAAAACATTTTATAATAATATTTGTTTGTAATTATAATCTCATGCAAACGAAACAAGTCACCGTTTGGGCAAAGTTGGAATAGTAAATTTAAGGGGTATGGGGTGTGAAAAGGTGGTTGGGAAGGATGAATTCAAATTAAATTACATTTAAAACGGTAACAATGCTACAAAAATGAATATTTTAATCTAAAAATAAAAATTAAAGAAGTTTACCTGGTGAGCCAAAATATTGATTTTCCGACCCTCTAAAGGTTAATGCACAATTTGGAAAAAAATTAATTTTTAAACCTTGAAATATTTCGTTCGAAGTTTCCTAATTTTTAGTGCTTAATCAGAAACTTTACTAATTTTTGAATGTTTAGTTTGGTATGCTAGGTCTTTTAACAAGATAAAAACTAATTTTAAATGTACAGTTTTTAATGCTTTTTAGGATTATTAAATTTGTATGGTCATTAACTGTGATCTTAATCAGTTTTCGAGATTGACAGTTTTTAAATTTCACCATAGAAAAACAAGCATTTGGTAGGATTTGTGCGGATTTTATCACCATCAAGAATGTATGTCTCTTTCGATATTAGTTACAAAACCGATTTCTTAACATTTTTAAAAATTTAAAACCCTTTGATTCTTCGAAATGACATTTAAATTCCCTCAATCTTATTAAATTCCTTTTTATTTTCCTTAAAATATTATAAAATCATTTCGAATCTTTACTTTGGAATCATTGTTATCCAATAAAATCCCTTGAAAAATCCGGGAATTTCTATGGAATAGTACGATATTTCTTGAAAGCCTGGAAAAATTGAAATATCTTGTGAGATTTTAAAATTACTCTTAATCATTAACATCTTTAGAAATCTTTAGAAAACTGATTAAATCCGTCAAAATCCTTTGAAAATACACTGTAATTTTTTCAGTATCCTAAAACCTTCTAGTAGTTCATATAAAAACCTTCTAAATCTTCTGAAATTCAAGAAAATTTTTTAAGACCACATACAACTTTTTGAATTGCTTTAAAGTCATTAGATTCCTTGACATTACTTCAAACTTGTTAAATCTTTTGAAAATTCCTCAAAATTCTTGGAAATACCCTAAAATATTTGAAATCCTTTGAAATCTTTCGAAAATTCTTGAAATTTTGTAGGCGCTTGGAAATTCTTGGGAATCTTTTAAAATGCCCTTCAAATCTTTCAAAAATCTTAAAGTTCTTGAAATCTATTTAAAACGTTTGATAATCCTTTCCAAGTTTTGGAATATTTTGAAATCCCTAAATTCTTGTAAAGAAATTCCTTGAAATCCATTAAAATATAAAATCCGCTGAAATACCGTGACTTTGTCTTTTGTCATAAAAAATTAATCTTTTTTCGTAGAAAATAATCTTTTTGTATCAAAATTCATTTGTTTGGCTTGAAAATTAGTGTTTTTTAAATTTAAAATAAATTTTTTAAACTAAAAGTTTAACTATTTCATGTTTGGTTGAAAATCAATCTTCTTCAGCGGAAAATTCAGCTAATTCTTTTGCAAATTTTTGTATTTTCAGGAAACTTTGTCTTTCGTGCTAGAATATTAGTCTTTTTGGTGACTAGTTTTCGTTAGAAAATTAATCTTTTTGGTTAAAAAATTATTTCTTTGGCTCAAAATTAGCTTTTTAATTGGAATCTTAATTTGTTTAACTAAAAATGTTACTACATTTTTGTTGATATTTTTTCTGATGGAAATTTAATCTTTTGGGTGGAAATTTCATTTCTTTGGTAGAAAACTAGTTTTATTTTTACTGAAAATTAATTTTGTTACCAAAAAATTTAGCCAATATTAATTTATTTAAAAATAATAATTTATTTTATTTTATTAAAAAATGATTTCTCTGACTTAAACTTCATCTAATCTATTTTTACAGAAAATTCATCGTCTGGCTGAAAAATTCAAATATTTATTTAAACAAATTTTTATTAAGATGCATAATTCTAGGGAACTGTTCAATTCTTTGTTTAAAAATCCGTTTTCTTTGTTCACAACATTTTTTTACTAAGATTGTATCTATTCTATTTTTGCTTGAAAATTGATCTTTTTCAGTTGAAAATTCACTTATTTTGTTAAAAATTCGTCTTTTTAGTTGAAAATTTAATTATTTTGATGAAAATATCAACTATTACACTCTTTGTAGAGAATTAATTTTTTTATCAAGGATTCATCAGATTGATTGAAAATTGAACTATTTTGTTGAAAAGAATTTCCTTTTTCTTAGTTAAAAATTTATGCCTTAAACTAGAAATGTAATAATAAAAATTTGTATTAATAAATCTCACACTTTTGTCTGTTTCATTAAGCATACAAGTTTGATATCCCTAGGACAGCCTGGAAGACAAATGGGATCAAATGGGATATCCCGACAAATGCTACTTGTGGGAGGGTGATATCTACCCGATAGATGAGTTTTAATTCCCGGGTTTCTTCCTGTTAATTCTATATTTTTCCTGGTTAATTTTAATAAGTAAATAAAACTTAATGTTTTCAAACGATTTTTAAATATTTCATGAGATTTCAAAGATTTCTGATTTGGAACTGAGAATTTTAAAAAAGAATTATAATGCAGATGTAGAAATTCAAATAATTTGTTATCATAAGAAGTACAATTTTGATTTGGGAAACAATAAAAAAATCTAAAGCAGAATTTAAACTGTTTTCCAAAATTCCCGTTTCACGCCAAAAATTCTCTGTTTCGAGTGAATTAATATATCTTTACGAATATTCCTTGTTTTAAAGTCAAAATGATCCTGTCCTAAAGTTAAATTATGGCAATTATTTTTTTTTAAGAATTTTAAAATTAATACCAATTCTGATTTGGAATCAAGAATGTACGAAATCTCACCGTTTCTAACATGGAACAAGGATTGTTTTAGTAAATTTCCTTTTCATATTGTAGAAAATTCGTTTTTTTTTTGGGTTGGATTCAACCAATGTTAATTTTAAAATAATTTTGTTTTATTGAAATATCAAGTATTATATAAATATTTTTCATTGAGAATTTATATATTTGGTTGTTGATAAAAGTTGAACTACTTTGTTAAAAATTAAGTTTTTTGGTTGAAGATTCATTATTTTATTAAAAAATTCATCCCGTTCATTGTAAATTTTAATATTTTGTCACATGATATTTTTTGGTTAAACATTCGTTCTTTTCACTGAAAATTCGACTATTCTATTTTTGGGAAATTTACCTTTTTCACTTGCAAATTCAACAATTTAATTGAAAGTTGAACTCCTCTTAAAATGTAAGTATTTGGTTGAAAATGTAAGTTTGTATTTAATTTGTTACTTTTTTTGTGGAAAGTTAATTTTCGTAATAAAAAAGTTAACTTTTCCATTTTTCGTTGAAAAATTAGATTTATTAGTTCCAGATTCAAGTATTAGTTTGCAAATTTATATTTTTTAGTTAAAATTCAAATATTTTGTTTAAAATTGGTGTATTTTTTGCTTAGAACCAATTTTTTAAACTGAAAATTTAACTACTCCATTTCTGATTTAATTGGCAGAAAATTTAACCGTTTTGTTGAAAATTAGTGTTTTTTAGTTAAACAGTAATTTTTTACTGAAAATGTAACCATTCCATTTTTGGTTTAAAATTTATTTTTCTATTTGAAACATTATTTATCTATTTGGTTGAAAATTCTTATTCTTAGGTTATATCTGACTATTTTTTATTAAAAATAAAAATCTTTTTTAGTTGAAATATAAATTATTAGATTTTCTTTTGAGATGTAATTTTTTTTTTATTTAAAATAAAACTACTTAGTTGAAAGTTGAATTCCTATGTTAAAAGTTTTTTTTTGTAAGATGCTGAACTCTTTTGTTCAAAATTCGTCCTTTTGGTAGAAACCGTATCTTTCTTAATTAAAAATTTCACAACTTGATTGAAATTTGTACTTCTGTTTCGAAAATTAATTTTTTAATTGAGAATTCCTCATTTTAGTCGAAAGTTTATCTCTTTTGTTGAAAAATTCGATTCCATTACGGTAAAAAAATTAACATTTTTAACTGAAAATTCAACTTTTCTTGTTCAAGATTAATCATAATTATTTAAAACTTCATTTTTTTAGTAGATTACGACTATACTATGCCTTTCAACCAAAAGTATTATAGTTGCCACTCGACATACATGAATAAAGTTGTGTAAAAATTAGTTTTTGATCCACACTAGTGGATAATTTTAATCTGAAGTTTATTATCTTGTTGATATGCAACTGTTTAACAGTATTTTGAATATTTTAGGCTCTACTATCGTTTTTGTAACTTTGATCTAATAAAGTGTCTCATTGGCTCACATCCCGATTCTATACCATCCATCGGTAGTATGTGATGTTTTCAAACAATCTTATATAAAAGGCGTGTAGTCCGAAATTTTTACATTTTATACTTTGTGATCGCTTCTGAGTATTTGGTCAGATGAAATGTTTCAATGACATACATCCCGATCCGATGCCATTCGTGGATAGTATGCGAAGTCCAAAAACCTCCTTACATAAAAGGCATATATTCCGCGGAATTTATAAAAGGTATGCCCTGCGATCGTTACTGAAACTTTGGTCTGATGAAAAGTTTCATTGACACACATCCCGATCCGACACTATCCGTCGGTAGTGTGCGATGTCTTGAAACTTCCGTAAAAAGGCGTGTGGTCCAATATTTTAAACATTTTGTGTCCTGCGATCATTTCTGAAACTTTGGTCTGATGAAAAGATTCAATGATACACATCCCTCCCCTAATAAAACGTTTTATTGACTCACATCCCGATCCGATTCTATCTGTTAGTAGTGTGCGATGTTAAAAAACTTCCTTATAAAAAACGCGTGTAGTCCAGATTTTTTAACATTTTATGCCTTGCTATCATTTATGAAACTTTGATCTAATGAAACGTTTCATTGACTCAAATCCCGATTCTATACCATCCGTCGGTAGTGTGCGATGTCTTCAAACATTCTTATATAAAAGACGTGTAATCCGAAATTGTTACATTTTATATCCTGCGATCGCTTCTGAAACTTTGATCTAATGAAAAATTTCATTGACACACATCCAGATCCGATACTATCCTTCGGAAGTGTGCGATGTCTTAAAACTTCCTTCAAAGGTGTGTAGTCCAATATTTTAAATATTTTGGGTCATGCGATTGTTTCTGAAAGTTTGGTCTGATGAAACAATCCAATGACATACATCCCGATCCGATGCCATTCGTGGATAGTATGCGAAGTCCAAAAACCTCCTTACATAAAAGGCATATAGTCCGGAATTTATAAAAGGTATGCCCAGCGATCGTTACTGAAACTTTGATCTAATGAAACAAGTCATTACTTCACATCCCGATCCGATACTATCCGTCGGTAGTGTGCTCTGTCTTCTAACTTCCTTAAAAGGCATGTAGTCCAATATTTTAAACATTTTTTGCCCTGCGATCGTTTCCGAAACTTTGGTATGATAAAAAGATGCAATGGTACACAACACTCCCCTAATAAAACGTTTTTTTGTCTCACATACCGACCCGATTCTATCTGTTAGTAGTATGTGATGTCTAAAAACTTCCTTATATAAAAGGCGTGTAGTCTGGATTTTTTAACATTTTATGCCCTGCTATCGTTTATGAAACTTTGATCTAATGAAACGTTTCATTCACGCACATCCAGATTCGGTATCATCGTAGTGTGTGATGTCTTCAAATATTCTTATATAAAAGACGTGTAATCCGAAATTGTTACATTTTATATCCTGCGATCGCTTCTGAAACTTTGATCTAGTGAAAAATTTCATTGACACACATCCCGATCCGATACTATCCTTCGGAAGTGTGCGATGTCTTAAAACTTCCTTCAAAGGTGTGTAGTCCAATATTTTTAATATTTTGGGTCATGCGATCTTTTCTGAAAGTTTAGTCTGATGAAACAATCCAATGACATACATCCCGATCCGATGCCATTCGTAGATAGTATGCGAAGTCCAAAAACCTCCTTACATAAAAGGCATATAGTCCGGAATTTATAAAAGGTATGCCCAGCGATCGTTACTGAAACTTTGATCTAATGAAACAAGTCATTACTTCACATCCCGATCCGATACTATCCGTCGGTAGTGTGCTCTGTCTTCTAACTGCCTTGAAAGGCATGTAGTCCAATATTTTGAACATTTTTTGCCCTGCGATCGTTTCTGAAACTTTGTTATGATAAAAAGATGCAATGGTACACAACACTCCCCTAATAAAACGATTTTTTGTCTCAAATACCGACCCGATTCTATCTGTTAGTAGTATGTGATGTCTAAAAACTTCCTTATATAAAAGGCGTATAGTCTGGATTTTTTAACATTTTATGCCCTGCTATCGTTTATGAAACTTTGATCTAATGAAAAGTTTCATTCACGCACATCCCGATTCGGTACCATCGTAGTGTGTGATGTCTTCAAATATTCTTATATAAAAGACGTGTAATCCGAAATTTTTACATTTTATACCCTGCGATCGCTTCTGAAACTTTGGTCTGATTAAACTATTCAATGACACACATCCCGATCCGATACCATCCATCGATAGTATGCGATTTTAAAAAACCTCCTTTATAAAAGGCGTATAGTTCGAAATTTATCAAATGCATTCCTCTGCGATCATTTTTCGAACGTTTGTCTAATGAAAAGTTTCATTGACACACATCCCGATCCAATACTATCCGTCGGAAGTGAGCGATGTCTTAAAACTTCATTATTTAAGAGTAGTGTAGTCCAACATTTTAAACATCTTATTCTCTGCGATTGTTTCTAAAACATTGGCCTTATAAAACGTTTCAACGTCTCAAATCCCGATCCGATTCTACCTTTTGGTAGTGTGCGATGCCTAAAAACTTTTTTATATAAAAGGCAGGTAAGCCAAAGATGTTAACATTCTATGCCCTACAATCGTTTCTGAAACTTTAGGCTCATGAAACAATTCGATAATATACACCATTTCTCTAATATAACGTTTCAATGACTCAAATCACGATCCGATTCTATCTGTTGGTAGTGTCCGAGGTTTAAAAAATTTCTTATATGAAAGGCGTGTAGTCCGAAAATTTAAAAATATACTGAAACGTTTTGTTGACTCACATCCCGATTTGATAATATCCGTGAGTAGTATGCTATGTCTCAAAACCTCGTGTATTAGGCTGCTGGGGTCGGAAATAAAAATATACGTTAGGAATCGTCTGGAATCACTTGATTTCATTAATTTCATTGAAACCGAATGGTTTTATACAAGGGGGGTTCCTCGCTCGTAGAGTGTGATAGTGGTAAGTGATGGGCTCCTGTAATGTGCTGCATCTGCTTTAGAGGAGAAAACGGAAAGCCTGGGGCGATCCAGCTTTCATTAAACACTGTATTGGTCAGATTCTCTCTTCTTCAAGAAATTTGCTTTTTTTCTTTAAAGTAACGCAACCCTTTTTCCGACCCAGAAAACCCTTTGTTTTGACCTTCTAGTAAAAGTCAATTTAGTTTGGAAATTTGAATTATAATTGTACTCAAACTTAGTAGTGATTAAGTCTGAATAATGAATTCTCAAGCTATAAAGATACACAAATAAAAGTCATCCTTTTTTCTTTTTGTAATTTACTGTCAATTTATATTTCAGTCCTACAGAAAATTATTTTTGATCATGCATCAATGTTATCATTGATCTATCAATTATTTCACGATATTATCAGGGTATCTACTCGAAGGATGATTTTAAATTCCAGGTAATTTTCCGGTCAATGTAAGAAAACTCATAAGATTTTAATTGTTTCAAGCGATTTCTAAGTTTTTTTTTAAGATTTAAAAGATTTCGGATTTAGCGCAGGATATTTTAGAAAAGAATTGTAATTCTTCATTTGAACAGGGATTTGTTTAATAGCTTTCTTCCTAATCAAATTAAAATTATTTTACAAAATTCCCATTCCCTGTCAAAAGCTTTCTGTTCTAAGTCAAATAATAATTCTCTAACAAAATGTTTATTTCAACTAAAAAATATGACTTATATTATAAAAGATAAACTTCTAAATCAAAAAGGACGAATTTTCTACAAAAACAGTAGAATTTTAAAACAAAGAATGATAACTTAACTAAAAGCAGTTGAATTTTTAACTAAATAATTGAATTTTTCACACCAAAAAATAAGTTTGTAATCAAACAATTGCATTTACAACCAAATATTTTTAATTTAAAGCAAAAGTTGAATTTTCAATTGAAAAATATGCATTTTTAATTAAACAGTTAATTTTCTACTAAACAGTTGCATTTGAAAAATTTTTTAAAAATGGGAAAGTTGCATTTTCAATTTCAAAAATAATTTTAAACCAAAAAAAGAACTAGTCCTCAACAAAATAGTCAGTTTTCCAATGAAATAGATGATCTTTTAACCAAACAAATAAATATTTTAAACAAGGAAGTTCAACTTTTGCCGAAGTGGCTGTTGAAATTAAAAGTAATTTCTATCAAAGAGATGAATTTTCAACTATAATGATGAATCTTCAACAAAAAAATGTTTTTTTTTTAACAAAGTTATTTATTCTTGAACCAAGTGGTACAATTTTTCACTAAAAAAAGATGAAGTTCCAAGGAATAATATTTCAACCGTTTTTCATTGTTTTCCCAAGTAGTTATATTCGCATTTTAAAAATACACATCAAATAAAAATATTTACATTTTCAACTAAAGAAATTAATTTTTAACTACATTGATCTATCTTTAATGAAAAAGTGATTTTTAAAAAAAGTAGTTCAGCCTAAAATGAAGTAGTTCAATTTTCAACAAAAGAAGATATATTTTAAAAGAATAATGTAATAGTAGATATTTTAAATAAAAAATATTTTAATTTTAGATAAAAAACAGTAGAATTTGACGCAAAAAATACTAGGTTTTAACAAAACATTTGAAACTTCTACATAAAAATATTATTTTTCAATTAAATAGATGTATTTATAAATTATTTTGTAAAAAATTACTAATACAGGTAAATTTTTAAATAAAAAATACGAATTAAAAAAAATTAAATTTTCAACAAACAGTACATTTCCTCCCAAAATAGGTAAATTTTTAAGATAAAAAGTCCATTCTTTAAGTGTGAAGTAAAAATTTTAACCATAGAGATGAACCTTAAACTAAAAAGAAATGTTAACAAAGCAGATTACCTTTAACTCAAGAAGTTGAATTCTTAATTTAAAAAAAGTCGTTGTCAACAAAGTAGTTGAACTTTTAACCAAGGAGATGAATTTTCAACTACAATGTTGAATCTTTGGCATAAAAAGGATTTTTTAACAAAGTGGTTTAAGCTTTAACCAAGTATAGTTATATTTGCTGATTAAAAAAGAGGAAAGGGGGAGGGTCGGTAAGGCCGGTTTTTGGCCTAATTTATTTTTGGACCAAAAAATCTGAAAAAATCATGGTAGTATCTTATAAGTATCCCGAGT
>NC_046663.1:45401591-45409316 GCF_010883055.1 Belonocnema kinseyi
TCAAATCTCTCGAAAATACAGTTGGTGGGTAGTGGTGTTTCCTATATTTGTAGGGGTGGCTGGGGGGTGGAGGGTAGTCCGTTTAGCGTGCAATCGACTCGGTATACTTATAAGATACCACCATGATTTTTTCAGATTTTTTGGTCCAAAAATAAATTAGGCCAAAAACCGGCCTTACCGACCCTCCCCCTTTCAGAGAATAATGTAATAGGAGATATATCAAACAAAATCAATTTTAATTTTATATGAAAAAAGTGAAATTGAGCTAAAAAACGAATAAAAAAACTTAAACCTCAACCTAAGAAGAATAATTTTCAAGCAAACAGTAGAATATTGATAAAAAATAATTAAATTTCTACTTAAAAACAGGTAAGTTTTCAAATAAAACAGACGAATTAAAAAATTTTGATTTACAACCAGCAAATATTTCAGTTTAATTTTCAACACCAAAATTTGAGTTTTCAACAAAAAGTCAAATTTCAACGAAAATTCAATCTTTTACTAAAATACGTGTATTTTCAAGCCAACATACAATTCCTCAACAAAACAGTTTAATTTTCAAACAAAAAATGTAACATTTTAAACCAAATTTTTGAATTTTTAACAAAAAAATTTAATTTTACAATAAAAATACAATCCACTAAAAGAAAGCAAATGCAAAAAAAAAGGAAATAGAAGTACAACGCCAATAAATTACTAACATGAATATTATTATTGTTGGATGCAAAACTTAATTTTTGAAATTCTTTAATTTTTCCCAGCCAATATTTTTCAAAGACGAGCATCATAAATGGAATAAAACAGTTTTAACTGAAAATGTTCAAAATTAACCTTGACAGTTGCATCTTTTAAAAACTTCCTGAGTTTTACAAATTTTTCTTAAATGCCTGATTTTTCCCTGACTTTCCCTGACCAAGAAAATTCCCCAACTTTCCTCTGATTTCCAGAGTTTAAGTGCAACCACCCTAAGCAAAGTAGATTTTGCGATAGAAGAACTAAATTCCCGATCCTAAAAAAAGTTCCCGGTTTTTGTCAATCCCCCCGTAAAATTATCTACTTCAAAAAAGATAATGCTTTAATATTCTTATAAAAGTCTTAAATGAGGTCAAATTCTAAAAATTGTAGTACTTTTGAAAATTGGTTTTAATACTTTACTTCTGAGAAAAAAATTTTTAAAGGAATATCGAAAGCCCTATTCAAACAACTCCGTGACCTTCAAACGTCCCATCCTGCAAAGCGCTGAACCAATCAGGATCATCGTATACAGTAGCTCCATTGACTAACGAAGTATCCAGCAGAAACTAGGCGTAAAAGTTCATAACCATCAACGTTTCGACTTTTGGCACATTCGCACAATGGTACTTTACAAATACCGGTGTTAGTGAGATTCTGATCATTTTAAGCATGTTTTTGGACATTTCTTTATATTTTTACACACGTTTTAAATAGTAAACGTAAAAATAGACTATGTTTATTCCAATCATCCGCGGCCATTTTGACCATATTAAATCCCCCATCAACTAAGCTAAGGAGATTGATGTGTACTTCCGTCGTTGATCAAATCCGAATTCTTCATATTTCCGCAACAAATTTTAAATATTATTTACTTGAAACTTTGAAACAAATTTCAAACTGATTTTTCAAAAAATTCCTCCAGTAATTATATTTAATTGTTCGTGCTATTATAATTTAATCAGGAAACAAATATATTTAAGAATACCAAACAATCCAATTGTAAAGTGATAAAAACATAATTCCTTCATTGCTTGCGGATACTTCTTTCACCCACGCGATCGAGGCGAGGGTAGTTTTAGTGACGTCAAAGAATATTCAGTATCCGTTGTAAGCAGGTGAAGTACAGAGTAGTCTACTGAAAATAATGAAGAGGGAGGAACTAAAACAAGAAGATGTACTGAGCGCCAATAGGAAGTTGGTACCCCTTCGGCTCTGGCCAATCGGCTCGAGATTTTCATTCAAGAAGCCAACCCCAGTAGAGGGGTTGAAAGCTTAAAGCGCTAGAAACCATCTGGGAAAGTGCATTGTTAAGTACGTCCTCACAACAAGTGGTTGAACAAGTGGTTCCTTTGAGAATTTATATAAATCCTCTTCTAAATTTTTACCACCCTCACGAAATTCGGGATCATATTCAAAATTTGAAACTTATTTTCTCTGACTTTTTTTCGTGACAAGTGTTTTGAAATTTATAAAATGAGTGGGTCAGGCAAAGGACTTCTTGGAATGTGGTTGTATAGAAGAGGCGAGGAATGGACAATCAAAGAGGGAAGTCCGATAAATAAACAGCGAAACGTGAGTTGAAACATTACAGAACGAAAAAATCTTTTGCAAAATCGAAATCACTATTTAAAGATAAATTAAGTGTCCGGCCCCAAGCAGAAATTTTGCTGAATTGCGGTCAGAAAAATGAGGTCAAAAGAGTTATCCAGGTTCGAGGAAATGGATGTCGAAGTTGACAATCTTAAAGTGACAATAGCCTAAAATTAGTCTAGGCTTGATTTCGGATTGAGATAAAAATTAAAATTTTAATTTGAAAATAAAATAAAATTATGTAAAAAAGTTAGCTAATTCCGAGAAAATCGACGAAATACTTTCACATTTCTCATGGTTTTCAAAATCCGCTTTGAATTGCGACAAACAAATGAATTTTCAATTTTTTACGAAAACAAAAACCTGCTCCCGAGATATAGGGATGCTTAATGAGAATTACAATTTTTTGATCGAAAACAATGATTGTGCTTCGAGAAAATCAAAATAGGAAATCGCGATATTTCGACATTTTCAGATATTTTTCATCCAAAAGAAAACAATTCTTTCCATAAAATAATAATAATTGTAAGAAATATGAATGTTAAAAGATTCAAAAATATTCTATGTTAAAATTGTAATTAAAGTGTAACTAATATTTTTATTGCCGTTAAAAATATATTGTGTCAAAAAATAATGTTTAAAAAATCGTTCTACTATAATCTTTATTTGATTATTTAAAACAATGTTATGCAACATGTTACAAAAAAATTTTAATCTATAAAGAAATCAAAGTTTTATCTTAAATGTTGAATTTTTAATTTTTAAATGGCAAGTTGCCCGCAAAATAATTAAGTTTTAAACCCCGAAATAGGAATTTCATCGAAAAGTTGAATTTTCAACCCAAAATTCACATTTTTAACAAAATAAATGAATTTTTTTCTAAAAAAGATGAATTTTTATTCAGAAAAATTAATTTTTAACCCAAAAACATGTGTTTTCTACCAAAATAATTGCATTTTCAACTAAAATTGTGAATCTTTAACTATGGAAAGGAATCTTTAATCTAATAATTGCATTTTTGGAAATTCCTCTTTGCTAGATTAAAAACGTAATCTTCTTACTTGAAACTTCATCTCATACGTTGAAAATTGAACTATTTTGTTCAAAAGTAACTTTTTTTTAGTTGAAAATTCGTTTTTTGATTGAAATCAACTTTTTTATTTTAAGTTAAAAGAGTTTTTTATTGCCATGTCAGCTATTACTTTTTTCGTTGCGAATCTTATTTAGATTGAAATTCATGAATTTTGTTGAAAATTCGTCTTTTTTGATAAAATATTGTCCTTCTTAGTTGAAAGTTCAAATCTATCGCTAAAAATTGAACTATTAAGGTAAAATTCTATTTTTTTAGTTTAAAATTCAACTATTTTGTTAAATTTCAAATAACTTGGTTCAAAGTTGAACTCCTTTGCTGAAAATTCTTGTTTTTGGTTGAAAATTTAACTTCTTTGCTTTTTATATATTTTTTAAATTAATTTTTTCCCCTGAAAAATGTAGGTATACCACTTGTGATTGAAATTGATCTTTTTTATTTGATAATTCATGTGTTTGGTTGAAGATTAATTTTTTTGGTACAAAATTAATCTTGGTGGACTGAAAATTAACTTCTTTAGTTAAAAATGTTACTATTTTTCGAAACTAGCAGCTTCACATGTTAAAAATTAAACTATTTGGTTAACAAAAATTAACTGTTTAGTAAAAAATTCATCTTTGCGGTTTAAAAATGAACTATTCAATCAAAAATTCAACTATTTTGTTTAAACTTCGTTTTTTTGTTGCTGAAAATTAATTTTTTAACTGAAATTTTAATTATTCCATTTTCGATTGAAAAATTATATTTTTTGGATAAAACTTCCACTATTTGGTTTAAAAGTTTTCCTTATTAAGTAGAAAATTCAACTATTTGATCGACAATACAATTAATCTCCTTGTTTGAAAACTAATTTTTTTACTTGATTCGACATTTTAGTTGAAAATTCATCTGTTTGATTAAAAACTAAACTACTTTGATGAAAATTCTTTTTTTTCGGTAAAAATGAGTTTTTCAATGAAAATTGAACTATTTTGTTAAAAATTGAACTGTTTGGTTTAAAAATTTAATATTTTGTTAAAAATTCGTTTTTTTAAATTTTTTTTTAACTGGATATTTAACTATTCCATTTTTCGTTGAAAATTTTTCCATCTTGGTTATTGATTCTTAATTATATTAAAAAATTGTAATTAATTTAAATTTATTTTATATTAATTTTTTTACCTGAACTTTAAACTATTTAGTTATTTTTCTTATTTAGATAAAAATTCAACTATTTGGTAGAACGTTAGTGTATTTTCTTGAATATTCGTCTTTTGGTTGGAAATTCATCTTTTTTGTTGAAAATTGAACTATTTTGTTGGGAATTCGATTTTATTAATTAATCATTCAAGTTAAATTTCAACTATTTCAATGTTGGTTAAACATTTAATTACTTGATTAAAAATTGATCTTTTTAATTGAAAATTAAACTATTTATTGAAAATTGATCTTTTTACTTGAAAATTAAAATATTTATTCAATATTCAACTATTTATTGTAAATTCATGTATTTGGTTAAAAATGCAAAGTCTTCTAAAACACTTTCTGTTGGGCTTAGTTTTTGTAAATCTAACGGAAGTGGAAGTCATAATTAAGTAATTCTAAAGAAACACGTTTAGAAAGAAAAATATGAATACATCAATGTATAATTAATGTTTACTTTTTTTTAAAAAAGTAACTTAAAAAAGTTACATTTTGATACAGTAGCGATAACGATAACTAGTTACTTTTGCATGATGTAACAATAATAACTAGTTCCGTTTAAAAAGCAAATACAGATCACTGCACAAGTTATTATAGATTTGCTGTTTCTTTTAATAAAAAATAATGTATGATATTAAAAAAATAATGTTATTGTTCATCGAGCAGATTACTCACGTGGAAAAAGGTGGAGATAACAAGAATTCTGTTGTCTTCTCTCTGAAGAATCAAGTTGGAGGCTTAGCTCGTGCTTTGCAGGTCTTTCAAGTTAGTAACATACTTTATAAATTTAATATTATAATATATTTTTAAATTTTATATAATTAACTTTAGAGAAATTATCTTCAGTTCACTTTTAAAGAGCGAAGAAGCGATTAACTTTTTAGATTTTTAAAGGATTTCTCAGAATTTACACATTGTCTACTGGTGCCAAAATATATCGATAGAATTTCAGAGATACTTAAATATTTAGAAGATTAAATATATTTTAATGATATTAAAATTATTTTCAATAATATTAATAGGCTTTAACGAATTCCAGAAGATTTGTATAAATTGCAACAAATTTAACTACATTATTTAAGGACTTTAAATAAATACGTAATAAAATTCTTAAGGTAGTTATCTAGTAAAAAACCCCTCATTTATGAAAAAAAAAATTTGAAGGGATCGTCCATATATTGCGCAACGTTTTTTTGTACGAGTTTGAGACCCTACCTAACTTTGATTAACATGATTTTTATCCTATAAATACAAAGTTTTCTATGATTGCAAAAATTATTGACAATTTTTTATGTGTACAGTTTTTGCACGGAATTTACTGGAATTATTTCTACTCTTTAGATTATATTAAATTATTTGATATTGCAATTTTTTGCATTTTATTAATAGATCACTGATTTCAAATTTAAAAAACAAGTATGGTTAATTGCGCACCACTCACGCGTGTCGTTTTTTTAACTGAAGAGAACAAATTATTTTTAATTTAAACAAAAATTTTCAAATCACTATTTATTTGATGACATTTTTGAGCACTTAAATTTCAGCATAAATTAGGTTTTAGAAAAGTATTATCAGTTTGATTGATTAATAGTTTGTTTTGAAATATTTTTAACTTTTCTTTAAAAATAAATTTTTCCAAATAAAAAATCATTAAAAACTTAGCCAGGAATCTTAAGAAAGTTTATTTAATATCTTGAAACCTTTCAAAAATCTTAAAAGGGTTCAAAATTTTATTTTGAAACCTTCAGAAAGGTCTATTTTGTCTTTAATTTTTCGAAATATTTTTTAATTTAAAATAATTTTTGAAATTGTTTCTATATTTCCAAATATCTTAAAAATGATTCGCATATTCCAAAAAATGTTTGAATGCTGCGAAATTAATAAAATTGCCTTAAAATCTTGGAAATTCTTTTTTAACAATTTTGGAATTTTTTTTTAATATCCTCTTGAATAAATTTTTCCAAACAAAAATCATTAAAAATTTTCCTATTAATTTCAAGAGAACTTTGTTGATTCTTTTGTAATCTTTCAAAATTTTTAAAAATCAAAATTTTTGGAAACCTCCAAACATCTATGCTTACTTTAAAAAATCGCCTTAGGATCTTCCAGGTTCCTTTTTGAAATTTTGGAAACCTTTTCTTTTTTATTTTTCAAAATAAAAAATCATTTGCAATTTTTCTAGTAATCTTGAGATCACTTTTTATTCTTTTGAAACGTTTGGAAAATGTTTCAATAGCTTCTTTATTTCGAAATATTCATTTTGCTTTTGAATTTTTGATGATTTTGGTAATATATGGATGACCCCAAACCAATAAATAATTCTTGATGAATTTTTGTACTTTTTGAAAGGATTTAGGCGTGAATGTCGTGCACATTGAATCGAGAAAGTCAGTGAGACGAGGATCCGAATATGAAATTTTGGTAGATGTAGAATGTGACTCAAAAAAAATGCAACAATTGACGAGAATGTTGAGCCGTGAAGTAGCGGCCATCAATCTCTCTCAATTTGAAGAAGTTAGCTCCGTTCCCCGTGCTCCTATGCTTTCTGCAGCCCCTAGTTTTGGTGAGCTCCCTGCAAATAAATTTCTAATTTCTAATCAGATAAAATCTTCAAAATTGACTTGTGAAAGAAAATTCTATCCAAAGGGTTTAAGGTCTCTTGAAATCATCTGTAAATTGGAGTTCATAACATTTTTCTGGGTTTGTTGTTGGGCTTTTTTCTACTTTTGGGGGAAACCTAATGAAAAAAAGAAAAACTACTACAAAATTGGATCCTGAAGATTGGTATTTTTTCGTTTTGTCGTTGGGTTCGCCCAAAAGCAGAAGAGAGTATTCCTCCAGCATAACCGGTATTAAGCATGGTAAGAATCTGCTCGGTTTTGCTTTTAGGCAAACCTAAGAACAAAACTAAAAACTACTATGAGATTGGATCCTGAAGTTTGGTAGTTTTTCGATCGGTCGTTAGGTTCACCTAAAAAGAGAACCGAGCAGATCTTCTTCCTCCAGAATTTCCAGTAACAAGCATAGTAAGAATCTGCTCAGTTCTGCTTTTGGGGAGAACCTAATGACAAAACGAAAATTTACTATAAAATTGAACCCTGAAGTTTAGTAGTTTTTCGTTCTGTCGT
>NC_046663.1:45409416-45482449 GCF_010883055.1 Belonocnema kinseyi
GCTTGGTTCTGCTTTCGGGGGAAACCTAATGAAAAAAAGAAAAACTACTATAAAATTGAACCTGAAGTTTAGTAGTTTTTCGATCGGTCGTTAGGTTCACCTGAAAAGAGAACTGAGCAGATCTTCTTCCTTCAGAATTGCCAAGCAATTTTGTTATTTTAATAACTTACAACAATAATGTACAATAATTTATTGTACATAACATAAAAATTGATTGATAATTGATTAATTATGGTAAGTCACGAAAGCAAAAACCGATCTAGACAACTATTTTATCTGCTCGCTTGTTAGGAAAAAAGAATACTCTACTAGTGTGGTGGTGATGTTATCATGGTGCTGCTACCAGTGCACAATTTTTCTCTTAATTATTCCATAAAAAATATAATTTTCTCCGAAATAAACTGCTTCAGCGTGAGTATTTCTAGTTTTTAAATTATATATACAAAAACTAGATAAAATGGATTTTCCATTTGGCCTTAGTTTATGTAGACCGATATACCGATGATTTCTAGGGGCCTTAACCACTTCGATTTTTACAAGGTTCGACTAGTTTATAAGGTTACAGAATTACATATAATTGCACGAGATGACATGAGATTGCACACGATTGCATGAGATTACACATAGGATTACACAAGATTACATTAGGTTATATAATATTACATAGCATTACACGATATTATACAAGATAAAACAAATATAGGGGCTGTGTCCTATAGATATTTTTAATTTTTTCTTAAGTGTATTATCTTGTCAAAAAAAATGTATCTGGAAAATTATTTTAAGTATATGATTTAAAAAATTCAAATGATATCATTAGTCTTGTATTATGAAATAAAATAAATAATTTTATTTAACAAATTTTAAACTTACGAAAAATAATTATTTTAAAAATACTTTATTCATTAGACTTTTTCAATACCAATGTAAGAAAATTGTTGAATTTGAATAAATCATGTCTTATTTTTTTCGGAAGATACATTTCCTACAACTTAACTGTTTCCAGTTTTGAAAATAAGCCAGTAATCTTTAAATATATATATTTGGAGATGACTGAAAAATCTTGAAAAATAAAATTTCTGACACAGTACCATTTTCGAAAAAGAAAATATTCGAAATAGATAATTCCAGAACAGTTTGTAACATTACCAAATTGAAAAATCGTCAAATAATAAAATTTCCCACAGTTTATACTATTAACCAATTTGGAAAAACTCATGAATTTTATCAAATTCAAAAAATTGTTTTTTATCTATGTGGTTTTTTTTAAATACAATATTGAAATATTTTGTTCAAAGAAAAATATTGTTTTTTTAATAAAAATCTTGTGCCTGTATTGTTATTTTTCGTTGAGAATTAGATTTTTTTTATTAATTTATATTTTTAATTAGGCAATGATTTTCTTTTAAACACATGAAATATCCGAATTTTTTTATCGATGTATTTTATTTTGTTGTTTTTAATAAATAAATATGATTTGTTGAAAAACAATTTTTTTAATTGTCTTGATTTGTTAATTTTTTAGTGTCGGGAATTTTGCAGCATCAGATATTTTATAATTCGGAAATATTATGTCGGAAATTTTCAAATTGTTTAACACTATAAATTGATCGGGAATTTTAATTTTCTAAAATATTCCAAGTTGGGATTTTTATATTTCGGCAATTTTATAATTTCGGGAATTTTCTACTACATATATTTTCTTTCTCATGATCTCACAGCGTCGGAGTATTTGGTTTTCGAGATTGTTCAGTCATCCCGTTATTTGCTTGAAAAAAACAACATTTTTTATCGTTCAACCATTTTCAAAAAATTGGTAAGAGCAGCAGTAAGAAAAAATAAACTGCAAAACCCATTGGTAAAATAAATTATTTTGTAATTTAACAAAAACATTCATTTAAAATTATTTTTTTTATTTTTTTATTTTTGCAAGAGTAAAAATTATTAGTTGCCTATTTTTAGATATTATTTTTCTTGTGAAATTAAAATATCAGAACTTACTTTCTGTAAGTTATTACTTACTGAAAGTTTTTTTGAATAAGTAAACTTTTTTTAATTATAATTTTTGAATTTTTGGTGGAAAGAAGTGAAACAAACACAAGGGATGTATAGCATACACAGGTACATTAATCAATCTTTTTTTTTCTAAGCACTTTTGTTTTCAATGGTTTTTGGAAAGTACATATATAGTGCAAAAAATGTTTAATCACGTGCTTAATACAAGGAGAGAAATTTCGGCAGATTACGCTTTGCCGCGAAAACTAAAACTTGTAACCCTTGCTTTTAAAGTATAGGTCTAGAAGTTTCAGGCATCAGGTCACGCTCCTTTGCTCTAAGGTCTCGAATTTTATGTTTTTAGATCATAGAGTCCGAGACTATAAATCACGTACAAGTTGTGGCTCTAAAATCACGTGCTTCCGAGAATTAATCTATTGAAATTTCTCTCCATGTAGGGATTTAAAAGTTTAAAAAAATGTGTATCTATTAATATACCAAAATATTACAAAAGATTAGACAAGATTACATTGGATTACATCTAAATACATGGGATTATACGAGATTAAATTGTATTATACAAGAATACAGGGATTGAAGGAATTACAAGGGATTGCATATAATAAATGGGATATCAGAAGATTACATAAGATTACGTGGGATTACATTGCAGAGTTTACACCATAATTACAACAAATGGGTGTGCCGAAAAAAAAATTCTGACCAGTGGGCAAGTCAATTGAATTTTTTTTTTAATTTGTTTGTTTATCAATAACATTTTCTTCTAACTTTATCTGGATAAATTTAATGAAAGGAAACAAGGTTAAATGTGAAAAAATAAGAATAAGCTTTTTTCGTAGAAGTATAATATTTCCATAAGAAACAAAAAATGCAATTTTGTTCATTTGTATGTAAAGCTCCAAACAAAAAATGTTTTTTCTTCCTTCTTGAAGCTCTTTTTACTAAACTAAGGAGACACGTACATATTTTTAAGTTTCAAAGGAAAATTTTGTTTTATGTTTTACAAATACTGAAACATAGACCATTTTTACACAAAATCCGTAAAAATCCGTTTACAGAGTGGATAAAATTGATGGAAGTGAATAACCTTAGATACTTTTTTTTAATCTCGGGTGTCAGGAAGAGAGCATTGTGATTTCGTTGCTGTTCCTCTCTGCTTGAATATTTTTTATTTTGTTTATTTAATTTTTTGCCTTGATAATGATGCTGTATGAGTGCCGAAACGTTGGTGATTATTTTTTTACAACTATTTTTTATTGTGATTTGATAATAATAAAAATAAAAAGGCGAAAGAAATAAAAAAGAGAATTCGATTGGTTGCCTTCTTATTTTTCTTTCCTCTTTTTTATTTTTGTCCAAAAAAAGAATTTTTTCTTTTCTTTTTTAGAAAAATTTTTATCTTTTTTTTTTAAATTTCAATACGCATATTTTATGGTGGCTGTCCAAACTTGGTAGTTGAATTCTTGGTTTTATTTTCAGGAATTTTTCGCATTAACCTTCGATGGAAAAAAGTAAGAAACATATTTTGCACCAGAAAATAATATTTCAAAAAATGAATAAATATGCACTTTGGTTCAATTCTACCTAAACTTTTAAAAAATGTTTTTATTTTGTTGATGTTTTTGGGTATTAACTAAAGAAAACCGTACATATTTTTAAGTTTCAAACAAAAAAATTTATATTTTGCACGGATCTTGTGTAAAATGGCTCAAATTTCAGAATTCGTAAAAAATACACCAAAAAATTTAAAAAATTAAAAATATTTATGTGTTTTCTTAGACTATTGAAAAGGATATTAAAAAATTAACAAAACGAAAAAAATTTTTGGCAAACTTAGGTATAAACGAACAGAATTGCATTTTTACTTATTTTCCAAAATATATTTCAAGGAAAAAAATGTCTTCTTACTTTTTTCAATCTAGTGTTACTTAATTCCATAAACTTTATACAAAATAATTTTTCCCTAAATTTTATCTGGGCACGAAAGATTAAAAAGTTAAAAATCTGCAATCGACTTGTTCCATAATGAGAAATTTTTAAACATGCTTTTTTAAGTTGTTCATAATACCACAAAGAAACTTTTCTGTGATTTTGCCAATGAATCTAATGATTTTGAGTTTTATCGGCCCACCCTAGTCGTTTTTTTCATTGAGTTAATTTTTTAATTCTTTCTAGGAACTATTAGTTTTAATTATTTTACCATTCCAATTACATTTTTCAGATTTCAGTGAAGTGAATATGCAATGGTTTCCTCGAAAAATAGCTGATCTGGATAATGCTCAGAAAGTCCTAATGTATGGATCTGATCTAGATGCTGATCATCCAGTAGGATTTATTTTTAAATATTTACATGCGTTAGGGTGCCCAATACAAATTTACATTGTTTCATTTTGCAAACGTTACCTCCCAAATTTGTTCCTTTTGATAAAATCCTACTTCCCTAAATTTTATTTTATTTTATTTTTATAATCTTGGTTTGAGGTTTTCTTCAGGCCAATTTAGGTCTGAAAATGAATTTGCTTAGTTTTTTATTTTTACCCATAGAAAATAGGGTTTTCTAAAAAAATTTTTTACTTATTCAGTAGCCACCATAAAACCACATGTTCCTCTCATCTACGAATAAACTCGTAAATTTTTATCTATTTTTAAAAATATATTTAGAGGTCGCTCAAAGCACTTTTATGTCAAAAATAGTTGTTTTTTTGGTTTTGATAAATGCATACCGCAATTTTTTCTTTTTTTTTTAAAATTCGGTTTTCCATGTAATGAAAATTAAAGCTATTTTTTATATTACCATTTTTTTTAAGAAAAACATCTTCCACTCTCAACCTCTCACAAAAAATAAAGAATTACTTTCTTAAATAAATTTCGTCAGAATTATTTCTAAATTATTATTATTATTATTATTATTATTATTATTATTATTATTATTATTATTATATTTAATTCATATCTAATATTGTATATTTATTGATCAGTTACATAATGAATTTCCACCTTCAAACTCGACTATCGAAAAACCAGCTGAACTCGGGAGGTGGTTTTCTGCAGTTTTCCTCTCCCGTGGCCAAAGAAGTCCAGGCCAATGCGAGCACTTCTTATAAAGTCGCATGCAGTGATAAAAAATTTTTTCTTGAAATCATATTTACAGGATGTCTTTTAAAATTTAAAGAGAATATTTTCTATAATTATTTAATTAAAAATATTTAGATCGAGTGACAGAAAAAAAGCTCAGTTTCTAAATACATAAAAAAATACACACTTTTATAGTTCAAAGATTCCTAGAGTACTTTAAAATGTAGTTTGTGACTAAAATTGACTAAAAGTGATTAATTTTTATTAATAATGTAACTAATAGGGATTCAAAAAAATGTCATGATGTTTATATAAATTCCAGGCGAATTTGAACGAATTTATGATAAATTCATGAGAAATCAGAGTGAATTAAATGAGTTGGAATTCAAAAGAATTCAAATGGATTGGAAAAAAGTCCACTGACTTCATTAAAATGGGAGTGGATTTAAAAGAATTCTAGAGAATTCAGGAGACTTTGATAAAGTTCACAAGAATTTAAGAGAAATGAACAAAATTTTAAAAATTAAAAAATTTCCTTTGAATTGAGTGAAATAGTATTGAACAAAATTTCAGAAAAGTTAAAAAGAATTTAAGTGAATTGAAAAAGAAAAATAGAATGAATTTAGAGGAATATAAGGTGAATGAAAAGAATTTAATGAAATTCATAAAATTTCAAGTGAATTGAAATTAATTACAAACTATTAATAACATTGATTGAATTAATTAAATTAGGAACGAATGTAGACAAATTCAATGAAATTTTAAAAACTTTGAGGAAATACCAAAGAATAGAAGGTGAGTTTAAAAAACATCCGGGTGAATGAAAGAAACTTAAAAAAGCTAAAAAAATCCATTGAATTGAGTAGAATCGAATGAATTCAGAAGAATTTTCGTGAATTACACAGAAAAAAAAAGAATTAGAAAAAAATTCAGAATACATTGATAAGAATTCAGGATGAATTCCAAATTAATTGCACAAAATAAAAATAAATGTTTAAATGATTACAGTAAAACTGAAGTGAATTAAGAAAAACTTTAGAATATTAAATGAAATTCATACGAATCTCAGATAAATAACAAAAATTTAGGATAAATTAAAAATAATTCAGAAAAATCCAAAAAATTGGTAAAATCCTTAAAAATGTCATTAAATTTAGACAAATGGAATTGAATAGAAACCTGATAAAATTTACAAGAAGACAAAGTGAACTTAAAAGTCTTGAGAATAAATTAAATAATAAAAAATAAAAAAGATCTATTAAATTTAGTGGATTTCAAGGGAATTTATAAAAAATTCAAAGGGATTTTAAAAAATTAAGGATAAATTAGTAAGATATCATCGATAACTTCAAATGAATTGTACAAAATTAAAAACAGAAAAAATATTTAATTCATTTCAGTATTTAGAATTAAGGAAAATTCAAGGGAATTCCAAAAAAAAAAGAATGAAATTGAAATGAATCCAAGATTAACTTAAAAGAATACAGGATGAATTATAATTAAGTTTAAGTGAATGTAACCTTATTTAAAAATATGAATTTTTAAAAAAATATAAATTTAAAAACTAAAAAAAGAAGATAAAATAAAATCAGTAGATTTCAAAGGAATTACAAAATATTCAGGGTAAATTTAAAATAATTTAAAATAATTCAGGATATATTAATAAGAAATCATGGAGAATGAATCACTCAAAATTAAAAAAAATTAAAATATTTTAACTGATTTTAGTATTTAGAATTGAGAAGAATTCAAGGAAATTCAAGAAAATTAAATGAAATTGATACGAATCAAGGACGAATTAAAACCAATTCAGGATGAATTATAACCAGTTAAAGTGAATGCAACCAAAATTTTGAAATATAAAAAATTGTCTTATATTAAGATAAACGGGCGTGAATAGAGATTTTATGAAATTTGTAAAAATGCAAGGTGAAATTAAGTCTTCAGGGTAAATTAAGCAAAATTGAAAATCTAAAAGAGATTCATTAAATTCCGTGGATTTCAATGGAATTCCAAAAAATACAGGGTGAATTCAAAAGAATTTTAAGAAATTTATTAGAATTCAAGGATCACTAGTGATACTTTTATTTTAAAAAGTGATTATAGTGACTTTATATTAAAAACGTGATAATGAAAGTGATAACAACTTACTTATTTTCAGACTTAGGACGGCCAAAAAATAATAAATATTTTTATTTAATTATTACCATGAATATTTTTCAAAACAAAAAATTTATGGCAGTACTTTTTTACCAAAAAAAAAGCGAAACTTTGTGGGTAACGCTGGTAAAATTCAAATTTATATTGGGCACCCTAATATAGATATTTTGTATTGCAAATAAAAATTGCGTGACAAAAATACTTTAATAAAATTCAGGGCTTCAAGGATCCGGTTTATCGGAAGCGACGTCAACAATTTGCTGATATTGCCAATAATTTCAGACAGTGAGTCTACGATTTAAATTATATTTATAAAAAATACCTATAGTAACTTATGGTATTTTTTACTTTTATTTATTTTTAGTGGACAACCTATTCCGAGAATTCAGTACACACAGGAGGAAATAAAAACCTGGTAACTATCAATATTCTTTAAACCATGGTTAAAATCTTGATTCATGTTTTGGAAATAAAAATTTAGTCAAAGTAGGAACCACCTACAAAAAAAGGTTTAGTAGCTCATTGAGACTGTCCTTTTCTACCCCTCTCTACCCCTCTCTCCCCTCCCTAATTTCGAATACTTATCCTTTTCTCATTTCCTTTTATTTCTCCTCAATTCCTCTACTATCCACTCCCCTGATTTCCCCTTACCACCTACCTTCATTTCTCTTTATTCCTTCTCATTTCTAATACTGGCCCACTCCTTATTTTTCCATAATTCAACAACTTCCCCTCATCTCATTTCCATTCACTTCTCCTATTTCCCCTTCCCTCATTTCTCATTCTGGGAAAATATTGCGACGGTACGAAATCATAAAAATTGAAAAAATCTCTTTTATGTTAAAAATGGAAGTTGTTGGAAGAGTTCAAAAAAAGGGTAATTTTTCACGAAAAGGGCGAAAAATAGAGAGAAAACAAAAAATTTGTTCTTAAATCGATAAATAAAATACTAGAGTAAACTTACTATTGCCCAGATTTATTGTAACTGCACATAAAGAATATACATAATCCTATTAATATTCAACTTAAGTATTATAAACCATTTTTATAGATAGATTATTAACTGTGTCTTTTTCTCAACAACAAAATTTGGTTGTGACTCTTAACCGATAAGATTTTTTCAATAAAAATCATAATTTCTAACGGAATATTAACTCTAGTTAACATGAACTATTTTTACACATAATTTTATAAACAAATTCCCACTGATTGGACTTTGCTTGGGCTAGTTTTACCAGCTCAGATTTTAATTGTTTTGTTTATCAAGTAATTTTTTATAGGGGTTTAATTATTTACGGTTAAAATTGAATTATTTGTTCAAGTATAGTATCTCATTTATATTAAAATTGTTTTTTTGGGTTCCAAATTGAATTATTTTCTTGAAAATTCAACAATTGGTTTAAAAATTCATATTTGGTTGAAAATACAACTTTTTTTGTTGAAAATTCTTCTTTTTTAATGGAAAATTCCACAATTTTGTTGAGCATCCATTTTTTTGGTATAAAACATCATCCCTTTCTGTATATATTTCAACTGTTTTGTTAAAAAATCAATCTGTTTCGGTCAAAAGCTAACGTTTTTCTGGAAAATCCAACAGCTTGGTAGAAAATTGAACTGTTTGAATGAAAATTAATGTATTTTGTCGATAATTCGTCTTTTCGTGGAAAGAATCAATTTTTTTGGTGAAAAATGCAACTATTCGGTTGAAAATTCTCCTTCCGTATTCGAGGACTTGAAGCTATTGTTAAAAATGTTGTTCTTTTTTATTAAATCCATCTGTTTTTTATATTAAATTAAAATTTGTTTTCGTTGAAATATTCACTATTACAACAGTTATCACTGGTTTTTAAAAGGTTCAGTTTTTTGTTAAAGGTACACAATTTTACTTGAAAATTCGTTTTCTTTTAGTAAAAATTAACTATTTGGTTGAAAGTTTATATATTTTGTTGACAATTCGTCTTCTTTGCCGTGGAATCAATTTCTTTCGTTAAAAATGCAACTGTTTGTTTGAAAATTAATCTGTTTTAGCTGATGATTCGAATTTTTGTTCAAAATTCTATTTTTTTAAATACAACTGTTTCTGATAACAAATTAAAACCTATTTTTGTTAATATAGCTATTACAATAATTATTACAACTTTCCTAAAAGATAATTTTTTGGTTAAAGATACATAATATTAGTTGACAATATGGTTTCTTTTTCGGTAAAAATTCATTTTTTTAATTGAAAATTGAACTTTTTCATTGAAAATTAACAAATTTGTTAGACGATTCAACTGTTTTGTATAAAATTCTTTTTTTCATAAAAATTTAACGTACTCCTTTTTTTTAATGGCTCTTTTTTATTCAAAAATTCAACTATTTAGTTAAAACTTTTTAGAATAGGAAAAAACATAACCTATCAATTATTCAAAATGAAATTTGGACTAACATCACATGCACAGTTCAAACTATTTAATTGAAAATTTATCTATTTTGTAAAAAATTCCTCTTTCCTATTAGAAAATTAATCTTCTTTGTTGAAAATGCAACTAATTTGTAGAAAGATCATCTTTTTAGTTATAAATATAACTGATATAATGTGTTTTGGTCGAGAGTTCAAATATTTTGTTAAAAATTGGTTCTTTTTATTTCAATTCAACTGTTTTTTTATTTTCTTGTTTAAAATATCAAATATTATATTTTTTTATCCATAATTCATCTTTTTTCTTTTTTACGGACCCTAACAAAAGGAAGTACGTGATTAAAAACTCCAGAAGAAATTTACGTGATTTATTAATGTCATTTTTTCTAAACAGTATAAAAATAGTGCTAACGCTAAAAAAAATCGAATAGTGTCAATAGTGTGGTAAGTCTGAGGCCTGCATTTATAAATATTCATTTGAATTTATACTAATTACAAAACTTTTTTTCAGACTTTTATCGAGAATTATTTATTATTATACATTATTTATTATATTATTATTTATAATTATTATCGAAAAAAAATATCAAACATAAATTTTTTCTGACTTCACCAATTTAAAGAGCGAGTTTTAATTTATATAAAACACCCATAATCAGAAAATCGATTTTTGGATGCTCAGCGTCGTTTCTTCGGAACGCACCACATTCATAAAATGTTGGTACACGCCCAAGATTCCATCCCTATTTCTACATTTTTTACAAGACAATTTTTTTCCATGTACGCGAGGACTTAAATTACCTTTGAAATAAAAATTGCAATCCATGTTGGATTTTTATTTCAATATCACGTAGAAGTTGTAGAAGTTACATGAATAGGTTTTTAAATCTAGAATTTTGCTTGATAAATTTCCCGATAATAAAGAAAGATGAGTTTGGAAAATTCAAACGTGTTTCTTCGATCACGAAGGCAATCGAACATCTTGGCGCTTCGTTTCGTTGCAATTTCGTTTTCTTTTAGTTTCTCATAGTATTGAATCTTGCACACCAGGTCGAACTCCAGTCTTCGTGGATAGGGGAGAATTAAGGGTGCTTTCTAGTATTGAATGCAGCTTAATTGCCTTGATTTCATTTCATTTCTTTGAAAGCGAAGAGTTAATCCAGTTGTCGTTTCTGCATTCAGCGAATGACTTGTATAAACACTAAACAGAACCAACTAGCTCCAAACCAATTGGGTTAGAGATAATACTTGACAACTACTAGGATTTCGAACGAACTGGCTTAAGGGTCCTCCAAAAACTCTAAAAAAACATGCTAAAAAATCAAACTCTTTATGTTAAAAATTTACACTTTTTTGTTTGAAAATGCGACTACTAGATTGAAATATAATCTTTTTTGGTTGAAGAATATGATAGTTCGAAAACACATAAACATTTTTTTCTTTCTTACTTCCATGCATGTCTCTTACCGGCCTATGCATATAGCAAACAAGCCTACCCTAAATTTAAAGTCCAACTTAAAAAAAATCTTGATCTTTCAATTCATAAAAAAAATTTAAAATCGAAATGTCCTCTCTTTTTTGTCAATCAAAATGCTGAAAATAAAAATGTTCCCTCTTCCAATTCATAAAAAAATCGAAAATAAAACATCTTTTCCTTAAACTTAATAATAAATAATTATGAAGAATTATTTTTTCAGGGGAGTAATCTTTCGAGAATTATATCAGTTGTACCAGAAATATGCTTGCAAAGAATATCTTGACAACTGGCCAAAATTAGTGAATTGTTGCGGATACAGGTACTTATTTTGGCTTCAAATATTTTTTTTAAATCAAAATGTTGCTTCTAATTAAATTAAAAATAAAACCTATTTCCAGAGAAGACAATATTCCTCAACTTCAGGATGTGAGCACGTTTCTGAAAAGTAAGTCGTCTCTTATTCATCAACAATTTGATCAGGATTCCCTTGTCCAATAAAATTTTATTTCTTGCTTTTCTTTGTTTTTCTCTTTAACAGGAATGACGGGGTTTCAGTTACGACCAGTAGCTGGTTATTTATCACCAAGAGATTTTCTCGCCGGACTTGCATTTCGAGTCTTTCACTGCACTCAGTATATTCGCCACTCGTCTGACCCTTTTTACACACCAGAGCCGTAAGTTGATCAAATAATTCTAAATCAGAAAAAAATACCCAAAGTAGGCGCTTTTACCTCCCCCACTTCCCTTGCACACCACTATTTCCCCTCTCAAACACTACTTTCCCTTGCCAACACTTCAACATTTACTTTCCCTCCCTTCCCCAACTTCTTTTACATATACTTTCCTCTCTTATCACTTTCCCAGATAACACTTCTCTTCCTTTACTTTCCTATATTGCTCCTAACTTCCCCACCCCTTATTTTCCATAAATTCCCCGCAACTAATTTCTTCTAACTTGCTCCATCCCCTCGTTTTCCATCACGACTACTAGTTTCCATCTACTTCAATTCCCCTAGTTCCCTACGTTCCCTCGCTCATTTTCCCTACTTCGCCTCCCCTAATTTATCCTAACTTCATCCCTTATTTTCTCTCAATTCCCCTAGTTCTCCTCACCTCACCTCCTCTCACTTTTCTACTTTCCTTCAACCCCCCCCCTCACTTTCCAACTGCCGTCACTTTACCTTCCCTCATTTACCCTACTCCCTTTCTCCTTATTTCCCCTCAATTTCTATACATCGATCTCATTGCCCTTACTCCGCTACTCCTTATTTCCCCTACTTTCCCTTCACTTGTCCCTTATTTCCTCTCAAATCCCTTGGTTCTCCTCTCCTAATTTCCTCTCATTTTTCCTACTCCCCCTCCCCTCCCTCGTTTTCTCTAACTTTTCCTCCTCTTAATTCCCATATTTTAACTCCCCTCACTTCACCTAATTTTCCATACTTCAACCTCTCCCCATTTGCCCTCACTTTTCATACTTCTCTCCTCATTTGCCCTCACTTCCACGTAACCAATTTTCACATTTCTCTTACTCTCCCTCCCCTAATTTTTCCTCACTCCCCCCTCACTTCCTCTCAATTGCCCTACTTCCTCTGCCATTCCTCGTTCCTCCTTACTTCCCCTATTGGCCTTCCTCTCACTTGCTCTACTTGCACTCCCCTTATTTCCCTTCACTTCTATACACCCCTCCCCTTCCTTATTTCTCGTCACTACCCATGCTGTCCGCACTTTCCCTGCCTTACTTTCCCTATTTCCAGCCCCTTATTTCCTTTTACTTTCCATACTTCCCCTCCCCTAATTTGCTCTCAATTCCCCATTTCGAAATTTCTCCTACTTCGTCTCCCCTGATTTCCCCTCACACTCTGCTAATTGCTCTAAATTCCCCTACTTCCTTGTCCTCGCTCATTCCTTCTTACTTCACCAGTTACCTTCTCCTCACTTTTCATACTTCTTCTCCCCTAATTTTCCCTAATTTTCCCTGACTTCCCCACTTCCAAATTTCTCTTACTTTCCCTCTCCTAGTTTCCCCTCATTTTCTTCCTCATTTCCTCTGAATTCCCCCTGCTTCCTTACGTTAACTCATTCCTCCTTACTTCCCCTATTTACATTCCCCTTACATCACCTATTTCCACTCCCCTCATTCACACTATTTTTGTATACAACCTCTCACCTTCCTTATCACTGCTCACTCCCCTACACTTCCCACACAATCTCCCCTCAATTTCTTTCCTTCCCCTCCCCTAATTTTCTCCCAATTCCCGTACTTCTCCGCTCCACATTCCCTATAATTTTCCCTACTACCTCCGCCCCTCTCTTCCCTAACGCGACTCCCTTAATTTCCCTTACTTTCCCTCCCCTCACTTCCCCTATTTCCACACCTCTCGTTTCCCCTGACGTCCCCACCTTGATAAAAAGTATGATGGACGGACAAACAGCCGACCGAAACTAGAAAAATTTCTGCCTCGGGCCAGAATTTCCTCCCTTACAACTCGATAAAAATCTTAAAATTAAAAAAAGTGTTTTTCCTAAAGTTTACAAAAAATTAAAACCCAAATTTTCTCCCCTCTAGCTCGATGAATATTTTTTAAACAAAAAATGTCTTTTTATTTCAATTAAGAAACAAACTGAAACTCAAAATGACCTTCCTTGAAAGTCAATAAAAATGTTAAAAATAAAAACTTATCCTCTTCGAATTCAGAAAAAAACAAAACAAAATATATTTCCCCTACAACTTAATAAAAATCTTAAAAAACAAAACATTTCCTTCTTTCATTAAAAAAAATTAAAGTCGAAATTTGCACGTTTTTAACTCAAAGTTTCACTCTTGCACCTTTAAAAAATCCCAAATAAAAACGGCCTCTTACAATTTATAAAAAAAAATTTTTTAAATGTCGTCTAGTCCAACTCTAAACAAATTTTTAAATAAAAAAAATTACCCTTCTTCCAATTCATGAAACATTGAAAATCAAAATTTCCTCTTTTTCAACTCGAAAAAAATCTTCAAAATAAAAAATGCTCCTCTCCCAATTCAACAAAAATAAAACATTTCTTGTCTCAAACTTCATAAAAATGTAAAAAATACGACATTGTCCCTCCTTCAAGACAATAAAAATGAAAAAAAGTTCCTCTTACAATTTGGAAAATATTAAATACAGAAATTTCTTCCCTTTCTTTTCAAAGTAGAATTATAAACTTCAAATACTTTTTTATACATAAATACTTTAAAGTTAAATTATTTATTTTCAAGTCATTTGAAATTATTAATTAAGTTTCAAATTATTTGAATTTGAATATTTGATAATTGAATAGAATTTAAAACTGAATAAAACCATTATGAATCTATTAATATGAAATTATTTAGACATTGAAAAAAGTTTATAAAGTTTTAACCCGGCGTTTAAATTTGTTTAACTGCTAAGACTTTCGAATTGAAGAGTTCAATTTTAAAATCTGTAAATTGTTCAGTTTTCCTTGTAAAATCAATTATTTTTCAATTATTAATTTATATTTGCAGTTTAGCAACTTGAAACATTCGTTTCACAAATTTTCAAATTCAAACGCATTTAATTTTTTAAGTATTTGAATCTGTACTTTTAAATTCATTAAAGAATTGAAAGAATTATTTATTTTAGATTTATTTCATTGGCCACATTGGAAATATTGTGAATATGATTTTAATTTTGTAGGGATTGTTGTCACGAGCTTCTGGGTCACATGCCTCTCCTTGCCAACCCTAGTTTTGCTCAGTTTTCACAAGAACTTGGCCTTGCTTCTCTAGGAGCTTCAGATGATGATATTGACAAACTGGCAACGGTGAGTTTCACTTAAGTTTCGTTAATTATTTAATTAAATGAATTTTTTTAAAAATTCATTCATTGAAACAATCTACACACGCAAAAATGCTGAATTATTTGATGAATAATAAGAAATATCTCTAGCAGACTTTGGATTCATTTGAGAAATTCAAAATGTCATGAAATTTTGTAAATGTAAAATCCTGAAATTCTTACGAATTTTTAAAATTCCCTAAAACCTTAAAAAATCGTTGAAATCCTTTAGAATTTTTCTTAATCCTTTGAAATCTTTAAAAATCCTTAATTATCCCTTGAAACCTTTTAAATATCATTGATACCATGGATACCTTTTTAATATCTTAGCAACTTTGAAAACTATTTAAATTCTTTATTATCTTTTCAAATGCCCTAAACTCTTTGAAATCCTTTGAAATCGATAACGTTCCTTAATTTTTTGAAATCCCTGCAGGAATCCCACAAAAATCGCGTAAAATTTCATAAAACATGTTGAAATCCGTAATATCTTATAACATTTCTTAAAAAATGATGAAGTCTTTTAAATCTTCTGAAATCTCTTAAGATCCCATAGAATCTGACAAAGTTCCTTTAAATCCCTTGAAACCTTTGGAATCCATTAAAATTTACTGGAAATCTATTAAAAGCCGTTGAATTCTTTTGCAATTCTCTCAAATATCTGGAAAGCTCTACAATTTTTTCAAATCAAAATTCAAGTTTCATTGGATGATTTCAATTGACTGAAATCTTAGTAAATCATTTTAAATTCCTTGTAGATTTTGAAATTATTAAAAATTTTCTACGGTCACATCTATCTTTTTCAATCGACTCTTTTCTATCTAATCCTATGATTTATTTATCCACGTCCATATTTTTCTATCTCTCAATCAATCTGAATTGCCGTTTATCTTTTTTAATATCCTCTTCTCTATCTCTTTGTTAATATAAATAAACGTTAATTTTTTTTAATACACTCTTCTCTAGCTTATCGTATCCTTTCTCTAGCCACGTCAATTTTTTTCCATCTCTATATCAATCCAAATTCACGTCTACCTGTTAAAACTTTCTCTTCGCTATCTCATCCTATCCTTCATCTATCCACACCAATCTTTTACTATTTCTCTGTCAATCAAAATTTCCGTTTATTTTTTTCAATTTCCTCTTTTCTATGTTATCCTATCCTTTATTCTTCTCTATTTCATCGTATCCTACACCTATCAGCGTTTATCATTTTCTACCTCTTTGTCAATCGAAATTAGCGATTATTTTGTTTAATATCCTCTTCTCTAGCCCATCCTATCCTTTGCCTATCCATATCAATATTTTTCTGGCTCTTAGTCAATTTAATTCCTGTTTATATTTGTTAATCCCTCTGCTCTATATCAGCGTATCCTACATCTATCAACGTCTTCTTTTTCTATCTCTCTGTTAACCTAAATTCACGTTTTCTTCAATACCCTCTTCTCTAGCTCACCTTATCCGTTGTCTGTCCACGTCAATCTTTCTCTATCTCTTTGTCAAACCCCTTATTCAATCCTCTCTTTTCTATCTTATCCTATCCTTTATTCTTCTCTATTTGATCGTATCCTACATCTATAAACTTTTACCTTTTTCTATATCTTTGCCAATCTATATTCAGGTTTATCTTTTTCAATACCGTCTTCACTATATCATCTCATCCTTTGATTATCCATGCCAATCTTTTTCCATCTCCCAGTCAATCTAAATTCTTGTTTATTTTTTCTATCTATTTTTCAACCTGACTTCGCGACTATCTTTTTCAATACCCTCCTCTCTATCTCATCCTATCCTTTATCTATTCACGTCAATATTTTTCTATCTCTTTGACAATATGAATGCCCGTTTATCATTTTTATTCTTCACTTCTCTATCTCAGCGTATCCTACATTTATCTTTTTCTATCTCTTTGCCAATCTAAATTCATGTTTATTTTTTTAATCCCAACTTATTTAGCCTCTAGCTCGTTGTATCACACATCTATCAACGTCTGTCTTTTTCTATTTTTCAGTCTAAATTCACTTTTACCAGTTTCAACTCTCTCTTCCCTATCTCATCCTATCCTTTATCTATCCACATCCATATTTTTCTCTCAGTCTATCTAAATTCCTGTATATCTTTTTCAATCTACTCTTCTGTATCTCATCCTATACGACATCTATCAACGTCTATCGTTTTCTATCTCTTTGTCAATCCAAACTTAATTATATTTTTGAAAAGTTCTTCTTCTCTGTCCCATCCTTTCCTTTATCTATCAACGTCAATCTGAAGGTTTTGCCGTTAGGTGGCTCACGGTAAAAGTAACCAACAAGTAAAATCTGTATTCAAGCCTGGCCAACCGTTTTGCCAAGAAAGACACATTTGTCAACTAAGGTATGGAAATAAATCTTATGCGTGTAGGTATATAAGCATGAACGTCATGTTGGCTCTCTGGCATATAATCAACGTCAAATTAATTTTTTTTTAACTACCTAACTTTTCGATGGATTCCCGAATTTTTAGGGATAGAAAATGATAAGAGTACTCAATCGCGGAAGATAGAAAAAGACAGTAGACAAAGATTAACATTTATGTTAAAAAGTCAGACTGAAGTAAAGAAAAAAGTAAGAGTCCACGATTAGAAACGATAGAGAAAGAGATTGAAAAAGAATGAAATTCGAAGTAGACAGAAAGACTAAAGGATAGGAAAAAATAAGAGTCCTCGGTACCGAAAGGTAGAGAAAGAAATAGAACATTATTGAGGATGGGGATAGGAAAGGATAGCGTATTAGGGATGCAAAGTGATCCATCAAGAGGAGGGGGGTGGGGAGTAGATATACCTTTTCCTACCCACCAATTTCTTTCTTTTTCGATCTATCCACTTTCTCGAAATCAGTTGAAATTCTTGAAAATCCCTTGGGTGGGAGTTTAAGAAATTAGGTGAAATGAAGGAGATCAGGTTAGGGAAAATTAGGGCAGGGAAAGTAAAAGAAATCAAGGGACAGGAAGTAGGGAAGTGAGGGAAAATTATGGATAGGGAAGTAGGGGATAAGTGAAGCAGTGGAAATGAAGGGGAATAAGGGAAATAAGCGTAGAAAGAGTAAGAGGAATAATATTGGTGAGGATGAGTAAGGGAAGTGAGGTAAATCATGGGACGGAAAGTAAAGGAAATATTGTGGAAATAGGGGAAGTGAGGGGAACTTAGGGAGGGGAGTTAGGGGAAATAATTATAAGTGCGGGAAGAAGTTGTGAAAGGAGGGGTGAAGATTGAAGTAAGGAGAGGGAAAGTATGTGAGGTGGACGTTTAAAAGACTGAATTAACGTCTTAATAGCCTACGACACCTTTTTTGAAAATAACTGCAAAATAGTAGAAAAATAATTGCATTGTTAAAAAAAAAACTTTCAACAATCTTCAATAAGGGCGTGAGTCCGAAGCCTGCTTTATAGATGTAAAAGAATTTCAGTGAATATCAGAACGATTTTTCCAATATGATTCTTTAATTTTAGTTATATTTCTTCACTGTCGAATTTGGATTGTGTAAACAAGATGGAAATCTTCGAGTTTATGGAGCAGGACTTTTGTCTTCAGTATCTGAATTACGACACGCCGTGACTGCACCAGAAAAAACTTTTAGATTCGATCCGGAAGTCACCTGTAAACAAGAGTGTATCATAACTGCATTCCAGAATGCATATTACTACACAGATGATATTGAGGAGGCAAAGGAAAAAATGAGGTATGTTTTTCTTTATCAAACTTTCATGTTCTGTACCTGTCTAACCCCACGAGTGATGTACGATATTTCATTCGAAATGAAAATGTTATAAGACTGTAGGGCCGTCTGAAAAGTGAGTCATGATGTTTACAATATCTTTGGTTGTGAAAACGTACGACTGGCGTGACAGTCATCTGCTTAGCTGCCATTGGTAAATTCGTATGGCGCGAAATTTGAAAATGATTTGTTTCGAGCTAGAGTATTTTATACATGTCGACAGTACGGTTAAAGAATACATTGTGCGTTATTCAGTGGCCATTTGTGGAACTATTAATCTGTCAGTGTGGCGCCGTTTGGAACTAACAATCTGTCAGCAGCTGACACTGTTCGGTAAAGGGCTTTCTTTAGTTTTTTTTCAAAATGTAGTTCACAAGTCTTTTTTACACTAATCAATCAATTTTATTTCTTTTGATACTAGTTTTTCATTTTTACTATTCAAATTAAGGCTGCTAGTTTTCGAAAGATTGAACATTGGAATTTATATCCACCATGAAGGCAGAATTCTCTAAAATATATAGAAACAATATAAGAAAGAAAAGAATAATTAATTTCCAGAGCTGAAGATTCGTTTTTTTTAAATATAATTTCTGTAACAGAAAATTTAACTATTCCACATGAAAAGCTTCATTTTAGTTGGAAATATATCTCTTAGGTTGAAAATCCAACTATTTTTTGTAAAATTTTGTATTATTTTGTTAAAAATGTAATTATTTTGTAAAATTTGTTTACCTTTTTTTAATGATTTAACTGTTTAGTTAAAAATTCAATATTTAGGCAGAGAATTCAAATAATTGTTAAAAACGTAGCTTTTTTATTAAAAATTCATATTTAACGGTTGAATCTTCAACTACATTGCAGAAAATTCGCCTTTTTGGCTCGAAAATTCCACCATTTGTTTACAAACTTTTTCTCACTTCGCTGAAGAATCTTTCTTATAGTTAGTTGTAAATTCAACTCATTTGTTGAAGATTCGTCTTTTTGATTGAATTTTGTTTCTTTCTTGACTAAAATATCATTTTCGATTGAAAAATCAACTATTTTGTTAAAAATTTTTTTTGTAATTCTTGTAATTATAGTTAAAAATTCATCTTTTTAATTAAAAATTTAACTATTTCGTTACAATTTTTTCAACATTAATTCTTTTTTACTGAGAAATTAACTATTATATTTTTTGAAATTTATCTTTTTCGATTGAAAATTTAACTCTATGGTTGACAATCTATCTTTTTTAATTGCTAGTTCCACTAATTAGTTGCAAATTCAACCAGTTAGTAACTGAACTTATCTGCAAAAGATTAATTTCTTAGGCTAAAAATTTTAATATTTGGTCGAAAAATTATTTTTTTCGTTGTTAAATAATACTTTTTTAACTGAAAATTCAAGTATTCCATTGTTGGTTACGATTTTTTTTTAGTTAAAAAACTATTTGGTTACAAATTCTCCTTTTTTGGTTCAGTTTAACTGTTTTTCTTTTAAAATTGAAATATTTTTTGGTTGAAATATCAATTATTACATTCTTCGTTGAGAATATTCATCTTTTTTGATTAAAAACTTGGTTGAAAGTTCAACTGTTTGATTTTAAAGTTAATCTTTTCTAGATGAAAATTCAACTATTTTGTTCGAAATTCATGTATTTTGTTGAAAATTCGAATTTATGGTACAAAATTATTCTCTTTGTTTAAAAATTCATTTTTATTAGTTACAAATTTAACAGCTTGGTTAAAAGCTATTCATTTCAACCGAAAATTTAACTATTATTTGAGAAATTCCTTTATTTTTGCTGAAAATTAGTTTTCAACCGAAAATGTAACTACTTGATTTGTAGTTAAAAATAATTCTTTTTTAGTTAAAAAATTCAACTATTTCTTAAAAATTCTTACTCTTTTTAAAAACTGAACTTTGCAAAAAACTTTTTTAAAAGCAAAAAATTACTTTTCAGAGCCATAGAGATTTATAGACCAATGTAGCATCATTGTAATTTTTCTTTCATCCTGAAATTCAAAATTTTCTAAAAAATTCCATATAATTACTTTTTTGCAAAAGTAACTATGATAAAGTTGAATTTGAAATCGGTAGCAATAACTACACTGGAACCTAGATCTCCGTAAATTGAATTTGTGCCTTCCGTGAATTGATCCCGCTCACCGCATTAGTTGCATCAGGTTGCGTCATGCCTCCACTGCGTCGAAAGCCATAACTTAAACTGTGCACAAATACAGTTTCCAGTGTAGTCCCTTTTAACAAATAACTCACCCATCACTGCTACTGATAACGATTACGTAAATAATTGTTTTTATTTTAGGGCATTCGCTAATCAGATCCAACGTCCTTTCGGATTGAGATACAATCCTTACACACAATCGGTGGACGTTTTGACGGATGCTCAAAAAATTACAGCACTTGTTAGCGAATTGCGAGGAGATTTTTGCATTGTCTCAAATGCTTTAAAAAAAATTCATGAGCAAGATGATACTGTCGATATTGAAAGAATAACGAGTTTATTGACACATGGGATCGATCTTCCAGCAGAGAATTCATCAGACAGTGATGACGATAAAAGTCCTAATGAGAGAACGAAGAACAAGGACCCAGAAAATTAATTACATTTTTGAATTTTTTTGTTTGAGTTAGAAAAATGTTCAATGTCCAACTATCCACTAGTGAAAAGAATTTACCTTCTAATGTAATTAAAAAGTCAGGGTTATGCAACAAAATCAAGTAGACCAAACTGTTTCAAAAATGCACAATTTTCGATTTGAAAGCTTTTCAGAAATAAAGAATTCAAAAGTTTAAACCTAAATTTTAACTCTTAAAATAGAAGTTGTCTAGATTAAAAATGAAATGCAAGTTCCTCAAATTTTAAGCATTTGATAGCTAAACCCCCCTAGGAGTAGATAATTCAACCTACAGTGGATAATCATTTATTAAAAATACTAATGTATGAAAAATAATTTATTTTATTTTATTAATTGTTAAAACACTATACCCGTTAATAAATTAAAATAAATTATTTTTCTTTTGTACTTTGAAATCATGTTTATCTACTGAAAGGAGGTTTCCCCTAAAAACTTAAAATTTCAATCTGGATTCTATTAACTATTAAACAGTTTTATTATCATACAGGTATCTAATGAATATTAAACGAAAGTTATTTCTAACAGCCTTTTCTTCAACAAGTTTTCTAATACTTTTTTCATTTAACTTTTTTATCTAGCTTTCTAACATTTCTTGAACACTTCAACACTTTCTACTGATAAAATACATTAACAAAAATTCAAGCTAGAAAGAAATAATTTGAAAACACAAAACTGACTTTTTGAAAACACAAAAATTACTTTTTGAAAAACCGACCTTCTCTGGTTTTGTTTCATTAGATTTTAAATTTGTTTCTCATGTATTTTTGTCAGTTGAAAGCTCTAAAAAGGTCAAAATATTTTTTAATGTCAGTTAATCAAATATTATAGGGTAAAAAAATAGAAAATTGCAACATTATTTTTCACGAAAATAGCAAAATGATGAAGATTCAAAATTAATTATACTTTGTTTTGATTGAAAACTCCTAATTTGTAGAAAATTCAGCTTTCTGATGTGAACATTCAAAAAGTAAGTTTACTTCTTTTTCTTGACTAAAAAATCTGTATAGGTTGAAAATTAAATTTTTTTAATACGTCTTTTTTTCATAAATTCAGCTTTTTTTTTATTTATAATATTTTTGGTAGAAATATCAACTATTACATTTCCCGTTGAGAATTCACTTTTTTTGCTTCAAGATTAATCATTTTGGTTACAAATTCACCTCTTTGGTTGAAAATTTGTCTTTTGTTTTAAAAAATGGTATTATTTGATCGAAAAATTTAATTGTTTTGTTCACAATTCAACTTGTTGAAAATTCTTAGTTTTTGTTCGAAAGTTCAACAATTTGGTTGAAATTTTTTTTCGGGACAGAACAATTGATTAGATATTTAACTATTTTTTTTCTCAGAATCCATCTTTTTGGCATGAAAATCAATTTCTTTTGATAGAAACTTCATTTTTTTCTTAAAAATACAACTGTCAAGTTAAAAATTAATCTGTATTGATTGGCAATTTAAATATTTTATTATAAATCAACAACTTGTTTGAAAGTTTTTGACGACTGAAAAGTCCCAAATAATAAAATTCCCAATGATGTAAAATTCCCGAATAACAAAAATTTCCTAATAATAAAAATGCCGAATAATAAAGTTAACGAATTGGAAAATTTCCGCAAAACAAATTTGCTGAATAATAATATTACCGAACAATTTATAATATTACCGAATTGGAAAATTCTGGCCAGAAAATTGCCGAATTCTAAAATGTCCAAACTAGAAACAGAGATATATTTCTCTCTGCTACAAAATTCCAGAATTGAAACAATTACAATTTTGCATAAATGTTGCAAGTTTATTGAAATTACAATAATCTGTTATTTAAAATTTTTTAAATTATTTTTAATGTTTAAAGTTTCTAAAATAATATTTTTAATTTAAAATAACATTAATGGATAACAAGTTTTATCCAGAAATATATATTTTTCAATTATTGTTATTTTAAATTAAAACAATAATTTCACAAACTTTAAACCTTAACAATATGTAGTTATTACATTTTAATAAATAAATCATATTGATTTTAAAAAATCTAATCGTCTAAATTCGGGAATTTTATACTTCGGCGAATTTCTGTCGGCCATTTTTGAATTAGATAATATTATGTACTGTCGGGAATTTTTTTATTCGGGGGTTTTCCAATCAGGTAATATTATAAATGGCTCAAGAATTTTATTTTTTGGCATTTTTCCAATTCGGTAAAATTATAAACTGTTCGAGAATTTTCTAATTCGGGAACTTAATTGTTCGAGAATTTTTTGATTCGCAATTTTTTTTTTAAGTTTACAGTGTCGGAAATGTCATTTATCGTGATTTTTTAGTCGGCCAGGAATTTTTTTTTTAATTGTCTGGAAAATCTTTTTGTTGGAAAACTCAACTATTCTGCTGAAAATTCGTCTTTTTGGTTTGAAAACCCACCCCTTTTAGGAAAATTTCATCTTTTTTGGTTAAAGATTCAAATATTTTATTAGAAATTTATCAATTTTATTGGAGTTTTTTTCTTTCAACACTGGAAAATATTTTTTAGCAAAAAAATCGACCATTTGGTTAGAAATTCATCAAGTTTGTTCACAATGCAATATTTTTACTTTAAATATTCGGAAATGAAATTCGATACTATAGTAACATTCGAGGTAACATCATTAATTGTATTCAAAATCATTTATTTTTTTCTTAAAAAGTTATCTTTTGTTTGAATTCCACTGTGTTTTTTTTTAAATAAAAATATTTTTAATCATAATATCAACTATTACATTTCTTCTTAAAAATTCATCTTTTTCATTACAAAGTAAAATAAATCGTTAACAGTTAAATTTTTGGTTGAAGAATATTAATCATTTCAGTTGAAATTTCGTCTCTTTATTTGAAAATTCGTATGTTTTGGTCAAAAATATTATCATAATTTGACTTTAAATTTCATTATTTTGTTAAAAATTCAACAATTTTGTAAAAAATTTTGGGTTAAAAATTCCTAATTTGTAAAAAATTCGGCTTTAGGCTTGAAAATTCATATTTATTTTACATTTTCTTTTCTTGACTGAAAAATATATATTGTTTTACTGAAAATTTCATCTTCTTTGGTAATAAATACAACTGTTTTTAGTTGAAAAAATTTGTTCGCAGTGAATTAATTTTCTTGGCTGAAAGTTCACCTTTTTGCTTGAAAATAACATTTTTCGTTGAAAAGTGTTCCTTATTTGGTACAAAATTACATTTTTTAAATGAAAATTTACAATTTCTAGAAGGTTTGTCTTTTTGTTTGACATTTTTCTCTTTCTTGGCTGAAAAAATATTTTTTGGTTGAAATATCAACTATTTTGTTGAAAAATATTTTTTTTCAATTTTTTTGTTTGAACACGAACCATTTTTATTGAAAATTAATATTTTTTTGTTGAAAGTTCTACTACTTCGTTAGAAGTTTAATTTTTTGGTCGAAGATTAATCATTTGAATTAAAAATTTGTCTTTTTTCATAAAAAAATTAATCTTCTTGGATTAAAATTCACCCTTTTGCTTGAAAAAACAACTATTTAATTGAAGATTCATTTATTTTGTTGAAAATGCTATATTTTCACTTTAAATATGATGAACTATGCTAATTTGAATTTCACACCAGTAACTACGTTAATTTGATTTAAAAGAATTTACTCCCCTATTTTCGTGAAAAACCACATTATTTCCCGCGTGTTTAGGAAATATTTGATATTCGTAACATCAAAAAGAGTCTCTTTCCAAGCGTCTTGTTATGTAATATCTTGAGTTTCTATTTATAATTTCAAAAAATCAATCAGATCTTTGTAAAAAATGGGAAATATTGGGAAAAAATCTTGATTTTGGGTATATTAGGGGATTTTTAAAATTAAAAGAGAAGAGAAAAAGAGGAAAAAATGTTGTGTTCTTTGCAATTTTCAAATAATAAACAGAATTCCTAATTCTGCATTCAAAATATTGATATTACTAAAACAATTCTAATAAGCCCTAATACATCTAATCGTGCAAATCTATATAGATAATTACAAATTTATTCGTGATATATCCATGTAGACTGAATATGTACGCAATATTGTAAATATTTAATTTCGGAATGTTGAATATTTACATACGCATTATTCTATAATTATTATTTTTTGTAAATAAAATCTTCTTGATGTACTTAACAATCCAATTGAATAATAATACAATAGGAGATATTAATATTTTTTGCAGGTGGAATGACGTTTTTTGATCTACTAGTCTAAACCAAAACGGTTCTAGTTTTTACCTGTAAAAAAATCTTCTTTATTTCTGCTGGGATTTGAACCCAATTCTACAGATTGTCGGTCGATCTCGTTCCCCACCGTTGCTCAGCACCAGAGCGGCAGTCTGTAGAGCTGGGTTCGAATCCCAGCTAAGCTAGAGAAGAATTTTTTCACATATATAGACTACTACCATTTTTGTTTAGACTAGACTAGTAAATTAAAACCCGTCATTCCATTGAAAACATAATATGAAAACTTCATTAATGTTCTTTAGTTGTATAAATAAAAATATTTAAAAAATGTTTGCGCTAATCCTAACCTGATCGCAATAACTTTTTAAATAAAACTATATTGTTCTATACCATTGTTGTTTCTTGATTCCTTAGATCAAAGCCTCAAATAAATATAATTTTTAATTTATACCCGAGGTCAGTAATTATTGTTAAATATGTTCTTTATTTTATTTCCAATTTATTAAATGATTCTAAAAAGTGGAAAAAAAAATCTTACATCAGATCATATATTTTGACTTGTATTCTTAGAAATGTAAATAAGTGTTTCACATTGAATTTAATATGATATTTACATTAATTTTATTTTTAAAAATTTATTTACCTATTATTCCTGTATTTTAGTACAAAAATTACCTCACATCAAACAATTTTTGGAGAAACGAGAAAAAATTTACCTAGTCCCCGATTCGAACCAGGAGCGCCACTATCCATGAGCGAAATTAAACCTTAATCTTAATTGGGTACTGCTCCACTCAAGAACAGTGGCGTTCCCGGTTCAAATCCGGGCCGAGATAGATTTTTTCTTGCTTCTGAAAAAATCGTTGGACCAATAATCGGAAAAATTTACTATCAGAAATTAAAATAAAGTGTTATCCTTTGCAATTCGGCAAATATATTAATTGGTATTTTTGCTTAACCCTCAGCGTACGGCCATCTAGCCAGATGACGTCACAAGCAAAATTGTGCTAAAATTCAAATTGGTTAAATAAAAAAAAACTCTTTTTATTTGATATTAATGAAAACAAGTTTTGTAGTTTATTCGTACAATAAGGTAAAAGTGTAAGTTATTCAGTTAGAAAAGAAAGCATTTAATATTTTATGCGCAGGTCGGTTTTTCTTGACTGAACAATTATTTTGGTATAAAATTGAACCATTTTTGTTGAAAATTAGTATTTTTATAAATTCAAGTTTTTTTAATAAAAAAGTTCATTTTCTATTAAAACTTCAATCACCTTATTTGAGCGTTAAAATTTGGGGTTAAAAAATTATTTCATTGGTAGAAGATTCTTCTCTATTTCAATGCCAATTTAAACATTTCGTTGAAAATTCGTTTTTCGTTTGAAAAATAATTTTCAAAATCAAAATTGATTTAATTTCTTTACGGCTGGTTAAAAATACATTTCTATAGTTGAAAATTAAACTATTTTGTTGAAAACTCGTTTTTTCTTTTTTTTTTTGTTTGTCAAACATTTATCTGTTTAAACTGAAGATTTAAATATATACCATTTTTAGTTGTAAGTTTATCTTTTTAACCTTACAATGCTTTAATTACATCCCATTTTTTGGTTGAAAATATATTCTTTTTACTTGTAAAATTCATTTCTTTCGATAAAAATTGAACTACTTTATTACAAAATTTTGTTTAGAAATAATTATTAACTTCAAAATTAAGTATTTGATTTAAAATTCGGCATATTTGTATAAATTCAACTTATTTTATTTAATATTAAAATCTTTTCAGATAGGAATATCAAATATTAAATTTTTCGTTGAAAATTAATCTCTTTTCACTTGAAAATAAGGTATTTGACAAAAACTTATATATTCCATTTTTCGTTGAAAATCGTTTTTTTTTTTTAAGTTAAAAAATCACTTATTTTGCTACAAGTTGAACTAAATTGTTGAAAATTTAATTTTTTTATCTAAAATTTTCACTATTCCCTTTTTGGTTAAATTCATTGTTGTTGAAAATTAAAAAATTTTGTTGAAAATTCGTTTTCTTTTAGTAGAAAATTTACCTTTTTTAATTAGAAATTTAAATATGAAAACTCATCATTTTCGTTAGAAATTGAAGTATTTCATTTTTGTTTAAGAATTCAACTTTTTCATTTTCGTTTCAAATTTTATCTTCATTAGTTGAAAATCCTACTATTTGGTAAAAAAAAAATAGATAATGTAATCAAAACACGTAGTCACGTACTTTGATTTTTTTTCCGTAAACGACAATGTTACGTATGTAAAATTCAGACCTGCGCAAGAGAAAGTGACAAGTAATTAAAATATTACATTTTTCTCTTCAAACCGAATGACTTAATCTTTTAATTTAATTTATAAATGAACTATAAACTTTGATTAATATTTTGTATAAAAGAAGCATTTTTCATTTATTAAATTTGAATTTTCGCAGAACTCGGACACGAACAGATCGCGCCCTCTGGTGAATGGTAAAATAAACGTTTTCTCATGTAAACGAAGTTTGATGAGTCTTGAAAATGATGTCATTGAGTTGACAAGGCTGACTGACAAGTGTGAAAGTGTACTTATTAGCTAGATTATTTTTTTATTCAAGTTATTTGAATTAATAAGTAGGTAAACTTATGGATGAGAAAAATAATAAGAATTTAGTTTCTGTTATTAAAATTATTCAAATAAAAGAGCAGGTTAAAGACACTTCGGAAGAAAAACTAAATGAGATTCAAGCGATTCACAAAAAATATGGTTTAGAAAGTTAATATTTACCCGTGACGTATGATGTTGTGCATCTTGGAACTTTGGAAGACCAGTGTAATAGCTATGTCATGCCACGAATATTTAGAGGCGAAAACAGCTGATCTTTTATTTGTAGATGAGTAACACTAATAATGTTCTCAACAAAAGTTCATTCGTGTTTGAAGTATACATGATCATACGAAGAAATGTCAACTTTTGATTTGCAAACAGGTTTATCGTGCGATAATTCCTCTAAAAAACGCAATCAATTCGTTCATAAAAACCACGAGAGTTGGAGGGTGGATTATATAGAGTGAATTTGCTATTTTCTATCAAGAATAAAAAAAAATTTGATGCATTATTGCACATTGGAGAATGAAGTATAGTGTGATTTAACGGATTCTGCAATTTGAAGTCAAAGATGGCACGAATACAAACCTCGAGTTCTGATGATTTGCCAAAACATTTCATTTCTGCGATGCGAACGCTTTTTGATATCATGGATGATCAAAGAACCGGCTTTGTGAAGTTCTCGGATATTGAAGGACGGTGGCAGGACGATGGTACCCAGGTAATCATTTTAATAATATACTGAAATTTTTAACTTTTAGATTTACTAACGCGTTGTATTAATACAAAAGATTTCATATCAAGAGTATTCTTTTAGTAAAACTAAGTTCAATTGTTTCTAAGTTCAAAAATGTGTAGAACTATACTTAACGCGAAGTAGAAAAATTTACTAAGTGTATTGGAGGCAATACTAGTACTGTCGAAGCTCTGTTTTTGTTTTGATTATAGTATGAGGCTTTTTTTTTTAATTTTGGAGTTCTCAGGAATTTAAGTAAATTCGTATTGCTTCTTTTTAAAGAATAGAGGTAACTGCGATTTCAGGCATAATCAAATTATTAAAAAGCGCATGGCGCTTTCAGGTTTATGAGAAATTTAAGGTTATCTAAATAATATATTCAATAATAATAATAATAATAATCAATGGAGCAAAGTTGCCCAGAACTTTGATAGAAACAATTTCCAGTGTGTCTAGTGACCTTGAATACCTTGAAAACCTGGAACTCTCCTTGATTTTTTTTAAACCTTGAAAACCTGGAAATCTCCTTAATTTTTACATGAAAACCTTAAATTTTAATTATTGTTTTTTTCTCTTTTAAAACAGTAATTTTATCGAAATGCGAAGAGTAATTTAAATCTTTTAGCCCATTATGAAAAAAACATCTCGTTTAGAAAAAATCTTGCTGCTGAAAATTTTTGTATTCCTCAAGATATAATTTATCTGTTGTTTATTACAGAATAAATAAAGATATTTCAAGGCACTTTTTGTTCAGGTGTTCAGCTTGGAAATTATAAAAATTATTAGTTTAAAATTTGGATGTTAATTCAGTTTCAGAATTAGAATAAGCCATGGCCATAGATTTCACAGCAATTTCACAAAAATTTAAAACTTTAAAGATTTAAAGGATTTCAAAGATTTCAAAAAGAGTACCAGGTTTCAAAAATTTGAAACGGTTTCAAGCGGTTTTAAAACATTTTAGAGGATTTCAAAATATTTCAAATAATTCAATAACTTCAACGAATAGAAATGGTTTTCCAAACAAAGATTCAAGAAAGATTTTATAAACATTTCAAAATATTTCACAAAGATTTCAAGGATTTCAAACATTCAAAAAAGGCGTGTACACTAGATTAAAAAGTTTTCACGAAAATTCCCCAAAGATTTGGAACGTTTCACGAAGATTTCGAACATTTAAACAAAGCTTTTAAAACTTACAAGAGTTGAAAGATTTTAAAAAGGGTATATTAAAACATTTATAAGATTTCCAAACCTTTCAAAGATTTCAAACAATTTTAAAACTTTCAATAGATTTTTAAGATTTCAAAACATTTCAAAGATTTTAAATAACTTCAAAATTTTTTAGGAGATGTCAAAAGATTTCACAAAAGTTTCAGAGATTTCATAAAACATTTATAAAGATTTCAAAACAATACGAGAATTTCAAAAATTTCAGCTAGGGTATTTTTTAACAAAAATTATTATAATTTGAACAAGATTTAGTATCTTTGAACTATTTTGGAAATAAAATAAAACTGACAGTTGAATTTTCAGCAGCTGAAAAATGATACAAATTTAAAATGAAAGAAAATTTTTAATTACATTTTTAACTGTTGTAAATTTTACTTTCAATTTTCGTCAATTATCAACAGTTGAAAATTTTACTTTTGAAAATTAAATTTTATGTTAAATGAAAATTCCATTTTGAACTATTGAAAACTAAAAAAAAACGCGAATTCTCTATTAAAAACATGTGTTGAATATATAATATTTTCATAATATTATATGAGGCTTTAATTAATAAATAGAAAATGCGTAGCCATTGGCAAATAATTATTTGCAAATTAATGATCATACAAAGGACTCAGTAGGGAATTTATGTGATTCAATGAAAAATCCTAACTAAGATGTATCTCCTTGTTATACAAAAAATATTAGGTTTAACGAAAGATTTATAATTGTAAACAATTTTGTATTACTTTGTCTTATTTTTTTCATCTAAGATTGCTATTTTTAATAAAAATCCTTTTTATTTTAAAGAACATTTATAATATATGAACAGTAGTAGGGTATGTTTGCGTTTTTTCATCGGAAAACGGTTATTTTTTATTTTTCGTTGGATATTAGTATTTTTGAACCAAAATGCGAAAGTTTGAATATCTACATATTGTAAGAAAATATTATATAATAATTTTGAATTTACGATATCAATTAAAAAATATATATACCAATTTTGTATTAGCATTAATTTTATAGTTTAATTTTCAAATTGTGTCAGATACAAATTTATGACATCAGTTTTTGTTACCAAAAGAAAGAAACTTAGGTCGCAGGGTTAGCAAAATTTGAAGTATTCAGAGTGGCCGTTTTAATCAAAGAAAAAAATTCACGGGTTTTTTCTGGTTCGCAAACATCTTTCACGGTCAATGAAATTTAAAAAATTGAACTCTATTCTAAATATTTTTCCATTTAAATCAATAAACAATAAACAACAAATTAAATTTACACGTATGAAATGGAAGGTACTCACACTTTTCAATTGAAATTTTTGTAATGAAATGCAGATAAACTGCAAAATTTAGAACTTTTCTAAATTATAGAGTTCAAATATTCATATTAAATTCCAATAATATAAATCCACGTTAACATTTTCAATACTGTAAATTAAAGAATGCAATGAATTTTAAAATTTTTCAAAATTATATTTTTTAAGTAATTTTAAGCTAGACAAATTAAAAAACTAAAAATAAATTTTGTTTAAATTAAAAAGTTTTTAAATTAGAAGTTAAATTTTTTCATTTTAAATAGTTTCAGCATCGTTAAAAAACTTATAAAATTGATTTCAAAACATTGAGAAATCTAGAAGTGGTTTTATATTTCTCCAGATTTAAAATCATATTTGAAATTTTTTCGAAACGTTTAAATATATTTTTAAATGAATTGAATTTTTCCTACAACTTTTAGAAAATCCTGCAAATTAAAAAAAAAATCAAAATTAAATTTATAACTTGAAATGATATCAAATCATTTACACGAAGTTTGGGACCCGAAAAAATTGGGCTATTCGTACTGAAATTTTGGTTCAAACACCCACAGCCGAATTTAAAACAAAATGCAGATTTTTGCAGATTTGAACTAAAAAATTCAAAAACTTTTTAAGAATTGTGAAAGGCTTCAACAGGATAAACATTTTTTTTTAATTTGCAGGATTTTCCAAAAGTTATAGGAAAAATTCGGTTCATTTTAAAATTATTTTAGAAGTTCTAATCAAAAATGTTAACACACTTCTTTTCAACTACTTGAAGACATTTCAAGTTTTTAATTAATTTTAAATCTTTTCAAAACTACGAAATATCTCTTGAAATTACTCAAATTTTGTTTGTAAATAATACGTATTCAATTGCTATTTATATGTCAAAATTTAACAATTTCACTTAGAAATTAAACATTTTATAAACAGAACAAGTCAAATCGTAACGTTAAAAGTTAAAAAGCTCTTCGAAATTATACAGATTCAAAGCTTTCTATGTAAAATAATTCAGTTTCAAATTGTTTACTTTTACATATATTTGTGTTAAATTTCCTCGTCTTAAATTAAGAATGACATTTTTAATGGCTAAAAAACGAATAAAAATAATATATTAATAAATTTATTTATTCAATTTAATATAAAAAATAATATAAAGATATATCGGAATAAATGATATTATATTAATCTCAATTCGTTTAAGACTTTCGAATTCAAACAGTTACAATCTGGAAATTCTCAAATTTTGAACTAATTTAGAATCGTTTTGTCAAATCAATTATTGTTCAGTTTTTAATACTTTGATTATTTATAAAACTGTTGAAATCAAACTTGGGCACATTTTTCTTTTTGAAAATTCGTAAAATTCCCGGTCAAGGAATAAATTCACTGCCATTTCCCGGTTTTTCCCGGTCTCAGAAAATTCCCGGTCATTTCCCAAACTTCCAAAAAATTGAAATTATATTCAAAAGAATTCAAATGAATTAGATCTTAGTACTTAAAATATGGAAATATTCTATTTTGTTTGTTTGTTGGCTAGCATCTTTTGGTATAACCAAAATAGAAAGCCTGTGAAGGATTAACATTAACGTTACCCTTGAACATAAAAATGACCTTAATTCAATTATATTCAGGGTCTACCAAAAGGTGTTCTCGAGAGTTTGAAAAAAGTAACTCCAGCCAATGGAATGCTATCTTTCGAGAGATTCTGTGCCGGTTTAAAAATTTGTCTCTTGCACATTCGGGTCGAAAACGATGCGAAGAACCAGGATTCCCAACCCAAGAGGCCACCTTCTGCTCCAACTCTCGCCACCGAGGAACAGACAAAAGCCGCCTGGACCTCCCCAAATACAGCAGCTATAAGACCCAACAATGTCATTTCTCAACAGCGCACGCTCAGCATGCCACAATTATTGCCAGGGCGAAAGGAGGGAAATCCACAACTAGAAAATGTAGACCCAAAGAATTATCTTGAGCCCAAAATGCCAAAAGCCTATGGCCCACCGAAACCTTCTCGTCCCAGTGCCATTGTCGACGGAAGGACCTTAAATCCGGAGAGAAATTTCGACAAATCGGAGATTCGTACAGTTCTCCAGAATTGGCAAATGGGACTTTTAATGGGCGATGATAAGGCTTTGGATAAGCGACAGGTGCCTAATAAGTATCGTACCGATTCCAGAACGGTTTTAAGACCAGCTCGACATTTGGGCGACGGGAATGTAGTGGAATTGCAGAATAGTCAGGTTGATCTCCAGGCGAAAAAGTCACTCGGTCGTCGCAGAGAACCGAGGCGACACACGTTGCAGAATGGTATTGATTACAATATGGTAAAGTATTTTTTTTTTAGTTTAGAAGGAGAATCAATTTCCTTTTTTTGCATCTGGAAAAATTTCAGAGTTCTTTAAGTTAAGGCTCTGAAAAGTGACTACGGTTTTCGCCAGATTAGTGTTCTAAAGAGCATGAAAATATGCTCGAACTTTATGTGCTTTGAAAATTTAATAATCATTTTAAATTAGGATTTAAAAAATCGTATTTTCTATCTTTATTGATAATAATTACATTATTTAACGAATTTTCAACTAAATACATGAATTTTCATCTAATAAAGATCAATTTTCAACCAAAATTAGAATAGTTGAAATGTTTGGAAAAGTTAATGTTCAACCAATAACAAGAAATCCGAATTTTCATCAACATAATTTTTTTTTTCATAAGAAAATGACTTTTTAACCAAAAATAGAATAATTAAATTTTTAGTTAAAATAATCTTAAAAAATGAATTCTCAACAAAATAATTCAATTTTAAACCCAAAAGATGAATTTGCTACCAAGGAATATACAGTTTTAATGAAATATATAAATTTTCAACTAAAAAACATAAATTTACTAGCCAAAACTAGAATAATTCAATTTGCTGCAAAATAAATTAATTTTCAACTAAAAATATAAATTTTCAAGCAAAAATGGAATAGTTACATCTTCAGTTACAAAAAATTAATTTTCGACTAAGAAGAAACGAATTTTCAGCTAAAGAAATTAATCTTTATCACAGTGATGGATTTTCAACTAAAAATATAAATTTTTGAATAAATAGTGGAATTCTCAACCCAAAGGATGAATTTTTTATTTAATAAAAAAACAATTGGATTTTTAACGAAATATTTTTTCCAACCAGAGCAATGAATTCTTTAAAATGGAATATTCAAAGGGAATTTTCATCTTTAATGATAAATCTTCAAATAAAAAAATTAAATTTTTAACCAAATACATGAATTTTCAAGTAAAACGATAAATTTTCTCCAAAAAATAAAATGCTTTAATTTTCAGTTAGTTAAATAAATTTTCAGACAAAAGAAACGAATTTTAACAAAAGACGGATTTTCAACAAATAGTTCAATTTTTACCTAAAACAGATAAATTTTCAACTAAAATTGTCGACACTTTTTTGTTGCGTTTTCAATTTAAGAAAATAAATTTTAAACCTCAGAAATAAACTTTGAATTAAAATGATAAATCTTTAACTAAAAATATGCATTTTTAACAAAATATTTAGTTTAATTTTCAACCCAAAATATTAATTTTCTACCAAAAAACTAATTTTCAACTAAATACATGAATTTTCATCTAATACAATTTTTATTACAATTTTTTCATCTAAAATTAGAATAGTTGAAATGTTAGAAAAATTAATATTCAACCAACAACAAAAAACCCGAATTTCCATCAAAATGGTTGTTTTTTTTCATGAAAAATTACTTTTTAACCAAAAATAGAAGAATTACATTTTTATTTAAAATAATTTAAAAAAATGAATTCTCAACAAAATAATTCAATTTTAAACACAAAAGATGAATTTGCCACCAAAAAATATACAGTTTCAATGAAATATATAAATTTTCAACTAAAAATATAAATTTTCAAGCAAAAATGGAACATTTACATCTTCAGTTACAAAAAATTAATTTTCCACTTAGAAGAAACGAATTTTCAGCCAAAGAAATCAATTTTTATCACAGTGATGGATTTTCAAACAAAAATATAAATTTTTGAATAAATAGTGGAATTCTCAACCCAAAAGATGAATTTTTTATTTAATCAAAAAAACTGAATTTTCAACGAAATATTTTTTTTCTAACCAGAGCAATGAATTCTTTAAAATCGAATATGTCAAGTGAATTTTAAAATATTTTTTAAACATATTTTTAAAGTAAACCTATCTGGTTAAAAATTCAATTTTTTTGAGTTGAAGATGTATCATTTAAGATGAAATTTCACTTTAAATATTCGATTTTAAAGAATTCATTGCTCTGGTTGGAAAAAAAATTTATTTAAAAATTCATTTGTTTTTCTATTAAATAAAAAATTCATCTTTTGGGTTGATAATTCCACTATTTATTCAAAAATTTATATTTTTGGTTGAAAATCCATCACTGTGATAAAAATTATTTTCTTTGGCTGAAAATTCGTTTCCTTTCAGTTAAAAATCAATTCATTTTGCTGAAAACTATTCTCCTGTTGCAAACTTGACTAATCTAGTTTTGGTTTGTAAATTTATCTTTTTTATTAAAAAATTGATATATTTGATTGAAACTGTATATTTCTTGGTAGAAAATTTATCTTTAAGGTTTAAAATTGAATTAGTTTGTTGAGATTTAATTTTTTTGGTTGAAAATGATTTTTTTTTGTTTGAAAATTTATTTTACTAACTGAAAATTAAATATTTTATTTTTGGTAGAAAATGAAGAAAAGATGATAAAAAGATTAATTTTCTACCAAAAATAAAATACTTTAATTTTCACTTAGTAAAATAATTTTTCAAAAACAAACCAAAAACTAATTTTCAACAAAACAGTTTTTCTTCATAAAAAAAATATTTTAAACTAAAATACGAGAATAATTTTGAACCAAAAAAATTAATTCTCATCAAAATAATTCAATTTTAAACCTTAAAGATAAATTTTCTACCAAGAAATATACAGTTTCAATCAAGTATATCAATTTTTTAATAAAAAAGATAAGTTTACAAACCGAAACTAGATTAGTTCAGTTTGCAATAGTAGAATAGTTTTTAAGATTTTTGTCTAAAAAAATTAACTTTTATCGCAGTGGTGGATTTTCAACAAAAAATATGAATTTTTGACAAAATAGTGAAATTCTCAACCTAAAAGATGAATTTTCTATTAAAAACAAAAAACGAATTTTTAACTAAATATTTTCTTTTCAATCGAAGCAATGAATTCATTTAAAAAAATAGAATAATGAAATTTTCTACAAAACACAACATTTTTTATCGAAAAAGATTACATTTCTATCAAAAAGATGAATTTTCCACAAAAATGGAATATTTAAAGTGAGTTTTCAACTTAAACGATAAATCTTAAATTTTAAATTTGAACCAAATACATAAATTTTCAAGTAAAACGATACATTTTCTACCAAAAGTAAAATGCATAAATTTTCAGACAAAAGGAACAAATTTTCAACAAAAGACGGATTCTCAACAAATATTTGAATTTTTACATGAAACAGATAAATTTTCAATAAAATCAAAGTAAAACTTTAAACGAAATAGGATCATTTTCAACCAAGAAAATTAAATTTCTATAAAAAAGATCAATTTTGAGAAAAAATAGAACAGTCACATTCTCAGTTATAAAACTTAATTCTAAATAAGGAAAAACTATTTCTTAACCAAAAACATCAATTTGCAACCAATAAGATGAATTTTCTACCAAAATATACGAATTTTTAACAAATTACATAAATTATAAACTAAATATTTCAATTTTTAAAGAAATTTTTAACAAAAAAAGGAATTAGTCACCAAGACACAAAAATATTCTCCCACAAATTCGAATTTTCAATAAAATACAGGAATTTTAAACCAACAATTTTAATTTTCAATTTAGGAATAAAAATGTTGATCCAAACACACACGAGTTAAATTTTTAGTTTAAACCATTAATTTTGAACTAAAAAACATATTTTTCAGCAAAATAATTAAATTTTGAATACAAAGAAAGGTTTGTCAACTAAAATTATGGATCATCAACCAAATACACGAATTTTTAACAAAGTAGTTTCGCTTCCAACTAAGTAATTGAATTTGAAACCAAAAATGATGAATTTCTAATGAAAAATGTGATATTTGATATCTCGACCAAAAAGGATTTTAATTTTATAACAAAAAAAGTTGAGTTTAACCAAAAAAGACCAATTTTCCCTATATCCGGTTTTTTTCGCTTGTAAAATGCAACACACCGGGCTGCAATTATTAATTACAAAGAACAACAAGATCATTTTCCAAAAAAAATCTTTGTTTCGCGAGATCATAATTTCTTTTAGATTATATTTTTAAAATAGTGCATTAAAGCATGCATTCTTGTATTAAATTTACTAAATAATAATAAAAACATAAATAATCATTTCTTAAATTTACATCTAATTTCCATGAACTTGAATTATAAATCAAACAAATGTTTATTGTATCGTATACTTAATGTGGTTACTATATTAAATTCAATTTAAATCAAGTTGCATTATTTTTAACAAAAAATATGAATTTTCGATTAATATTTAACTGGAAAACTTGAATTTTCTACCAAAAAGGAGATTTTTTTAAATAAAATAAATTCTGAGCCAAATAGTTGAATTTTCAACTTAATAATGTCAATTTTCAACCAAAAAGTTGAATTTTGAACTAAAAAATCAATTTTTAATAAAAAAATAGAATATTGAAACTGTCACTTTAAAAAATTAATTTTCTATTTAAAAAAACATAAATTTTCAACCAAAGTGATTAATTATCAACTAAAATAATGAATCTTCAACTGGAATAGTTGAATTGTAAACCAAAAAAAATAATCTTCAACATGAAATTATGAAGCTTTGACTAGAATAATTGAATTTCCAACTAAAATGACGAAATTTCAACCAAGAAGATTAATTTCTATCAAAAAAAGTAACGAATTTTTAACTAAAAGAGATACATTTTCAACCAAAAATTAAATAGTTAAATTTTTAGTTAAAAAAAATTTTTTTTAGCTAAAAAAATGAATTTTCAACAAAATAGCTTATTTTTTAACCAAAGAGATGAATTTTAATTGAAATTATGAATCTTCAACTAAAAAAATTAATTTCAAATAAAAGTGTAACTTTTAAACAAATATTTAAATTTTCAGTCCAGAAAAGATGAATTCTGAACGTTAAATGGTATTTTAATTTTTTTAAATTATTTTAATGATATTTTAGCCAAAATAAAATTATAATTTTTAATGAAAAACAGTTCAATTCAACCAAAAAATACGATTTTTCAACATAAGTTGAAATTTTAAGTAATAAAGATTTTTCGTTCAAAAGACAGAGGAAATTGCAAACAAATTGTTGAATTTTCAAGCAAAAAAAATGAATCTTCAACCAATTTTCTTTTACCAATTATAAACATTGCTGTTCAATTTTATATAGTAATTGAAAAAAATAATAAGCAGCTCTCGAAAAAATTCCCTGATAAAATTATTAATCTGGAAGATGTCGTTTTTCTGAGGTTTTTTAACCTGAATTTAATTCCCCTGTTTTAGAGCATTAAATAAGATAAATAGTAATTTTGAGCATTTATATGCTAAAGAAAGATAGTTTAAATAAACATTGAAGTTAATTTTTTAATCATTTAGAAATATTAGGTTAGAAAACTCCCAATGTTCCTCAAAAAATAAATTTAATTTTCCACTGCACACTTTTTGGATTTCTGACTACGCAACATTTTAGGAAACCTTATGTAATCACGACAAACAAATTTGAATTTAAGCAAAGTTTCGAAAAAATGCTTTGTTTTCTAAATTGGTAAAAAAAAATAGTTTTCTTTCGGCAGGAGAATCGAAATAAGTTTCGAAGAGAGATCTTTTGAAAATAAAATAGAATAGAATAAAAGATTAGGTCTTGATTTACAATATTTTTTCATGTAAATGCGATAAATTTCCAGATGAAAAGAATGAAACAAATTGAGCAGGAAAAGGACGTTTTGATCCAGGGCCTTGCGGCTGTCGATAGAACCCGGGAATGGTATCTGAAGCAAATTTCGATATCGCAGGAAAAAATTAAGCACCTTGGAAGAATGGGCTCTCACGTGGTATAAAAAAAAATGCTGTGTATCATCCTTTTGTAGAATTCTTTTCCTTCGAATCATTAGATTTAGTATTTTCGAAAGTTGAGATTTTTTGGGAAAAGAATCATGCCTGGCGTGCGATTTTCGAGAAATTAATGAACGATTGTAAAATGTAAACAGGAGCAATGGACAGAGGCGCAGCAGGAACGTTTGGAATTGCAAAGGGCACGAGTTCTCGAAGTGAATCGACACCTTGCAGCTCTGATAAGTACCTGGGAACGAGGCGGGCTTCCTCTTCACATGAATCTTGCGTTTTTAAGCACTCCGTCAAATGCGCAACAAAACCAAGACATGTTTTCGAGATTGAAGCAACAGAACCATAAATTAAATGAGGTAAACATTTCAAATTCCCGATTACTAATGCCAATTTTCAACTTTTTTCTCATCCAGGGTGGCAGTAGATCAGGGAATTTTCACAAGAGGCACTTTAAGTAACTATTTTTAAATTTGGGTAGAAAATTTATTTTTTGGTTTTGAAAGTACAACTACAATATTTCTTGGTGGAAAATTCGTCTTTTTGTCTTAAAAATTCATCGGTTTTAGTAGAAATTTCTTTGAAAGTTGAACTTGTATGTTTAAAATTAATTTTTCATCTATGATTCATCATTTTAGTTGTGAAATGAGATATTTTATAGAAAATTTCATTATTTTGTTAAAAATTCAACTATTTGGTTGAAACTTTAATTACTTTATTGAAAACTTGATTGTTTTGTTGAGCTTTCGTTCAACACTTAATTTTCTTTTTTTCCTGAAAAATCTTTATTTATAAAAATTCATCCTTTTAGTTTAAGATTCATCGTTGTGGTTAAAAATTTGAATAATTTTTTGAAGTTTTGAATTTATTTTATTCTTCTTAGTGGAAAATTCGACTGTTTAGTTCAAAATTTTTATTTTGGTGTTGAAAACTAAGCTGATCTCTTTCTTGGTTAAAAATTCATATTTTTTGGTTCAATTCCTGTTCTTAAATTAAAATTAAAATCAAATACAAATTTAACTATTTCTTTGAAAATTCGATTTTTGTCGTTCAAAATTAATTTTTTTCACTAAAACTTTAACTTTTACATTTTAGGTTGAAAATTGATCATTTTTAGTTGAAAATTCATATTTTTTGACAGATTTGATCTTTTTCGGTTAAAATATCAACTGTTACATTTTTGTTTATAATTCATCCTTTTTGCTTTATAGTTGAACTATTCAGTTATAAAATAATTTTTTGATTTGAAAATTGTTTGTTTCAAAATACAACTATTTTTTTGTTGAAATATCTTCTTTTTTTTTGTAAAAGTTTATCAGTTTTGTTGAAAATTGAATTAAATGGTTGGAAATTTAAGTATTTTTTTTTAACAATGTGTCTTTTTTAGTCTAAAATTAAACTGTTTTGTTAAACATTCTTCTATGTATGGAGACATTTTCATTACTTTGTTGAAAATTTTACTGTTTGATTAAACTTTCGTTCAAACCTTTATTTTCTTTCTTGCCTGAAAAATCTTTATTTGTTGAGAATTCATCTTTTTGGTTGGAAAATTAATCATTCCCCTTGAAAATACATTTGTTTGATTGAAAATTTGACCATTTTTTAAAAATTCGTTTTCTTTTTATTGTAAATTAATTTTTTTCACTAAAAACTCATCTTTTATGGTAAAAAATTCATCTTTTTGGTAGAAAATTAATGTTTTACTGTTAAAAACTCAACTGTTTGGTTAAAAATTAAAATATTTTGTTGAAAAATTAATTATTTTTTTGATGATTCAACTCTTTCATACAAAATTGAACTATTTGGTCGAAAATGTTGTTTTTAGTTAAAATCTTTTTTTTAATTCGACTATTTTGTTAAAAATTCAACAATTTTGTTAAAAAGTCTAAATTTTTTATTTGAAAATTCAAATTTTGGTTTACAAATTAAACTATTTGGTTGAAAGTTTAACTTTTATGTACAAAATTCATTTTTTTGTTGTTGATGATTGATAATTTTAGTAAAAATTCGACATTTTTGTAGAAGATTAAGTTATTTTGGACATTTGTCTATCTCAAAATTGGACTTTTTTTTTGAAAATTCTTTTTATTTTGTTAAAAATTAATTTTGGTTTATTTTAATATTTCCATTTTTGGTTGAAAATTGATCCTTTTTAGTTGAAAGTTCAACTAATATTTTAAAAATTAATTTATTTTGTTGATAATTCTTGGAATTTGCTTAAAAATGTATCCTTCGTCAAAAATTCAACTATTTTGTAAAATATTCTTATATTTTTACAGAACATTCGTTCTTTTGCATTGAAAAATCGTCTTTTCTTTATTGGAAATTCAACTGTTTTCTAAAAAAAAAATCAATTATTTGGTTAAAAATGCAACCGTTTTAGGTTAAGGTTTGATATTTTTTTTAAATTCATCTTTGTTTGTTGAAAATTCAATTAGTGGGTTAAAAGTTAAACTATTTTTTTTTTTTTTTTTTTGAAAATTCGTCTCTTGCTTCATAGTTGAACTTTTTAATTTTAAATATAAGTATTTCTATAACCTATTTTTTTCAATTTAACTGTTTGGTTGAAAAATTATTTTCGTAAGTAGAAAATTCAATCATTTGGCTAAAAATTTATATATTTTGCTTAACATTTTAATAATTTTTTTAAAATACAAGTATTTTGTTAAAAATGTATCTTCCGTCAAAAATTCAACTATTTTGATGAACATTCTCTTATTTGCAGAGAAGATTCGTTTTTTTTTATTAGTAAAAACTTGTCTCTTTTTTTTGGAAATTCAACTGTCTTCTAAAAAATTAAATTATTTGTATTTTATTGAAACTGTTCATTAAAAAAATATATTTATTATTATTATTTTATATATATATATATATATAAATGTTTATATATTTAACAAGTTTTATTATTTTTGGAAAAAAAATTATTGCTTTTAGGTAGAAAATTCAAAACTTTTGTTAAAAATTCAACTATTTTGTTGAAGGTTTAATTAATTTGTTGAAAAAATTATCTTTTTTGATCAAAAGTTTAACTGTTTTGTTGACAATTTAACTATTTTGTTAAAAAGTCATATTTTTGGTCGAAAATTCAAGTATTTTATTGAAAATTCATTTTTTAAATTGAAAATTCGTCGTTTGTGATGGAAAAGACAACTTTTTTCTTTGAAATAATTCAATAAATTTGCAAATATTCAAATTTTAAAATAAAAAATTTTTTATTCCATTTATAAAAGATTCTACATTAAAAATTGTACAAGTTGAAAATTCTGGCCTTTGAATATTATTCAGGGTGGCTGTTTTAATTGACGAAATAAATTCCCGATTTTTCCCGGTTCGCAAACATTTTTCACGGTTAATGAAATTAAAAAAATGGATCACTAAAGCTGAAAAATTTTCCACTTGCGGCAATAAAAACTGAGCTGCAAATGAAAGCACTCAAAGTGGAACTGTTAAATTTTGAACTTTGACAATTGAAATTTAAAAGTTTCTAATTAAAAAATGTTGTATTCAAGTGCTCAATAATGTACGCGTATAAAATTAAAGGTACTTACATTTTTCAATATAAAAAATATATAAATTCACGTTATCATTTTCAATGCTCTAAATTAAAAAATCAATTATTGAACTTTAAAATTTTCAAAATTATATAATTTTAAGGAATTTTAAGCTAGAAACATTAAATATTGAAAAATTGCAAAATTTTTATCTGAACATTTGTTAAATTAGAAATTCAATTATTTTCTTTTTAAATAGTTTAAACATCATTGGAAAGCTTCAAAATCTTGAAAAATCTAGAAGTTGTTTTAAATTCTAAAATGTTTTGAAAATTTTTTCAGAACTTCTATATATCTGTCAAAATTAGTTGAATTTTTTCTACAATTTTCGGAAAATCCTGCAAATTTTAGAAAATTTCTTTACAATTTGGATTTATAAATAACAATTGAACATTTATTATTTTTGTAGGTGAAATTTAATTAATTTTAATAGATATGTAGAAGTTTTGAAAAGATTCAAACTTAATGTAAAACATGAAATGATAGCCTAATGTAAAACAAAATGTAGATTTTCGCAGATTTTGAACAAAAAAATTATATTCTTTTCCAGAATTGTGAAAGGCTTCAAAAGAATAAAAACATTTTCTTAAGATTCATAGGAAAGTTAAAAAAAATTTCATTTTTGAAAAATTATTTTAAGAAAATATTTTTAAAAAATTTCAAAGATTTAAACAAAAAATATTCTGGAAGATTTTAAGAAAACTTTCAAAATTTGCATGATGATTTTTAATCTTTTTAAAACTCCTAAATATCTCTTAAAATTACTCAAATCTTTTCACTTACAAATTAAGCATTTTAAAAATACAACCATTATAATTGTAACGTTCGAAGTTTAAAGGCACTTTGAAATTTTAACGATTTCAGGCTTTCTATGTCAAACAATTCAGTTAAAGATTCTTTACTTTTAAATATTTCGTTCCACTTTACTTGTCTTAAATAAAAATTCAAATATTGCTAAATATTTAATAATTTTTTTTTTTAATTAAAATTTTCAAATTGAATGGTTTAAAAATGGAATATTTTAGACTGAAACAATATTTTAAATTTAATAAAATCCTTTAATTAAGAATATATTATTATGAAGTTATTTTTAAGTTGAAAATAGTTTATAAACTTTCAATCACACGTTCACATTTGTTTAATGACTAAGATTTTCAAATGGAACCCGTTTAGGTTTTAACGTTAAAATCGAAAAAATCTTAAATTTTGAACTGGTTTAAAATCGTTTTTGTTGACTGTTTATTACTTAAAAACAGATAAATTAAAAAATGTATTTATTAAATAAAAATGTTTTTTATCAAAAATTTTCAACATCAAAGACTGTTATTTTTTATTTGTTCAAGTCTTTAAGAAAGCATTTAAAAATTCTTTAAATTAAAAATGTAAGCTTAAAAATAAAAATTTTAAATGGAACATTTTTAATGTAAAAAAATTTTGAATTGCGAATTGTAAACTAAATAATATCATAATTGAAAAACATAACAATTCAACTAATCATTTAAAAACTGTTGAAAACGAACATGGACAGATTTTTCTTCTAAAAATTTGTAAAATTCCCGATAAAAAAAAAATTCACTATCATTTCCCGGTCCAGCGGCCACCCTGTTATTGGTCACGGTAAATGAAAAACTGGTCAGGAAAAAGTCAGGAAATGTTGAAAATGAAATTGTTTGGCCACCCTGGATCTAATAAGATTCACAACCTGAAAATGATTTTTATTGTGGAATTAATTGTACAGGAAGTGAGCAAAAAGAGTCAGCGAATCGCCCTTTTGGAACAAGAGAAGGACAACCTGATGCGAGAACTTTACAATAGACAATCTGGAATGGTTCAGTCGCGAAGGTCAACAATGATACACGAGCAGCACGATCAAACATTCATGTAAGGTACTAATATTCGTGAAAGCGATCGCGTCAAAGCTTTTACGAATATTTTATATTTTTCGTGCAAATCCAGAAAACTTCGATGAGAACAAAGTATTTTTTTTTTAGAATTTAATGGAAAGGGCGGTATCGACGAGAAAATTCTTGACGGAATACCAGACTCTTGTCTTCCGACGAAGATTGATTAGGATACATTTTTTTATAATCGAGTGTATAAAATATGTTATGAATTTATTGTAAAAGTTATATCTATATTTTATAGCAACTTTATTGAGTCTAAAGTTATGCGAGATTTTAAAGAGATTTTAGTTGGATAAATGACAAATGTTTTGAGAGTTTGAAGAGAATGTTGTGCCAGGAGGTGCTATTTTCACTTTTGTGATAAATATTTAATTCGTCCCTTCTGTCTTCGTATTTTTTTTTTTGAGAATAAAAAAAATTGTTAAAAAAACTGAGTTTAATTTTGTATCAAATTCTCACAGGAAAGCAAAAAAGAACTTTTTTAATCCCGTTTTTTCGCTTAAATGCGAACTGAATTCCTTCCTTTGTGCTTAAAAATGCAACCTTTTTTGGTTGAAGATTCGTGTCTTTTTAAAAATTTAACTATTCTATTATTGGTATAAAATTTATATTTTTAATAGCAAATTGAAATTTTCTAGTTTAAATTTGAACTATTTGATTGAAAATTCTTCCTTTGTAGTAGAAAATTATTTTTTATGTTTGAAAATTACTAGTTTTTAGTTGAAAATTCAACAATTAATTTTTTTATCGAGAATTAGTTTTTTTTTTTTTGTAGAAAACTGAACTGCTTGGTTGAAAGTTAAACTTTGTTAAAAAATAAATTTTTTTAAGATTCACATCTGGTTTGCAATTGGTCTTTTTTATTAGGAAAATAATCTTGTTGGTTAAAAATTCATCTTTTCGTTGAAAATTAAAATATTTGGTTCAAAAAAATTCAACTATTTTGTTGAATCTGCAATAATTTTTCTTTAAATGATAGTAGTTGAAAATTCAACGACTTAATTGCCGGGCGAACTATTTCGTTAAAAAATTCTGCTTTTTGTTGAAAATTAATTATTTTACTAAAAAAATCCATATTGCATTGAAAAGTTATATTTTTAAATGAAAAATTATCTTTTATAGTTGAAATTTCATATATTTTGTTGAAAATTCGTCTTTTGTAGTAGAAAATTATTTTTTATGTTTGAAAATTACTAGTTTTTAGTTGAAAATTCAACAATTAATTTTTTTATCGAGAATTCGTTTTTTTTTTGTAGAAAATTGAACTGCTTAGTTGAAAGTAAAACTTCTTTGTTAAAAAAATATTTTTTTAATATTCATATCTGGTTTACAATTAATCTTTTTTAATAGGAAAATAATATTTTTTTAAAGATTCATCTCTAAGTAAAAATTGTTCTTTTTTAACATGAATATAATCTTGTTGGTTAAAAATTCATCTTTTTCTTGAAAATGCAAGTAATTGATTCAAAAAAATTGATCTATTTTGTTGAATCTGTAATATTTTTTCTCTAAATGATAGTAGTTGAAAATTCAACGACTTAATCGAAAGATAAACTATTTCGTTAAAAATTCTGCTTTGTTGTTGAAAATTAATTTTTATAATTAAAAAAAAATCATATTGGGTTGAAAAATTATATTTTGGGTTGAAGTTATATTTTTATTTGAAAATTGACACTTTCTAGTTTAAAGTTGAACTATTTGATTGAAAATTCATCTTTTGTAGTAGTACATTATTTTGTATATTTGAAAATTATTAGTAATTAGTTGAAAATTCAACAATTAATTTTTTTACCAAGAATTCGTTTGTTTCTTTTTGTAGAAAATAATTCAATTACTTGGTTGAAAGTTAAGCTACTTTGTGAAAAAATATTTTTTTTAAAGATTCAATTGAGGTTTACAACTGGTATTTTTTAATAGGAAAATAATCGTGTTGGTTAAAAATTAATCTTTTTGTTGAAAACTCAAATATTTGGTTCAAAAAAATTGATCTATTTTGTTGAATCTGCAATATTTTTTCTCTAAATGATAGTAGTTGAAGATTAAAAAATTAATTTTTTTAACTAAAAAAATCCATATTGGTTAAAAAATTATATTTTGAATTAAGAAGTTATATTTTTAATTGAAAAATGGTATTTTTTAGTTGAAATTTCAACTATTTGATTGGCAGATGAACTATTTCATTAAAAAAATCTGCTTTTTTGTTGAAAATTAATTTTTTTAATTAAATAAATTCCATGTTGGGTTGAAAAACTATATTTTGGGTTGAAGTTATATTTTTAATTAAAAAATTACCTTTTATAGTTGAAATTTCAACTATTTGGTTGAAAATTCATGTATTTTGTTAAAAATTCTTCTTTTATGATAGAAAAGTCTTTTTTTTTTAATTGGCCGTTTTTAGTTGAAAATTCATCAATTCAATTTTTCACTGAAACTTTTTTTCAACGCATCTACTTGGTTGAAACTTGAACCTATTTGTTAAAAATTAATTTCTTCACTGAAAGTTCATCTCTCAGGTTAAAAATTTAATTATTTTGTTGAAAATTCGTTTTTTTTAGGTGAAAATTCGTTTTTTTAGATGAAAATTCGTTTTTTTTTTAATGAGAATTATTTTTTTTCAATTAGGACGTAACTTTATATTTTTAATTGAAAATTGATCTTTTCTAGTTGAAAATATAAATCTTTGCTTAGAAATTCATTTATTTTGTTAAGAAATGATCGGTTTTAGTTGAAAATTCATTTTTGTTTTATTGAAAATTCAAGAACTTGGTGAAACTAATTTGTTAAAATTGCTCGACAATTTTTTTTTTCAACTAAAAATTTGACGACTCCATTTTTTGTTCAGAAAACATTTTTAGTGGAAAATTCAACTAGTTGAAAATTTGCCTTTTGGTAGAAATTTAATCTTTTATTGTAGAAAAGTTATCTTTCTTGGTTAGAAATAATCTTTTTTGTTAAAAATTCGACCATTTAGTTGAAAACGCATCTATGTAGGTTGAAAATTCAACTATCTTCATAAACTTATATTTTTTCTCGGAAATTTGAACTGCTTTCTTAAAAACTCGTCCTTTTGGATTAAAAATTTGAATTTTATTATAGAAAAGCAGTCTCTCTTATTTGATAATTCATATTTCTTGGTTGGAAATTAAATTATTTCGTTCAAAGGTCAAAGATTTTGTTTGAAATTCATCTTTATGTATAAAAAATGCATCATTTCCAGTAGAAAATCTTTTTTTATTTGAAAGTTCAAGTATTTTGTTGAAAATAAACTATATTTCGATTTAAAATCTAAAGAATTGAAAGTTTTTCATATTGAATTTAACATGGTTTTTACACAAATTTGATTAAAAATAATGTATTCCCCTATTGTTCCCCCTTTTTCGTGAAAACCCACTTCATCAGTGTAGTTTATGTTCGGCCCCTTATTAATTTTGCATATTCAGGACGTTCTCGTTTCTTGCTGATAAGAATTAACTCATGAGGCGCATTCATTGAATGCAAACATGCCGTCTTTAGTTTCCGGTTTTAGAATGTGTAATTGATATAAAAACGTGAAAAGGCAAAGTACATTGACAGTGATTGCAATGCGTATTTAATCCGCGGATTTCGTATCAACGACTTCGTGACATACTTATATACATTTTATTTTATAAAGCATGCACATATATAATTTCTTGGTTTCTCCTTCAGCATCTCATTCGCTGGAGTGTCAAATGTTATCAGCCATCCTAATGTCCGGCGTTGATAATGTCTATTTCAATGACCAAACAAAATTCATAATCAAATCTCTCACGACATATTTCCTATTTCATTAGAATATTTTAATGGCGTATATTAATTATTGAGGAACAAAAATTAACATTTTGGATCCATTTGATAAATTGTTCTAATTTCGCCTACCCATAATAAAAAACGGGGTTGCTACATAATATCAATTTCGATATTCCCTAACTTTTTCTAGATTCATTTTTCATTTGCCTTACTGTTATAAATTTTTCTTCCAGATTTAATTTTCTACAAAAAAAACGGATTTTCAGATAAATACACGAATTTTCAACCCCAAATAAAGAAGTTAGATTTATAGTTTAAAAAAATTTAATTTTAACCATAAAACCGAGTGTTCAACAAAATAATTGAATTTTCAACTGAAGAAATGAATTTCCAACCAAAAAAAGATGAATTTTTCACACAAAATATGAATACTCTACCACAAAAGATAAATTTTCAACGATATAGTTCAATTTGTAACCAATGGTTTGAATTAAAATGACGAATTATCAACAAAAAAATCTATTTTTAATAAAGTAGTTCCACTTTTAACAAAATAGTTGAATTTTCAAGAAAAAATGTGATAGTTTATATTTCAACCAATAAATAATTTGTTTTGAAATTAATAACAGTTGAATTCAACCAAAGAAGACGAATTTTCAAAGAAATAGTTAAAAATTCTCAATCAAAAACATGAATTTTCAACTAAAAAAGATCAATTTTTATTCCAAATGGAATAGATATATTTGCGGTTAAAAAATTAATTTTTAACCAAAATAAACACGAAATTTTAACAAAATAGTTAAATTAATAACCAAAGAAGTTAATTATCAACAAAATATTTAAATTCTTTATAAAATAAACAGGTTTTTGAATTAAAATGATGAATCGTAAACAAAAAAATTAATTTCAATAAAGTAGTTCCACTTTGAACTATTTAGTAAAAAATTTCCATCAACAACATGAATTTTCAACTAACAAGATTAATTTTATACTAAAAAAATAAGAATTTTCTGCTAAAAAAAAAAAAATTTCATCCCAAATAAATTAACTGTCAACCAAAAAGATGAATTTTTACCAAGAGTATTATTTTTCTACCAAAAAATAAGAATTTTCAATAAAGTACATGAATTTTCACTTAAAAAAGATTAATTTTAACCGAAAATGGAGCAGTTATATATATTTATATTTAACAAAATTAACTTTCAGCCATAAAAAAAGAAGCTTTAGCAAAATAGTTCCACTTTAAACTGAGAGGTTGAATTTTCAACATATTTAGTATTTTAATTTGAAACCAAAAACAGTTAAATTCAATTAAAGAAAACGATTTTTCAACAAAATATCTGAAAATCCTCGAACAAAAAGATGAATTGAATTCATAAATTTTCAACCAAAAATAGAATAGTTATATTTACGTTTAAAAAAATTCGTTATAAAATAGTTAAATTTTTAACCAGAGAAATGAATTGTCAACCAAAAAGATTATTATTTCACCAAGGAGATTAATTTTCTACCAAAAATGACGAATTTTCAAGAAAATAAAAGAATTTTCTACTAAAAAAATATCAATTTCCAACCACTAATAGAATAGTTATATTTTCGTTTCTAAACAAATTAATTTTTATCCACAAAAAAAACGAATTTTCAAAAAAATAGTTAAATTTTCACAATATTTCATGCAATATTTAAAATTCTGCAATTTTGAACGGTGCGAATGACAGCGATTTTTTATTTGGCAAAAATAAAATATTTCAGTAAAAAAAATCTATGCAGTCGTCTGAAATAATATATTTATTGTCTTTAAAAATTTTATAACTTGAGTTTAAACTATAGTTTTAAATGTGCAATTCTAAAATAGTTTAATCTTTGAGGCCTTCAAACTAAAGTTTTAGATTAATTTTTGGAGGTTTCGAATTTTTAATTTTAATATATTTTAGTTTCAAATTCAAATATTTAATATTTCAGGACCATTATACTATCAAATGTTTTAAAATTTCATATTAAAAGCATTGATACTCAGTTATGAATTTAATAATTTAGATGTAAATATAAACCAATTTCGAATTGGAAAGCTTAAAATTGTACCATTTCAAAAAATGAACTCATATTATAACAATATTATACTATATTCTTTATTTCATTTTTAATTTTCAATGTAGGTTCTTAAAATGCCCGATTTTTAGTTGACGACTTAAACAAATTAATCATTTCAAATTCAAAAATATTTAATTCGAAAATTTCTAAAATGAATAACAATTCTAAAGGAATATTTGAAATTAAAAAATCAAAAATTGAGTTTTAAATTAAAATTAAACTATCTGAAATTGATACATAAATAAATTGATAATTTCGGTAAATTTAAATGGTTACAATTATTTTAGAGTTCTGAATGTTCATGATGAACGCTACATTTTTTATTTTTCCCTTTCATAGGTTTTAATTTGGCAATTAAAATTAAATTGGTTGAATTTTGGAAAGTATAATTAGCAATTTAAATACCATTAATTTTGAAGCAATTTAAATTTACTGCAAAAAATTGAAATTTTAAAGGGTTTCAGTATCAAAGAGTTTTAATAACAATATTTTTTATGACTAAAATTTTTTTCAGTTTTAAATGAAATTCACATTCGTTCAAGTCTTAACATTCCGAAGTAGAAGTGTTCTCATTTTTAATGTTTCCCATTTCAAATTACTATTTATTTAGAAAGTTTTTTTTAGAATAATGCAATTCATTTTTTCATTTAAAAAAAATATGTTTAATCATTTTTTATGTTAAATTACAATTTTATTATGCAATAACAATTTATAATTGTAGAATTTTCGGAAGCTTTGACTTTGATAGATTCAATTTAGTTTTCAATATTAAACTGTGAAATTTTAATCGCTTTGAATTTAACATTATTTAAAATGAAAAGTTTAAATTCTTTAATTATTTAGTTGTTAGTTATAAAGAATACAATTTCAATTCCTCTGAATTTTAAATGACTCAATTGCCAATATTAAAATCTTAAAATATTCCATTTTTATGTACCTGAAGTTTTGAACATTTAAATGAACGAGATATGTTTTCCAAATTCTATTTTATCCATATTGTTCCAACTACAATAGCAGCCGAAAATACCGAAAATACCGAACTTTTATCACCTTTTTTCGAAAATTCATAAAAGATTTAAAAAAAATTAAAAACACGTTGTGATAAAAGGATTTGTTTGAAATCTCATTTTTTAATACAGTGATAATAAAATTAATTTAAATTTTAGAGTAGTAATAATTGTTTTCTTCGCTTAACGATATTTTTTGAAAGTATTAACGTTTATTGACAAAAATTCTTTATGTAGTCTTTTCGCCGAAAAATCATCTTTTATAGTGAGATACAATCACAATAAATTTTTATTTTCTCGAAACGAAATAATTTTGTTACATCAAATAATTGTTATTCCTGTGCAGCTTCCCTATACCTCGGAAAAAAGTTTTTATTTTTGTGAAAAATTAAACATTCTATTTTCAATCGTTACCAAAAAAAAAACAATTTTCAAAATCTGTCAAATTTTAACCTCAACATTCTTGTACGATTGACTCGGAAATTATCACTTTTTTTAGATCAAGACATGTTTAACCTTATTCAGAAACTCAATATCTCGTGAGTAAGTTTTCATTTTTTTTTTTTTAACTAGATATAACATTTTTATCGCAATCCGCAGCCAGGTAATTTCTATATTGTGGTCAGTGTCACTTTGAAATTTTCAGCTGACACATCTTTTTCCTAGAAAATGAATAACCCTTTCTAATGCACTTTTTTTTGTTCAAATTAAAATAATACATTTTAAGTTTCTTTCGGTAATATATTTTTCGCAAGATAAATAAACAATCTTATTAGCGCTGTTTATAGTTTAAAAAACCATCATTAAAAATGTTCATTCATTTTAACGTTCAGAACTTCAAGCACATCAATTTTTAAGGTTTTACATTGTCCTATTGTCAAAATTTTAATCTAAAATCATAATAGTTTCGCAAAGAGAGTATAATTTTCTTCAAAACTGGGAAAAATCACGAATATTTACCGGCTGTCACCCGAAAAGGTGATTTTTTCACAAAAAATATTAATATTCTACCACAAGAGAAAATTTGCAACAAATAGTTAGATTTTTTATCAAAAAAATGAATTATCAACTATAATCATAAATATTCAATAAAAAATTAATTTTAAACAAAATAGTTGAATTTTCGGAAAAAGAATAATTTTTCAACAAAATAATTACATGTTTAACCAAAGAAATAAAATTTCCAAAGTAGAGATGAATCTTTAATAAATTTTTTTTTTTAATTTAACCAAATTGTTGAATTTTCAACCAAAAATATGGAGGCTATATTTTTGTCAGTCAAAAAAAATTATTTTTAAGAACAAAAAAAAAGAATTCTTAACAAAGTAGTTAAATTTGTAACCAAAGAAATTGATTTTCAACAAAATATTTAAATTCTTAACAAAATAAACAGGTTTTTGAATTAAAATAATGAATCATAAAAAAAAATTTAATAAAGCAGTTCCACTTTCAACCAAGTAGTTGAATTTACATGAAAAAATGTAATAGTTGATATTCTAACCAATAAACAATTTAATTTAAAACCAAAAACAGTTAAATTTAACCAAAGAATACGAATTTTCAACGAAATAGTACAAAATTCTCTATAAAAAAAATCAATGTTCAACTAAGAATATTAATTGTCTACCAAGAAAATACGAATTTTCAATAAAATCATTAATTTTCAACTAAAAAAGATACATTTTCATACCCAATGGAATAGTTATATTTGCGGTTATAAAATTAATTTTTAACAAAAAAAAGTTTTAACAAAATAGTTAAATTTATAAGCAAAAATAGAATAGCTATATTTTTAGTTGATAAAAATAATTTTTAAACACGAAAACAAGAGTTTCAACGAAATGGTTAAATTTTCAACCATTGAAATAAATTGTCACCCAAAAATATTAATTTTCAATCAAGAATATTAACTTTTTACCAAAAAAAAAGTGAATTTTCAACAGCATACATGAATTTTGAACTAAGAAAGGTCAGTTTTAAACCAAAAATGGAAGTTATATTTTTAATTAAAAAACATAATTTTTAACAAAAAAAAAATAATTTTCAACAGAATAGTTTAATTAGTTACATGTTCAACAAAAAAAAGTTTTTTGAATTAAAATGATGAATAATCAACCAAAAAATCTAATTTTTAACAAACTATTTCCACTTTGAACTAAGTAGTTAAATTTTTAACATTTAATATTTCAACCAAAAAAATTCTAACTTGAAACAAAAATCTTCAATAAAAAATTATTTTTGAACCAAATAGTGGAATTTTCGGCCAAAAGCATCAAATTTCATTACCTATAGGGATGAATTTTCAATATATTTTTTTTTTAATTTAACCTAATAGTTAAATTTTCGACCAAAAATATGGGCTTTCAACCAAGAAGCTTAATTTTTGACTAAAAAAGACGATTTTTTTAATAAAATAGTTAAATTTGTAACCAGAGAAATCAATTTTCAACAAAAAAAATGTTTTTACATTAAAATGATGAATCATCAAGTAAATCATTAATTTTTAACAAAGTAATTCCACTTTCAACTAAGTATTTAAATTTTCAACAATAAAATGTAATGTATTTGATATTTCAATCAATAAATATATGTACTTTTATTTTAAACAAGAAAAATTGAATTCAACTAAATAAGACGAATTTTCAACAAAATATTTAAAACTCTTTAATCGAAAAAGATTAGTTTTTAACGAAGCTGTTACATTTTTAGCCACAAAGATGTGATTTCTACGACAACACATGAATTTTTAAATCAAGAAGACCAATTTTCAACCAAGAAACATTTTTCGGCCAATAAAGAAAAAAATTCATCCAAAATGCGGATTTTTTATATCAAAAAGACGAATTTTCAAATCGAAAATGTGATTATTAAAAAAAAGCATAAATTTTCGAACAAATCGCTGAATTTTCAAACCAAAAAGACGAATTCTCAACAAAAAATATTGTATTTTTTGTTTTTAACAAAACTGCTGTAAATTCTATTAAAAATCAACGTTTTTATTTGAATAATTGAGTACGATCTGTACAATATTTTTCAGAATTCCCCATTTTTTTAGACATTTCGATGTTTTCTTTCTTTTTAAATATTAGTAAAATTCCACACATGTGAATCAATAAAAATCGCAAATTTTAGTTTTCGGGAATGAAACATCAGGACATAACACAAAAAATCAGAAAATCAGGACAGCGATGAAAAAAATTAGAACATAGGATGGTAAATCAGGACGTCTGGTCACCCTGTATTAAAATGGGAAGACGAATTTTTTTACTTATTTTTTAATTAATGACTCCTGTTTATGGTTAAATAAAATAATGAGCACTTGGAATCATATAGTAGATGGAAGTAATTAAACGATGAATCCATATTGAATTAGAACCAGCCCACTTAAAATATTCTGCAGACCACATGTTCATCAGATTCTTCGGCTTAATCTTAAGCTCAATGGGTTTGTCTGTACAAAGCTAAGTTTGTATTATTTTCTATACGAAGTGGAAATTTTACGATCAACTTTATTTTCTAAGCTGAATTTCCATTTTTCTAACCAAACATTTTAAAATTATTAATAGTGAACTTCAAAATTTATTTAATTCTTTACCTTCATTTATTTATATTTATTCTATAGTCTATAAATAATTTTAAAAAACAATTTATTATATTTAATGCTTTAAAAACAAAGGAAATAAGGAGATTTTTAAGGAAAATAAATACTCTTAAATAATGTTGATATGGGTATTAAAAAAATTGTTCTAATTTCAACCAATTATTAATATTTTTAACGAAAAACTTTGAATCTTCTTTCGCCTCTATTCAACTTTCATTCATTTTTCTACTAAAATGCAAACTGAATTTATAACGCTCATTTAAAAAATTCAACTATTCTTGGTTAAGAGCTGTTTTTTGAATAATCATTATATTTTGGGTTCGTGATTCATCTGCTAACCATATGAATTTTGAACCATCTGGTAAACATTACAAATCATGTGGTAAAAATCTTGTAAACCATATTCTGGTTTTATTAAAAAATCGACCATTTGGTTTAAGATGGACTTATTTTGAAAAAAATTGAATAATTTCGTTAAATAATTAAATTTTTGTTTTTGGGCTAAGAATTAATGTTTTCAACTAAAAATGTAACTTTATATTTTTAATTGAAAACTGATGTTTTCTAGTTGAAATGTCAACTATTTGGTTGGAAATTCGTCTTTTGAGGTTGAAGATTCTTTTTGTTACAAAATCGTCTTTTGTGGTAGAAAATTAGTATTTCTCTGCTTAAAATTATCAGTTTTTAGTTGAAAAATCAACAAATTAATTTTCCATTAAAAATTAATTTTTTTAAATTCTACTGTCGGGTTTATTCGATAAAGATTTATCTCTTCGGTTGAAAATTTAATTGTTTCATTTTTAGAAAATTAATCTTGCCAGGTTTAAAATCATATTTTGGGTTTAATATTGAACTATTTTGTTGAAAATTCATTTCCTTTTTAAATATTTATCATTTTAGTTAAAAAATTAATCTCTTCGGTTGAAAATATATCTATTTTGTTGAAAGTTCGTTTTTTTCCTTTGTTAAAAATTAATTTTTTCACAAGGAAAAATGTAAGCTTATATTTTTACTTAAAAATTGATCTTATCTAGTTGAAATTACAACTAATTGCATAGAAATTCAGGTTTTTTTTTCAAAATTCGTGTTTTGTGGTAGATTTTTTTGCTGAAAATTGATAGATTTTAGTTGAAAAATCAATAATTAAATTTTGTGTGGAGAATTCATTTTTTTTTTAATTCAACTATTTGCTTAACAATTAATATTTTCGTTGTAGGCTCATCTATTCGGTAGAAAAATTATTTTTGTTTAAATAGTTGTTTTTTTTTCTTGAAAATGAATTTTCTTAAATAAAAATTTCTAAATTTCAAAATTCAACATTTTGATTGAGAATGTATGTATTTTGTGGAAAATTCAATTGATTGAAGATTCCTCATTTTAGTTGAAAATTTAAATATTTTCTTAATAATTCCTCTTTTTAAAATTAATTTTGTTAGTATAAAAAAGTAACTTTATATTTTTAACTTAAAATTAATATTTTCAAATTTAAATAAAAACTTTTTGTTTGAAAAATAATAGTTTTTATTTGAAAATTTAACAATTAAATTTTCACTGCTTTGTTAATCTGTCGAGTTTTTTCCCAAATTGTATTTAAATTTGAATACTTCAAAATTAGAAGAATGGACTATTTTAAATCTCGAAACGCGTTTCGGCTGTTTCAAAATATAAAAAAGAATGTTTAAATCTGTGAAAAATATGACATTTTCAGATTCAAATGCCATTTTAGTTGTAAATGTAACTATTTTGTTACAAATTTAACTATTTAGTTAAAAATTCGTTTTTTTAGAATACATTTTTTTAACTAAAATGTAACTTTATTTTTGCGATGAAAATTGATTTTTTATACTTGAAATTTGAACTATTTGCTTAAAAAATTCATGTATTTTGATAAAAATTAATATTTTGTAGTTAAAAATTCGAATATTAAATTTTTCACTGAGAATTAATTTTTTTTTTAAATAACTCTACTTGTTTGAATGTTTAACTATTTTGTTGAAAATTAATTTTTTGTGTGAAGCTACGTCATTTTAGTTAAAAATTCATCTATTTGGTTAAAAATTTAACAATCTTGTTAAAAGTTGAACTATTTTATTGAAATTTTTTCACAATAATTTCAATAATTTTAACTGTTTGTTTAAAAATTCATGTTTTGATAAAAATTAATCTTTTTAGCTGAGGATTCAACAATTAAATTTTTCAGTAAGAAACAGTTCAACAAAACATTAAAAATAAATTTTCAGTGCTTCTTTTTGAATCTGACGAATTTTGATTTTCTTTCTTAATTTTATTTAAATTTGAACACCTGAAAATTAGAATGGCCTATTTTAAATTACGGAACACGTTTTGACTGCTTAGAAATTTGTAAAATAATTTTTAAATCAGTAAAAAATATGACATTTTTGTATTCGAATGGGAGTATATTTATTGGTTTTTTCTGAAGCTTCTTCACACTGGAAGCCATGGAGTATAAAAATAAAAAAATTCTTGTAAAATGTAACTATTCCATTTTTAGTTGAAAATTTATATTTTTAAATAAAAATTGAACTTTTTAGTTGAAAATTTAACTGTTGGATTGAAAATTTGTATATTTTATTGGAAATTGGTCGCTTTTGGTTAAAAATTCAACAATAAAATTTTTCATTGCAGATTAATTTTTTTTACAGAAAATACAATTAATCGGTTGAAAGTTGAACTATTTTGTTAAATTTTAATTTTTTTGAGAATCAAGTTTTTTTAACTAAAAATACAACACTATATTTTTAGTTAAAATTGTATCTTTTCTAGTTTAAATTTCATCTTATTTCGTTGAAATTCATTTTTTGTGAAGATTTATCATTTTAATTAAGAATTAATCTCTTTGGTTACAAATTTAAATATTTTGTAAAAAATTTAACTTATTTGTTGAAAATTAATTTTTTTAGAAAAAAAATTTAACTAAAAATATAACTTCATATTTTTAATAGCAAATTGATTTTTTCATACTGGAAATTTGAAAGATTTAAAAAAATGCATGTATTTGTTGAAAATTAATCTTTTTTCGTTCAAAATTCTATATTTAAATTTTTCATTGAGTTCATTTTTTTAATTACTCTACTTCGTTGAATGTTGAGCTATTTTGTTAAAAATTCAACTATTTAGTAAAAAATTAGTTTTTTTTAGAATATATTTTTTAAAGTAAAATGTAACTTTATATTTTTAATGGGGAATTTATTTTGTTACAAATTTAAAAATCATAGTTTTCATTGAGATTTTTTTTTTAATAACTACATGGTTGAATCATTTTAGTAAAAAATTCATGTCTTTTGTTGAAAATTTAACAATCTTCTTAAAAGTTTAATCATTTTCTTGAAAATTCGTTGTTTTTTTACATTAAATTTTTGAAACTCAAAATGTAACTATATTTTTAATGGAAAATTGATTTTTTATGCTTGAAGTTTCAATTATTTGTTTAAAAATTCATGTATTGTCTTAAAAATTAATCTTCTTAAGTTGAAAATTCAACAATTAAATTTTTCATTGAGAAACAGATCAACAAAACATTAAGAAATAAAATTTTTGCTGCTTCTTTTTAAATCTTTCGAATTTTGATTTTCTTTTTAAATTGTATTTAAATTTAAACACTTGGAAATTAGAATGGCCTATTTTAAATCACGGAACACGTTTTGTCTGCTTCGAAATTTAAAAAAAGAATTTTAAATCAGTAAAAAATGCGACACTTTCGGGTTTGAATGCGACTATTTTTGGCTTTTTCTAAAGCTTCTGTACGCTGGAACTCATGGGTAAAAATAAAAAAATAAAATCTTGAAAGTTCAGCGCCCTTTTAATAAAGACTGATGCTTGTCGAATAGGTCATAAAAAGCACGTAAACTCTATCTTAATTTCCATATCAGAGCGGAGCCGAGGAGTGGAACAGAGGGCTGCCTTGACTCGAGGGAGAAAGAAAACGACTTGAAAAAAGTAGAATAAAAAAACGTGAAATAAAAAAATGAAGAAAAATATATGCGTAAGAGAAGAAATACCCGAGGGGTCGCAAGTGCAATGCCTTTGCGTGTAAGGTCTTCGGGGGAAGGAGACAAGAGGGAGACAGAATATGTATTTAGAGTTTAGACTGCTTTTATCTTCATCTTGCCTCGCATTTACGACCGACAGCTGACTCGTACCCCACGCATTTTGTAGGATGGTTGATGGTTGTGGTTTACTTTGCTAGTTAGTTGCCCTCTGCTCTTAAACAGCATCAAATCAGCCTCCGGTGGATCCTCTCTGTCCTCCGATTTCGCCCGTAAACGCGGTATTTATAGGTTATAGTTACTCCGAGAAATCTACATACCATAATACACATCATCCGAAAAAATCGTCTTCCAATACTATCAAGTTATTTATTTTCTGTGTCGGATTCAATTGATCTATTCCGCGAGGAGCGATAATCAATTTCCTTCGTAAGACTGTTTTGGAGCAGTTCAAAAATTACGTTACACTTCGGGAAGGGGGAAACAGGTTTTGTGACGATTGTGACGTAGGGTTGGAGAGGTGAAGGCAGAATGTGACATATCACACGTGGAAAATGTAAATGAAGAGTGACAGTACTCTGAAAATAGGTTTATTGCATAAAAAATTCTTTAAAAATCTCAAATACACGTTGTGTTAAAAGTATTTGTTTGAATTCTCATTTTTTTTTAAATATTAGAAATAAAAAAAATGTTTTTTTTTTTTAATTTCAGTTCAAATTTTAGCTTAGTAATAATTGTTTTGTTTCCTTTATTAATTCTGAAAAAAGAAAATTTCAACAATATACAGAAATTCACAACCAAAGACATGCGTTTTCAACTAGAGAATATCTATTTTAATCAGAATAACATTAAATAAATTTTCAGTTAACGAACTTAATTTTTAACAACAAAAAATGTACAATTTTTTAACCAAAAAACGAGATTTCTACATAACAGTGGAGATTTCCAAATAAAACATCATTTTTTAACAAGAATTGCCAACAATTTTTTTAAGCTTTTTTATTATTTCTACAGAAAGTTGACTTTTCAACCGAAAATTTACATTTTCTTACCAAAAAATTGAATCTTAATCCAAAAAAGACCAATTTTTAAAAAAAGAGATGAATTTTCATTAAAAAAAGATTAAGTTCTTACCAATAAACACGATTTGTAAACAAAATACGTGATTTTTCATGCAAAACGTTGAATTTTTAACAAAAAAGTTGAGTCCCAACAAAATTTTAGAATTTCAAAGCAAAAAAAAAACGATTTTTTTACAAAAACTTTACTTTTCAACCCAAAAATATTAATATTCAACCAAAAATATGAATTTTCAGCTACGAAGATAAATTTTCTACCAAGAAATATGAATTTTTAACTAGAGAAGATCACTTTCAAACTAAAAAATATTAATTAAATTTTCAATTACAGAAAAATAATTTTGAATAAAAATAATGAACAAATTCACAACAAAAGAGTTAAATTTGCAACCAAAAGAGATGAATCATCAATCAAAACACATTAATTTTAAAACAAAAAAGAGGAATATTCAATCAAGAAAGATTTTTCAGTAAGTAAAGAAAAAAAATTAATCCGAAATGTTGAATTTTCAAGCCAAAAAGACAATATTTCTGCAAAAGAGTTGAATTTTTAATCATAAAATATGATTTTAAAGCAAAAAATTAATTTCCAATAAAATTTTTGAATTTTAAAGTAAAAAACTATTTTTTTAAATAAAAATTTCAATTTTTAATACAAAAATATGAGTTTCTTGCCGAAATAATTGAATTTTTAATTTTAAAAAAGTAATTTCAAGAAAATAGCCAAATTTTCAACGAAAATTATGAATACTTAATTAAAAAAAATAAATAAAAATATTTCAACTTCAACCATAAAGATGAATTTTTCACAAAAACAGATGAATTTTCAAAAAAATACATACAATTTTAAGTAAATGGTACATTTTAGCTTCAAAAATTTGAATTTCAACAAGCAAAAAACGAATGAATTTTTAACAAAATACTGAAATTTTTAAGCAAAGGTGTGCATTCTTAAAAACTGTTGAATATAAAACCAAAAAATGGTTTTTTTAACAAAGTAATAAGACTTTCAACCAAAAAGAAGAACAACATACAGGATTTTTCAACAAAATATTTCAATTTTCAACTACAGAAAATCAATTGCATCCTAAATAAAAATAATTAAATGTTCCATTACAAAAAATTCATTTTCAATCAAAAATAAAGAAACTTACAGGGAAAGAGTTAGATTTTCAACCAAAAGAGATGAATCTCCAACCAAAACAGAATAATTTTCAAACAAAAAAGAGGAATTTTTAACTAAGAAAAATTTTGCAGTCAAAAAAAAAAAAGGTCATCCAAAATGTTAAATTTCCAAGCCAAATACATGAATTTTCTACAAAAAAAGTGGAGTTTATAAACCTTAAATATCAATTTGGATCCTCAAAAAAAAAAAAATAATCATCATAATAATTTAAAACCAAATAGTTGAATTTTTTTACCGAAAGATGAATTTTCAATCACGAAGATTAATTTTCTACCAAAAATACGCGTCGCAATCTATACTTAGGGCGGTCGAAAATAGCTATTTTTTTAGATAAAGACAATTAAAAAGTGGCCTTTTTATTTGAACATTGAACAATTTCATTGAAAAAATATCTTTTTTGGTCGAAAATGTAATTTTGTTGTTATTGAAAAGTCAATAATTTGCTTAAAAAGTAATCTTTTTGTTGAAAAAAATAACTTTTTTGTTGGACATTTGTCTTTTTCGATACTATTTGGTTAAAAAATAAACTATTTTGTTGGAAACTCAACTATTTGGTTTGAAAATTAAACTATTTTATTGAAAATTTATCTGTTTCATTTAATTTTGGTATTTTTGGATAAAAAATGAATTTGCGATTGAGAGTTATTTTTATTTGGTAGAAAAATTCTTGGTTGAAAATTCATTTTTTTGGCTTGAAGATTCAACTATTTCGTTAAAAATGCAATTGTTTTTGGTTGGAATTTAATCTTTTTTTGTTCGAAAATTCCTCTCTTTTGCAGAACTAGATGATCAGAATTTTTCCGAAAATGTTTTGTATGCATAGAAAATTTGCTTGACTTCTGATTTTTTAATATATGTAGTAATAAAAAAAACTAATTTTAATTCTCGCTTAAATTTTAGCGTGTCCATAATTTTTTATTTCCTTTAGAATTGATGTTTTTTGAAGTTAGTCCTGTTTATAATTCTTTTTTTTTTAAATATCATTTTTAATTTTTTGCGAAGAATCTAATTAATTTGGATTTTCTAGGGATCGAATTTCTTATCTTTAATCAACTTCAATCAGTCATTTTATTTTACAAGTAAAGCATCTTTTCCCCCTTTTAAACATTTTCCCCTTTTCTCGTTTTTTCGCTTAAATTCTAACTGAATTAATAGAACCTAATAAGAAAGTTCAACTAGTCTTCGCTGAAAGTTAATTATTTTTGGTTAGAAAGTCTAATACTATATTTTTAGATCAGAATTCATCTCTTTTGGTTTAAAATTGATTCTACTATTTGGTTAAAGACTTAAATAATATGTTGAAAATTAATTTTTTTTTGTTTTTGTTGAAAAATATATTTTTGAATGGAAATTTTTCATTGAGAATTAATCTTTTTGGGTTCAAAAATCAAGCACTTGGTTGAATTATAACGTGATAAACATTCACTCTATTGTTTGAAGATTTCACTATTTTGTTGCATACTCGTTATTCTTGAGTTAAAAATAAATTCTTTAAACTGAAAAATGAACTTTTCCATTATTGGTTAAAAATTGATCATTTTGAGTTGACAATTAATCAGTTTGATTGAAAAATTATGGAGTATGTTGTAAATTCGGCTTTTTTTAGTGAAAAATTAATATTATTGTTTAAAAATTTAACGGCTTGGATGAAAGTTGAATCTGTTAAACATTATTTTTTAAATTCAAAATCCATATCTTTGATTACAAAATTAAACTATTTTGTGCAAATTTCGTTATTTTGCTTGAAAATTAATTGTTTAAACTGAAAATGGAACTATTAAATCATTGTTTGAAGTTGAAAATTCAACAATTTCATTGAAAATTCCACTACTTTATTTAAAGTTAAAGTACTCTTGAAAATTAATTTTATTAGTTGAAGATCTATCTCTTTGGTTGGCAATTCAATTTAATAAAAAAAATTATATATTGCGCTGTAAATTAGAAAAAAAATTTTTGGTTAGAAAATTAATCTTCTTGAGTAAAAATTTAACTCTTGGTTAAAAGTTGAAACAGTTAAAAATTATTTTGTTAGTTCAAAATCCATCTCATTGTTTATATTTTGAAACTCAACTATTTGGGTTTAAAATTCAATTTTTTGGTTCAAAATTCATCATTTTATTTTGAAAACTCAATTATTTTCGCACAAAATTAGAATATTTTGATTGGAAATTAATATTTTTGGTTTTGAAATGCACCTGTTTTCTAGAGGTTCCATTTTTTTGGTGTAGGTTCATTTTATTAAACTAAAAATTGAAATATTTCATTATTTGTTGAAAACTGATAGTTTTTAATTCATCCAATTATTTCAAAATATATGTATTTTGTTGTAAAATCGTATTTTTTGGTAGAAAATTAATTTTCTTCGTTAAAAATGCAACTACTTGGTTGAAATGTGATGTAATTTGTTACGGATTATTTTTCTTAGTTGAAGATCCATCTGTTTCTTTAGAAATTTAACTATTTTGTTGAAAGCTCGTTTTATTTTGTCGTTGAAAATTGATATTTTATTATTAGTTTATTAGAATTTATTAATATCTTTATTAGAATTAGTTTATTAGAAAATTAATCTTTTCGATTAAAAATTCAATTATTTGGTTGAAGGTTGATTTGATTTATTAAAAATTGTTTTATTAGTTAAAGATACATCTTCTTGGTTAAAAATTGAACTATTTTCTTGAAAATTGATATTTGTCAGCTAAAAATTCAAGGCTTACGTTGAACATGTCTATATTTTGTTGCAAATTCGTATTATTTAGTAGAAACTGTAACTCCTTGATTAAAAATGTAATAATTTGGTTGAAAGTTGAGTTGCTTTATTAAAAATTCTCTTTATTAGTTACAGATCCATCTTTTTGGTTGGAAATTTAACTATTTTCTTGAAAATTCGTATTTTTTTGTTGTTGAAAATTGATTGATTTTAGTTGAAAATTGATATTTTTAGCTGAAAATTCATGTCACTATTTTGTTGCAAATTCGTATTTAGTAGAAAATTAATCTTTTTGATTAAAAATTGAATTATTTGGTTGAAAGTTGATTTTCTTTATTAAAGATTCTTTTTATTAATTAAGATCCATCTTTTTGGTTGAAAATTTACTTTTTGGTGGAAAACTCATTTTTGGGTTCAACATTTAACTTTTTTTTTGGAGAATTCGCCTATTTAGTTTAAAAACAAAGAGTTAGGTTGACAGTTTCTCTATCGTAGAAATTTTATGTTTTTGGCTAAAAGCGGAACTTTTTGGTTAAAAAAAAAAATCTGTTGTGGTTAAGGATTCAAATATTTTGTGGAAAATTCGTATTTTTTTGTTGAATTCAACAGTTTTTGGTTAAAAATTAAAATCTTTTTTGTTTGAAAATTATGTTGAGAATTGTTGCTTTTCGATTAAAAATTGTATACTACTTGGATGAAAACAAAACTTTTTTTTTAAATTAATTTTTTATTGGATAATCATGGCTGCAGTTTCAAAAATTCAACTACGTTTTTGAAAATTTAATTAATTTTATTTAAAAGGTTACTATTTTGTTGCACATTCGTTTTTTAAATAAAAAATTCATCTTGTTGGATGAAACTGTCTTCTTAAAAAAATCGCCTTTTTGGCTTCCAAATTAAACTATTTCATGAAAATGTTTTTGGTTAAATTTTAATCTTTTAGGTTTAAAAATTTGATAATTTCGTTAAAATTCAGCTTTTTAAATCGAAAATACAACGATTTGGTTGAAAATTCAACTGCTATGTTGAAATATCAGTTAAAATTTTAATATATTTAAATTTATTTGTGTGATGATCTGTGACGCAGAAGTGGTGGGGGTAGAAAAAACCTTAAATACAGCATGACGTAGTTTTTGAACGGCCCCTCTCCTAAAAGATCTAACAAGTACAAATAAATAACCTTCGGATTTGAAAATATAATAAGCTATATTTAAGTTCACATTTAATGCCTGCTGGAAAATAAAAAAAAAATAAAAATGAAGTTTTCGCTACTTACAAAACAACTACAATCTTAATCTTTTTACAAATAATTTAATTACATTTAAATATTTCTAGTGTAAAATATCTTAATAATATTTTTTTGGAAGTTTGATCAAGAAGTATTTCAGAACTTTGACTGATAAAGGAAATGACGCAGATGTATGTGGAGCTAAAGAGATTCTGATTAATTAAAATGATTAATTAATTTAGTAGATAAATTTGTAGTGAAGGATAATTGAAGATCTTAAATTTTTTAGAGTTCTTTTTTTCAATTTTCGTGGATGAAGATTTCTCCGAAGTATTTAGCGACATTAAGACGGTTGTCGCTTGCCCTTTGACATGATGAGATAGTGATTTGTAATATATTGAACACCTATTTTTTTAGATCGCCAGAATCGACGATCTTGCGTATTTGATCTTGGCCTCCTCGTATCTTGCCTCGCAAATCGACATGCCGCCAAAATTCTCTGTTTCCTGCATCCTGCTATTTATTACTCTAGGTATGTTCACTATAAAGAAAAAAATAATAATTCTTGTTATTATAAATATTAATAATATTAATAATTTTAATTAAATTAAAACAGATTTTTGTTTTGTCTCACGCAATTTTTAAAATGAAATATAAAATAATATTAAAATATCATTTTTGTTATTTCATAGTATCTATTATCTAAAGTAACAGAAAAGATTTGCAATGACAACATTTTTGAGGAAGACTGAAAAATCCCGAAAAGGAAAATTTCCGAATAATAAAATTCCGGAAATGGAAAGGTCCCAAATTATGACATTCAAGAATAACAAAATTTACTAATAGTTTATAATATTACTGAACTGGAAAATTTCCATATAATAAACTTCCCGACAGTTAATAATATTACCGAATTTTAAAATTCCCGTATAATATAAACAACAAAGTTTTTAATAAATGTTATTTATTTATTAAAAATAAAATAATCGAATATTTTTATTTAAAATATATGTTCAATGTTTGAAGTTTCTACAATTTTTGTTTGAATTTGAAATAACAATAATTTTTTTTTAATATTTCTGGATGAAATTTCGTTCCAATTATTGTTATTTTAAATTCAAACAAAAATGTTAAAAACTTTAAACATTAAAGAATAATTTTTTTAATAGAATTATTTAATTATTGTATTTTTAGTAACAGAAAAAAAATTCTATTTAAAAAAAATTGTTTAAATTAGGGAATTTTCTACTTGGGTTATTTCATAATTCGGCTATTTTCTGTCTGGAATTTTCAAATTTGGTAATTTTACAGTGCCGGGAATCTTATTTTTAATGATTTTTTCTTATAAAATTCTCGACAGAAAATTGCCGAATTATAAAATATCTAAACTAGAAATTTCCCGAATTTAAACTATTAAATTTTTTTTATGAATATTATTTATTAAAAAAAAAAATAATCAAATATTTTATGGAAAAATATTTGTAATCTTTGAAGTTTCTACAGTTATTTTTTGAATTTAAAATAACAATAATTGAAAATAATATATTTCTGGATGAACATTATTATCAGTTAATTTTATTTAACCTCTGAAAATTACTCATTTCTTTTAGATACGCGAATTTATAATTGAAAGTTTTATTTTTCGATTGATATCACAGTCAAAAAACACAGTAGATAAAAAACTGTTTACGAACTATTTTATAGGGATGTATATTTGATGATTTTTTTAAAGAATCCGTTAGTATGAAAAATAACCTTAAAACATTTTTTTGCATAAAATAAATATTTTATATAATTTTGTTTAAAAAAAGTCAAGTTCAAATATAATGAATTTTCTGTCATCTGTAAAAGTAAACTGTTTTTTTTATCAAACGCAAGTCGATAAAACATTTTTTTAAAATAATTTTCGAATAATTATGTAACTACAGTGTTTTTGATAATTTCGCATTTTTCTATTGTGTGATTCTCAGGGATAAACATTTTACTTTCACAGATATAATACTTAATGACAATAGAAAATTCATTATATTTTAACTTCGAAACTTTTTTTTAATAAAAATGTTTGAAATATTTTTTTTATACAAAAAATTGGGTTTAGAGTGATTCCTTACAAAAATTCATCAAATCTACGTCGCTAAAAAATATAACTTAAATAATATCTGAATGGGGAGGGGGGATTATATTGAATTAAATTTTTTTTTAATTGGCTTAAAATATTCCAGATATTTTAGACAATATAAAATTGCAAACACAGAAAAATTACCTGATTATGAAATGTCCGAATCTGAGCAATTAAAAAAATTGTTAAATAAAAAATCAAGCAAATTACTTTTATTTGATGAACATATTTGTTATTTCATTATTTACTTATTATTTAAGCAATAATGATATTAAAGCAAGAAATGGTGTAGTTTTTGTTGAGGACGACCATTGTGTACTGCAAGATTTGAAACAATTTAATGGTTTCAATTCACCTGACCCTAAAGCCAAAAACGCACATTAAAATTCTCTACAAAATTTATTATTGAGACTGAATACAACCCTTCAGCGATTATTATTATATTATTTTCTAAAAAATATAATTTTTTACATTTTTTATGGATTTAAATGTTTACTTATTAAATTCTCATTTAAAATTATGTGAATATTATATTTTTAACAGTTGTTTTTAATGCAAAATTCGCCTTTTTCTTGAATTTTTCTCAGTTCAAAAGGGAATATTCTTTATCAAATTTTGAAATAATTTTCAAAGGTTTTAAAATAATAAGAATTTTGTAAGATGCCTAGGGAAATTTAAAATTGTTTATTTATTTTTAAAAATTTATTTAAAGAGAATATTGCAAAAGATTTAAAAACAGTTCAAAAAATGTATTTAAAAAAAAAATCAAAAATATTTCAAAACATTTCAAAAGACTCCTAAAAGTGGGACGACTGAAAAATCCCGTACACATTTTTTCGACCAAACAATCAAAAATCCGAGCAATTTAAAAAAAATCAAATATTCAGAACGAAGCAAAATAAGAATAAATGTATTATATTGAAACAAAATTGGATTGAGCAAAAATTTTAATAATGTTAAATATAAATGGATTTGAATTATTTTGATGAATTTGACTAATAGCAGATTAATTTTATTATTTAACCGTTAACTAATTTGAAATATTAGAATAGTGAAAATTAAACATTTTTATAATTAACATTAAAATTACAGTATGTTAAATAAATTTTGCGTTAATAAATTATAAACGTTTAGGGATTTTATTAACCCTCAATAAATTTCTTTGAGAATGTTGATGTTCGTTATTGGCTTTAATGTTGGCTAAATTGAAAATTAAATCTGTAAATAATAATTTCTTGCAGGGGGAACAATTTTAAATTGAAAGTATTATTTCTTTAGTATCGTAGTTTGCAAAATTATATAAGATTTTATTATAACTATTAAAATTATATAAACATTTATGTGAAATTTGAAAAATTCTTTAACTACAACGTTTTTTTGATAATTTTCTATTTTTACTACTGTTTGATTTTGCAAACATTTCTAATGATAACAAAAAATGTGTAAATATGTTTTCATCGAACGTACGTCGTTATGCAATTTTTTTCAAAATAATTCTTGATCTACAATCTTTTTTAAATATATTTTGGTACTTTCTACTATAGCGTAACGGTTTTCAGCAAATGTACGTAGGCAAAGAAATAAAAAATGTTTATAACATTTTTTTAAATTTATCATTTATTATTAAAATATTGGTATTTTGACAATTCTATAGCTAATTTTTTTTCGAATGTTTAATATTTTCGAGATTCTATTCGTAATTAACAGAAGAAGAATATAATTAGTTAACACATCGTTCAATAAGTCCCGAGACAAACAACGAAAACATTTTTTTTTTCAAAAATCATTTTTATTCATCAACATAATCTCCTTTTAGAGTGATACAATCTTTCCAACGCCTTTTCAACATTTCTATACCATGTTTATAGAAAGATTTATCCTTTGCTTCAAAATAGGCTTCAGTTTCGGCAATGACCTCCTCATTCGAGCCAAATTTTTTTTCCCTGGAGCATTTTTTTGAGATCAGCAAAGAGCCAGTAGTCGCTAGGGGCTAAATCTGGCAAATCCGGGGGTAGGGAGGCAAATCAAAGCCCAACTCGTTGATTTTTGCCATTGCTTTCATGGACTTGTGGCATGGTCCATTGAAAGCAATCGCAGCACCCACTTGGAAAAAACCTTTTTCATGCTCAATTTTTCATGAAGGATTGTAAATACGCTTACAGATGATATCTGTGTTATTTCTACAAACTCACAGACCTTTACTTTGCGATTTTTCATTACGATTTTTAAAACTTCACTCACATTTTCCGGTGTAACGGCTTCCAATGGCCTACCCGAACGTTCCGCATCGTTTGTGTCCGTACGACCACGTTTAAACTCAGCATACCAACGACAAATCGTTGATTTGGATGGAGAGGAGTCCGGGTAACGTTTTTCAAGGCACTGCTGGGCTTCTACGGTGTTTTACCCATTAAAAAACAATGTTTAATCAACACGCGAAACTCGCTTTGTTCCATTTTTCAAACCAATTACAAAGTGACTTTACTCTACCCTCGATAACTCTGCTGTTTGTGGTCCAATCGACGTGAAATTTTTACACATTTCATGTGAAGGTTCGCACTCTAGGAAAACGTGGCTAGTTTGGTACTACTAGCACCATCTCTGGGTTAGTCTCGGGACTTAGTGAACGATGTGTTATGAACGTTATTTTTTCAGATATTCCCTATTTTTCTGGGAGAAATATATAAACTTTTTTCTGCCTCCCCCAAATGATACTTTATTTTTGGACTATAAAGCAGATTTTCCAAAAGGTTTCAAATCTGAAAATTCTAAAGTCCTAAAAGTAAAAAATTACCAAAATTTTCAGTACTTAAATTTTTAATTTAGTTTTGCTAAAAATCAATTCTCAGAAAAAAGTAGTTTTTCTGTCATTTTAAGTATCAAAATAATGCGTAATTTCAAATAAAAAAACATTTTCAATGCTATTTTAAAACTTACAAAAAACTTTTGTTTGAACAATATTTTTTGCAATTGAAGTTTTTCTTACTATCGCATCTTGCAAATTTTGAAAAAATGTTTGAATTTTAATAAATGATAGCTTGTTTTTTGAGAAAAAACATTCTCTACAACTCTATAAATAGTTTTTTTTAAATCAAATATTTTCTAAACAAAAAACTATATCATAAGACTATTTAATCATTTTTAAAATTTAAAGCCATGATTTATTAAAACTCAACCTTTTTTAATCGGTAAGAAGCAAAGTTTTAAACGTATTCCATGAAAAAGAATGGTTTTTTTTAAAGACATGACTGATAATATTTCAATTCTTAAAATCATAGAAAATTTTTTTGTTCCAGTGACCCGATTTTTGGCAAAACTACCTTTAGATGTTCTATTTTTGTATTTTCATTAAAACGAATTTACCGTTTTTAATATTTAAATTCGAACCCTGTCAAAGTTAAATATATTTAAATTCAAATATTGCGACCTTCTAAATATAATTTTGTCCTATTTTATCACATAGATTTTAATTTTTTTTACATTTAATTTTGAATAGATTTCAGATTATCCTTTAAAAAATACTAATATTAAATATAATTTTTTCTAGTTTTTAAATTCAAAAGTATTTTACGACAGAAGTCGGATATTCGAGTTTTGTAAGTAGGAAGTCCAGTGCCTGCATCCGGCACATTGTCAGTGAGTGGTTGTTTTATCAATTTATCATTTCGGTTGAATGAAATATGTCGACATACAACGTAGGACGTTTTCCTTATAAAGTTTTTTTCAATGAAGATACTCTCCTATCATATCATAGTATTAGATTATTATTATTATTATTATTATTATTATTATTATTTATCAAGGGGGGACCCTAAAATATTGAGCCATAACTTCGAGGAAACAATGTCAGACCTAATTGTTATCTTCAATAACAATCATTATTTATTTCAGTTGTGTCATCAATTTTATCTCGAATAGGAATGATTTTTGTAATTCTTGGTTTATAAAAAGTCATTCCAATTATTATTTTTTGTGAAATAATATTTAGCACTGATTATTTTTTTCAGCAACGCATGTTCAATCATGCGAAATAGATCAGATGGATTCTGGATGTCGAATTTTTAATGCCCAGTGTAATTGCGGATTCGGGTGTAAATCGGAATACAGATATATCAATATGGAAGACTGCAAATTGGCTTTGAGAGGTAACTTATTATTTTAAATTTCCAGGAACAGAGATCACAGCGCACAAGGAACTTGAAAAAGGGAAAATTGGACCATTTTCAAGAAACAGGGGGGAAATAAGAGGAAAGATTTAGCATTTTTTTACATTCAGAAGAGAAAAAAGAAACTTTTTATATAATTAATTTAAAGAGAATATTGAAAAACATTTCTAAAATTGTCAAAAAAGAATCTGGACAACTTTCAGGCATTTTTTTGCAAAATTAAAAAAAAAATAGGAAAAAACTGAAACATTTTAAAAGATATTTAAAAGTATAGAAAAAATTTCAGAAGTAATTAATTTTTTTTATATTTCCAATATTTTAAAATAAATGTAGATTTTGGAAGATATTGAAATAAAACTTTAAATGTTTTAAGGAATTTGAAAGTTTTCAAAATAATAAACAAGTATCAAGATTGCTGAGCAAACTTAAAATTATTTTTTATTTTGAAAAATAAATTTTAAGAGAATATTTAAAAAGATTTCAAAGCATTTGATAATCGATTTTTCAAATGGATTTTTGCAGATTTCGAACAAAAAAAGTATAAGCTTTTTAAGATTTTTTGAAGGTTTCAAAATAATAAAAAATGTAAGATTTCGAATGATTAATTATTTTTTAAAAATTTCAAAGAATAGTTAAAAAGATTTCGAAAGATAGCTAAAACTAGGAGGATTGAAAATCCAAAAAATAAATCAAATTCCGAAATAATAAAATTTCTGGCCGTTTATAATATTACCAAATTTTTAAATTTTCCAATTTAAATAATTAACATTTGTTTAAGTAAATAAATAATAAAATAAAAAATATGTTCATATAAAAAAAGTACTTTATTTATTATTTAACAATTTTTTGATTGTTTAGAATGGGGAATTTCATAATTAAGGAATTTGTATATGTGTGCATTTTGATGTCGAAAAAAACTGAAACATGTTAAAAAGATATTTATCCAGTTTAAAAGATATTTATGAATATTTAAAGAGATTAGAAATATGTACGAGGGCAGTTCAATAAGTCCTTAGAATGACCAACAGATGGCGCGCGAATCGCTCCAAATCATCTGTTTTCAGTCAGCACCACTCCCGACTAGATATATG